>NC_135236.1:484426387-484767220 GCF_051348905.1 Ranitomeya variabilis | reverse complement strand
CTCCAGCGTCGTAGACTGCGGTCACACGTTGCAATCACGGCGCTGGAGCGATGCCGAAGTCCCCGGGTAACCAGGGTAAACATCGGGTAACTAAGCGCAGGGCCGCGCTTAGTAACTCGATGTTTACCCTGGTTACAAGCGTAAACGTAAAAAAACAAACAGTACATACTCACCCGTCGGTGTCCTTCAGGTCCCTTGCCGTCTGCTTCCTGCTCTGAGTGCAGCCTTACAGTGAGAGCAGAGCGCAGCACCGCTGTGATCTGCTCTCACTTTCCGGCCGGCACTCAGAGCAGGAAGCAGACGGCAAGGGACCTGAAGGACACCGACGGGTGAGTATGTACGGTTTGTTTTTTTACGTTTACGCTTGTAACCAGGGTAAACATCGGGTTACTAAGCGCGGCCCTGCGCTTAGTTACCCGATGTTTACCCTGGTTACAAGCGAAGACATCGCTGGATCGCTGTCACACACAACGATCCAGCGATGTCAGCGGGTGATCAAGCGACGAAAGAAAGTTCCAAACGATCTGCTACGACGTACGATTCTCAGCAGGGTGTCTGATCGCAGTAGCGTGTCAGACACAGCGATATCGTAACGATATCGCTAGAACGTCACGAATCGTAACGTCGTAGCGATGGAAATTTCAATGTGTGACGGTACCCTAAAGGCCCCGTCTCACATAGCGATTTACCAACGATCACGACCAGCGATACGACCTGGCCGTGATCGTTGGTAAGTCGCTGTGTGGTCGCTGGGGAGATGTCACACAGACAGCTCTCTCCAGCGACCAACGATCAGGGGAACGACTTCGGCATCGTTGAAACTGTCTTCAACGATGCCGAACGAAGTCCCCCTGCAGCACCCGGGTAACCAGGGTAAACATCGGGTTACTAAGCGCAGGGCCGCGCTTAGTAACCCGATGTTTACCCTGGTTACCAAAAAAAAACAAACAGTACATACTCGCCTTTCGGTGTCCAGGTCCCTTGCCGTCTGCTTCCTGCTCTGACTGAGATCCGGCCGTACAGTGAGAGCAGAGCGCAGCGGTGACGTCACCGCTGTGCTCTCACTTCTCACTGTACGGCGGCACTCAGTCAGAGAAGGAAGCAGACGGCAAGGGACCTGGACACCGAAAGGCGAGTATGTACTGTTTGTTTTTTTTTACATTTACGCTGGTAACCAGGGTAAACATCGGGTTACTAAGCGCGGCCCTGCGCTTAGTAACCCGATGTTTACCCTGGTTACCAGTGAAGACATCGCTGGATCGGTGTCACACACACCGATTCAGCGATGTCAGCGGGGCCTCAACGACCAAAAAAAGGTCCAGGCCATTCCGACACGACCAGCGATCTCACAGCAGGGGCCTGATCGCTGGTACGTGTCACACATAGCGAGATCGCTATGGAGGTCGCTGTTGCGTCACAAAACTTGTGACTCAGCAGCGATCTCGCTAGCGATCTCGCTATGTGAGACGGGGCCTTAAGTGTGGTTTTATAGTTCCCCGTCTCAATAAAAGTTGTTGGATTGCTCATCGACCAGCTGTCCCTGCCTGCTCTGTCACACACCCTGTTACATTTTTCAAAAGGCAAATGTTTGTGACATGTGGAATAGGGCACAGCAAGTTCCTTTCTTCCTTAGTACAGTATAGGCCCCGTCTCACACAGCGACGCTGCAGCGATACAGACAACGATGCTGATCGCTGCAGCGTCGCTGTGTGGTCGCTGTGTGGTCGCTGGGGAGCTGTCACACAGACAGCTCTCTCCAGCGACCAACGATCAGGGGAACGACTTCGGCATCGTTGAAACTGTCTTCAACGATGCCGAAGTCCCCCTGCAGCACCCGGGTAACCAGGGTAAACATCGGGTTACTAAGCGCAGGGCCGCGCTTAGTAACCCGATGTTTACCCTGGTTACCAGCGTAAATGTAAAAAAAAAAAAACCGTACATACTCACCATCTGTTGCCCGTCAGGTCCCTTGGCGTCTGCTTCCTGCTCTGACTGAGCCGCCGTACAGTGAGAGCAGAGCGCAGCGGTGACGTCACTGCTGCGCTCTCACTTTACGGCGGCTGTCAGAGCAGGAAGCAGACGCCAAGGGACCTGACGGACATCAGATGGTGAGTATGTACTGTTTGTTTTTTTTTACATTTACGCTGGTAACCAGGGTAAACATCGGGTTACTAAGCGCGGCCCTGCGCTTAGTAACCCGATGTTTACCCTGGTTACCAGTGAAGACATCGCTGGATCGGTGTCACACACACCGATTCAGCGATGTCAGCGGGACCTCAACGACCAAAAAAAGGTCCAGGCCATTCTGACACGACCAGCGATCTCGCAGCAGGGGCCTGATCGCTAGTACGTGTCACACATAGCGAGATCGCTACTGAGGTCGCTGTTGCGTCACAAAACTTGTGACTCAGCAGCGATCTCGCTAGCGATCTCGCTATGTGAGACGGGGCCTTATCTCTTGAGCCCTGCCAATCATTCGTCCTTGACTACCCCTAAGCCCGCTGACTCCAGCAGCCTCAGGGATTTCATGTACACTTCAGCAGTGCATCTGGGTTCAGCGAACTGCCCCCCATGTAATTCCACATCCACCGACCTCAGTATGTCAGAAGACAAGGCCCGCTCCTTGGTACATGGCCCAAGCGCTGGGTTCCAAATGTTACCGGAATGTCCACCAGTGATTTCAACTTGACCTTGACACTGTTCTTCTCTAACCACACACTATTAGGAAGTGCCCCCTTTTATCAACACTAGTTTCCACCCAGTGGGCTAGTTCTATCATTAACTATTTCCTATTCTATAGAATAAACCTATTGTTCTTATCCTATGTCCTATGCTGCTGCTAAACCACTTACTATATAAACCGTACTTATCTTGTCCTAAAGCTAATCCTATTCTTCCTTGCACTATACGCTGCTCACATTGTACATGAACACTTTACATGACTTATATGCTGTATATTACCATAACATATTATATAAGATGCACATCACTATTACGTGTAAAACATAATGACACTATACACACAGCGCTGCTGTTGTCTTCAGGGGCAGGAACAGGGTAAGACAGTCCACATCCCTACACGGGAGCGGACACGGACAGAAGAGGACCCCTATGCAAGAACAATATATCGACCCTTTGAGGTCCAATAGCTCATCATAATGCACAATTCGAGCAAGTTTGGAGGTGGTATTGACCCCCTTACCTCTTGCTGTTGTACACGTTGTACCAATGAGACACTTCCTTCTGGTGTTTACAAGCTGGGGGAACAAGCTTTGAAAATCAGGAGAAGAAACATAAAATTCCTGCATGTATTTGCAATAGACTTTTGTCAATTAGAATAATTTCAAATACTCAACATTAGGGCTCATTCAAGATGTATTAAAGTGAATCTGTCAGGTTCCCTGTGCCCCTAGAACGACCAGCAGTTGTGTCTACCTATCTAAATATCCTGCATAACAGTCCCTTTTTTACATTAAACACATAAACAGTTCTTTAGAAAAAGTATTTCTAAAGTCCGTTTATGATATGTAAATGAACCCTTTGTCCAGTTGAGGGGGCATTAGTTTCCCCAGACTAGTCGGCCTACTTAGCATGTTATCACTTCCGATCATACACAGTGTGCCTCTCTCAAGCTGGGACGCGTAAATCCCACTTCAGATTCTCAATGTAGTGAGGAAAAAAAAGGTAGTATAGTGCTGGCGATGATGCCGGCTGTGGTAAGACATGTTATCACGCCCACAGGGGTGTAATAACATACTAAGTGGGCCAACCAGTCTGGGGAATCTAACACCTCATTGACTAGTCAAAGGGTTCATTTGCATATCATAAGCAGACTTTAGAAATAGTTTTTCTAAAGATATGTTTATGTACATACAGTACATGTATATATATATCTATATATATAATTGTCTAAGGGTTTTTCCGTCTGTCTGTCTGTCTGTCTGTCTGTCTGTCTGTCTGTCTGTCTTTCTGTCTGTCTGTCTGTCTGTCTGTCTGTCTGTCCTGGAAATCCCGTGTCTCTGATTGGTCGAGGCCGCCAGGCCTCGACCAATCAGCGACGGGCACAGCATGGCGACGATGATGTCATAATGATGGCGGCCTCGACCAATCAGAGACGGGCACAGTATCGACGTAGATGTCATAATGGTTGCCATGGCGACGATGATGTCATAAAGGTTGCCTCGACCAATCAGCGACGGGCACAGTCTGCCGCGAATTCTGGAATCATCATTGTCCATATACTACGGGGACATGCATATTCTAGAATACCCGATGCGTTCGAATCGGGCCACAGTCTAGTATATATATATATACACTCACCGGCCACTTTATTAGGTACACCATGCTAGTAACGGGTTGGACCCCCTTTTGCCTTCAGAACTGCCTCAATTCTTCGTGGCATAGATTCAACAAGGTGCTGGAAGCATTCCTCAGAGATTTTGGTCCATATTGACATGATGGCATCACACAGTTGCCGCAGATTTGTCGGCTGCACATCCCAAAGATGCTCCATACAAGGCAGGATGGATCCATGCTTTCATGTTGTTTACGCCAAATTCTGACCCTACCATCCGAATGTCGCAGCAGAAATCGAGACTCATCAGACCAAGCAACGTTTTTCCAATCTTCTACTGTCCAATTTCGATGAGCTTGTACAAATTGTAGCCTCAGTTTCCTGTTCTTAGCTGAAAGGAGTGGTACCCGGTGTGGTCTTCTGCTGCTGTAGCCCATCTGTCTCAAAGTTCAACGCACTGTGCGTTCAGAGATGCTCTTAGGCCTACCTTGGTTGTAACGGGTGGCGATTTGAGTCACTGTTGCCTTTCTATCAGCTCGAACCAGTCTGCCCATTCTCCTCTGACCTCTGGCATCAACAAGGCATTTCCGCCCACAGAACTGCCGCTCACTGGATTTTTTTTCTTTTTCGGACCATTCTCTGTAAACCCTAGAGATGGTTGTGCGTGAAAATCCCAGTAGATCAGCATTTTCTGAAATACTCAGACCAGCCCTTCTGGCACCAACAACCATGCCACGTTCAAAGGCACTCAAATCACCTTTCTTCCCCATACTGATGATCGGTTTGAACTGCAGGAGATTGTCTTGACCATGTCTACATGCCTAAATGCACTGAGTTGCCGCCATGTGATTGGCTGATTAGAAATTAAGTGTTAACAAGAAGTTGGACAGGTGTACCTAATAAAGTGGCCGGTGAGTGTATATATATATATATATATATATATATATATATATATATATATATATATATATATATATATATATAATGTATATACAGTATATATACAGTATATGTAGTACAGCGGGGTTGGTGCAGTGTGACAGACAGTGACCCAGGAAAGTTCAAAACAAACATGTTTTAATGTCCAGAACTTACAAACGGAAAAAAAAGGTATCCTCCAGCTCGCAGTCGAGAATCAGGACAGTCCATGTCCGAGACCGGTCGCCGTGTGCTACTGCATCACTGTGCTATCCTGGAGGGTGCCAGGCCTTTTGGCTGTGCTTGGCTCCGTGCTGCCTCACACAGGCTGAGCTTTGCAGAGCCACCCGCTCTGCAAGTTTGCAAACCAAGACTGACACACCCAATTCTTTGCTGCAGGGTTTTTAAAAGGAATATGTGACCATGGACCACTTGTAAGACCTGGCTGGGAGGGAGCGGACTGCCCCACTACCATCCTGTAGTCTGCTCCAAAAAAAAAAAGCCCATGGCGGGTTTTCTTGAATCTACCTTGGGCAAATAGCTTGCCAAGACCAAGCTTACTTTTATTTTTCACTGCAATCACAGCTATGCCTGTGACTGCAATGCACTCCCCCGGCCTCCATATGCTTTTTCGCACATCCTGGGGGACACATAGCGGCCCTCACATATAACACCGGTCACTGCCTCACATGCCCCCCATTGGTTCAAACTTGTGAGGTTGACCATTTGTCACCATACAGGGGGCCAGTGACAGGGCATCCGCATTTCCCTGTGACTTCCCCTCCTGATGCTCCACTGATAAAAAAAAGTTTTGTAGGGACAGGAACCATCTGGTGACTTGAGCATTCCTGTCTTTCGCATTTCTCATCCAGACGAGGGGTGAATGGTCTGTTACCAAACGAATCTGACGCCCAAGCAAATAGTAGCGTGACTCCAAGGCCCACTTAATCGCCAAGCACTCCTTCTTCACTATGCTATAATTTTTCTCTGCTGGTGTCAGTTTCCTGCTCAAATAGGTGACTGGATGCTCCCCATTCACCTCTTGCGACAGCACCACTCCTAGGCCTACCTCTGAGGCATCAGTTTGCAGGATAAAGGATTTCTTGAAGTCAGGGCTGATGAGGGCCGACTGTCCACAATGCCGACTTCAGGGACAGGAATGCTTCCTCCACTTGAGGATTCCACTGGACCATCACCATCTACTTACCTTTTAACAGGTCCGTTAGAGGTGCTGATTTCTCAGCAAAATTGGGTATAAACCGCCAGTAGTACCCAATGATGCCAAGGAATGCCCTCACCTGTTTGGTACTTAAGAGCTTGGGCCACTTTTGAATGGCCTCAATCTTGTTTACTTGGGGATTGATAACCCCACAACAGATCACGTAACCTAAGTACCAGGCCTCCGTGAGTCCTATCGCGCATTTCTTTGGGTTTGCTGTTAACTCCCTGATTCTGAGAGACTCCAGCACTGCTTGTACCTGGGACAGGTGGGTATCCCAGTCGGTACTTAAGTTGACTATGTCATCCAAATAGGCCAACGCGATGAGGGTCTATCACAATGTCCATCAGCCTCTGGAATGTGGCCGGAGCCCCATGTAACCCAAAAGGCAAGACAACATACTGATAGAGACCTTCTGGTGTGATAAAAGCAGTCTTTTCTTTTACTGACGCCATTAACGGGACCTGTCAGTAACCTTTGGTGAGATCGAGTGCGGTGAAGTACTGGACTTCCCCCAGTCTCTCAATTAGCTCGTCCACCCGGGGCATTGGATAGAGTTCAAACTTAGATACCTCATTCAATTTCCTGAAATCATTACAAAAACTTAATGACCTGTCTGGCTTTGGGATCAGCACAATGGGGCTAGCCCACTCACTCCGGAACTCTGCAATGACTCCCAACTGAAGCATTTGCTTCACTTCGGCCGCGATGGCTTGCCTTCTGTTTTTGGCGCTCGGTACAGTTTTATTTCGGTGACGATGTCATGTTGTATCACAGACGTCCACCCCGGCAGTTCTGAAAATTCATCCGTATTCCGCTGCACCAGAGCCCGAAGCTCCCACCGCTACTGTTTGGTGATCATTTATTTTAACCTGAACCCTTGCTGGGTCTTTGGTCGGTGCCAGAGGGGTCCCCATTGGCACAACCAGAGTCGCCTCCGCGATTCAACATTCCCGGTTTTTAGCAGGTTGAGATGGTATATTTGCTCGGGTTTCCTTTTTCCAAGTTGGTACACCATATAATTCACCTCTCCTACCTTCCCCCGTATCTCATATGGCCCTTGCCACTGGGCCATGAGCTTACTCTCTGGGGTGGGTGCAGCGCCCCCACTGCCGCAGGGCCGAGGGGTACCCGGTACCGGGCCTCTGAGTCTCTGCTCTGGGGTTGTCACGGTGGCTAGACCCGGTCCGTGACCCTGCTGAGGGGCGCCCAATGAAAGGTGTGGATGGTGGTGGTAGTGCGGTGCAGTGCTGGTCACAGTAAATAACGAGGGCACCAGGTTGCAGTCTCTTTACCTCTTTACTGAAGGCTTCAGGATCCTCAGTCCGGAATACGGTTAACCAGGCAGCGCAAGTCCGGCCGGTCCGATGGCACCTACAGAGTTCCCTTTGCAGGTGGAAATCTGTGCCTACCTTCTAGCGCTTGTGTGTTGCGGTCCTCCCCTGCTGTGCTTACGGGATAGTCCCCACAACTGTTGTGTCTGTTTCTCGTGTTCCCTCACAACTCGATTCTGATGTTCTTCTTCGTCCCCCAGATGATATGGCTAGGACGCACCCGTATGACGGGTAGGCTCGGAGCTCTTCCTGGACCCTAGTGTCGCCCTTCTCCTGTTGTTGCCCCCTATGTCTTCGTAGGTGATTTGTGTGAGACAGCCCGCCTATAGCTGACTGTCCTGCCGTAGGTTTGAAGTATTGCTTGGAGCCTAGTACTTCCTCGGCGTTTCGGCCACCGGCTACGCGCCTCAGTAGGATGTTGCCTCATCTTACAGCACGACTCCTACTGGTATTTCTCCTTGAAGACACAAAAGAGCACAGTGAGGTCAAAAATACTCTGTTGTAAAAAAAAAAAAAAAATCACAGTAATCAGCAAGTGCTAGTCAAAAGATGTAAAGAAAACAGGGTATTTAGTTGATACGTTTTTTTGCAAAAAAATGTATACTAAGCTGCTCCACCAAATCGTCAAGGTATACCCTTATAGAGCAGTCCTAACTAATGTATAGAATCCCTATCTGATGTATTTAAAACCTGATCATCTGTATAATACCTGTATAAGCAGGGTTCAGAGAAGGACTATCCATGTGGACATGCAGGATGGAGCAGTTAAATGCAAATGACCCACAGAGGAGTGGTGGACTCCCCAGTCTTGTAGAAACAAGAGAACAATTATAGAACCAGAAACACATGGGCCACTTGCACATTGAACAAGTCTGTAGGAACCTGTTCACACCACCAGAATGCTTGAAGACACAAAAGAGCACAGTGAGGTCAAAAATACTCTGTTGTAAAAAAAAAATCACAGTAATCAGCAAGTGCTAGTCAAAAGATGTAAAGAAAACAGGGTATTTAGTTGATACGTTTTTTTGCAAAAAAATGTATACTAAGCTGCTCCACCAAATCGTCAAGGTATACCCTTATAGAGCAGTCCTAACTAATGTATAGAATCCCTATCTGATGTATTTAAAACCTGATCATCTGTATAATACCTGTATAAGCAGGGTTCAGAGAAGGACTATCCATGTGGACATGCAGGATGGAGCAGTTAAATGCAAATGACCCACAGAGGAGTGGTGGACTCCCCAGTCTTGTAGAAACAAGAGAACAATTATAGAACCAGAAACACGTGGGCCACTTGCACATTGAACAAGACTTGTTCAATGTGCAAGTGGCCCACGTGTTTCTGGTTCTATAATTGTTCTCTTGTTTCTACAAGACTGGGGAGTCCACCACTCCTCTGTGGGTCATTTGCATTTAACTGCTCCATCCTGCATGTCCACATGGATAGTCCTTCTCTGAACCCTGCTTATACAGGTATTATACAGATGATCAGGTTTTAAATACATCAGATAGGGATTCTATACATTAGTTAGGACTGCTCTATAAGGGTATACCTTGACGATTTGGTGGAGCAGCTTAGTATACATTTTTTTGCAAAAAAACGTATCAACTAAATACCCTGTTTTCTTTACATCTTTTGACTAGCACTTGCTGATTACTGTGATTTTTTTTTTTTTTTTTTTTTTTTTACAACAGAGTATTTTTGACCTCACTGTGCTCTTTTGTGTCTTCAAGCATTCTGGTGGTGTGAACAGGTTCCTACAGACTTGTTCAATGTGCAAGTGGCCCACGTGTTTCTGGTATTTCTCCTTGTTGCGTTGATCTCGTTTCTCACTCAGCACAATATACCTCGCTTCTCGTCCTTTCTTAGGGCACCGCCGCTATCTAGTGCAGGCGCGGTCCCGTAACGTTCTCTCTGGTCGCTAGGCCTCTGTCAGGATCCCACCCCTGACAGGGACCCCCCTGAGTCTCTCCCCGCAACACCCTCTGCCACAGGGTGCTGCCTGTTCGATTCCCAGTCAGCTTCTCTCTAACTTCCTGCCTAACCCCCAGTTTTACCAGATTGTGAGGAGTGGCCTACTACATAGCACCCTTAGCTCCCCCTGGAGGCCAGACTGTGAAGTGTATTGGTGTCTGTGATACCTGGTCAGGTGAATTCCTTCAGTGCCATCAGACGTACCATAGCCCCCTTTAGCGGCGGGGCATCAGTACTGCAACGACCAGGACTCTGGGGCGCTGCACTCCCCCCCCGGTTAAATCCAGTACTCCTGGACTGGGAAGAAAACAACAGTACATGTCAGCAAAAAGACATACAATTTTGAAAATGCAGTAACAATAAGTAAATTTGAACAGAGCTTCCCTTTATGGGAGGTGAGGACACTTGAACGTTACAAACTTGGTTAAATACTTTAAATAGCATATTATAAATAACTTTTCTTACCCAACCGGGTATTCTACTAAGTGCAAAATTTTTGAACAATAATTTAACGTTGCCTTTAAGGTCGCACACGCTGAATCCACTAAAGACCTTCTTATAAAACATTATAAGGCTAATCAACTTTTTCTTCATTTTCCATCTTTACATCTGCAGGACCGCCTGTCTATCTGCCCCAGGCCTACTGCCTCTCGTTCTGTTGCAGGACCGCCCCTTTCAGCCCGGGCCTACTGCCTTTATGCTACTATACACAGTATAGAACGTATCATCCATCTCTCAGTTCAGGATCACCGAGCCATCTCTGTATGGCTCCTAGGAGGACTCACCGACTAACCCCGTACGGGTCCACTTCCTGTCCTCATTCTCTGACACATCGTTAAACATTTCTTACTATCAACTGTCTGACTACATATAACTTTACATGTAAGCATTATCACTATTTCTTTTAAGGCATCATTATACTTTAAGTGCTATGGGTGAACGTTCCCTTTAAGAAGGAACCAAGTCTCTATGAGGTAGTGCAACTTCTCAAGCTGCAAGTCCGTACGCAGCAAGGACTCCGGTACTGCTTCCAGGAACAGTTTCTTCGCAAAGAGTCCTTTCTTTTATAAATCCAGTAGAAGGCACCTTTAAGAAGGTGCAAACTATTTACAAGGAGTTTGTAATCATGCAGTGTTCATGATCCAGCAGTTCTTTCAACAATGATAAAACAGGAAACAAAAACAAAAAGCAATATGGATCCCGGGTAAACAAAGGGATCCCTTTAAGAATAACCCTAGTCGGGTTTAAAGCAGCAAAAAGCAGGGAAACAAACAGTTAACTATTTACATATCCATGGCATCGAGGTTTACTCTCGCTCTGGCGGCCGTAGCTCCGCATAGACCTCGCTCGGCAAGGTGATCGGCGAGATCGGGGCCATTAAGAAGTGCTCCATACCCGTGGCCCAATCCCAGGGTGTAAAGCTCCGGAGTCTATAGGTCCCAGGGAGAGGGGGTACTGCGACGGGGCCTATCAGCAAGTCCTCTGCTGGCGTGGCAGGGTCGTTCTTCATACCTGCTTCAGATGCGGTCCCTCCGGTGCCGATCTGCTCCGTCTCCGCTGGGGTCTGGAACGTTAGTTGCAGGGCCTTGCACTGTGGCGTTGTCATCTCCATTTGCAGCACCTCGCTTTCCGGCAGGGCCTTGCTTTCTGGCTTCGGAGGGCTGGAACTTCTTTCTTGCTCCGGACCAGACGAGGCTGCCAACAGACGTCTGATGAGGCTCCCGATGAAGGTCTTCTTCCACCCGGCCTCAGTGCTCAGCTGCACCCGCCGGAGTTGGTCGCCGAGCTCATCCACTCCGGCCCCACGCTCCGGCTCCGGGTGGCTCGCCATGGCGTCCTCCATGTCGCTCACTTCTTCTTCCTGGTCCTTTTCCCGCGATCTCTTTCGTGGGTGGCCCCGTCTCCATGGTCTCCACCCTCCAAAGAGGATGAGAAGGCGGACCTCGGCTGCTGACGGACACGTCCTCAGGATGCAAAAATGTTTAGACTGGGCGGCCATTGTCTTTCGCGCTCTTCAGCTGGTCCACGCCTAGTCCACGCCCCTCTTCTCCTCCTGCGCTCTCCTCAGCGCTGCAATGGCGGCTGGTTTTTGCGGCAAATGGCAATCCACAGTCTTTTGCAATAAGTCACAGTCCAAGTATAATAAATCACAGTTCCAAGGCACACATGACCCGATTCTTCAGGCTTAAGTAGATCCTGTTCGTGACGCCAAGTTTGCAGCGCCCCCACTGCCGCAGGGCCGAGGGGTACCCGGTACCGGGCCTCTGAGTCTCTGCTCTGGGGTTGTCACGGTGGCTAGACCCGGTCCGTGACCCTGCTGAGGGGCGCCCAATGAAAGGTGTGGATGGTGGTGGTAGTGCGGTGCAGTGCTGGTCACAGTAAATAACGAGGACACCAGGTTGCAGTCTCTTTACCTCTTTACTGAAGGCTTCAGGATCCTCAGTCCGGAATACGGTTAACCAGGCAGCGCAAGTCCGGCCGGTCCGATGGCACCTACAGAGTTCCCTTTGCAGGTGGAAATCTGTGCCTACCTTCTAGCGCTTGTGTGTTGCGGTCCTCCCCTGCTGTGCTTACGGGATAGTCCCCACAACTGTTGTGTCTGTTTCTCGTGTTTCCTCACAACTCGATTCTGATGTTCTTCTTCGTCCCCCAGATGATATGGCTAGGACGCACCCGTATGACGGGTAGGCTTGGAGCTCTTCCTGGACCCTAGTGTCGCCCTTCTCCTGTTGTTGCCCCCTATGTCTTCGTAGGTGATTTGTGTGAGACAGCCCGCCTATAGCTGACTGTCCGGCCGTAGGTTTGAAGTATTGCTTGGAGCCTAGTACTTCCTCGGCGTTCCGGCCACCGGCTACGCGCCTCAGTAGGATGTTGCCTCGTCTTACAGCACGACTCCTACTGGTATTTCTCCTTGTTGCGTTGATCTCGTTTCTCACTCAGCACAATATACCTCGCTTCTCGTCCTTTCTTAGGGCACCGCCGTTATCTAGTGCAGGCGCGGTCCCGTAACGTTCTCTCTGTTCGCTAGGCCTCTGTCAGGATCCCACCCCTGACAGGGACCCCCCTGAGTCTCTCCCCGCAACACCCTCTGCCACAGGGTGCTACCTGTTCGATTCCCAGTCAGCTTCTCTCTAACTTCCTGCCTAACCCCCAGTTTTACCAGATTGTGAGCAGTGGCCTACTACATAGCACCCTTAGCTCCCCCTGGAGGCCAGACTGTGAAGTGTATTGGTGTCTGTGATACCTGGTCAGGTGAATTCCTTCAGTGCCATCAGACGTACCATAGCCCCCTTTAGCGGCGGGGCATCAGTACTGCAACGACCAGGACTCTGGGGCGTTGCACGGGCACTAGTACCAACACTCGGTCCCCTTCTTTAAAGGTCCTGACTGTGGCTCTCTTATTGTACATGTGGCTCTGCGTGGCCTGGGCATCCAGTAGATGCTCTTTTACTATGGGCCCTACTGCTACAATCCGGTCCTGGATGTTCACCACGTGCACAATTGCGCTCCGATGTGAAGTAGGCTCCTGTTCCCTCGTCTTCTTAGCTACAACTGACCGATAAAGCGGGGACCCAACTGAAGTGATGGTAACTTGAGTTTGATTTTCCTAGTGGATAACCACACTAAATCACCCACATCCAGGTCCGGACCAGGCACACGTCTACAGTCAGCCTCATGCTGAGATGATCTTATAACTTTAACCTTTAACATGTTTATCTATAATTTTCTTTCTGATCTCCTGAGACAACTCTTTCCTAGGCTTCCTCTGGTCCATGTTGAGTTTGATACACACCATGTGACCAAACAGCACAGTGAGTATCTGTAGCCCTATGTACAGGCCCACTCACTGATTCCAAGATTGTAGACACCTGTGATGCTAGTTAGCGGACATTTAACATGTCCCTTTTGTCACATTATTTTCAGGGGTACCATCATTTCTGTCCAGGCCTATTTCATGAGTTTTATTTTTTTTTTATTTCTGTGGAAGCATGGTTGAAACGCAATGTTTGACTTTCATTTGTTCATTTTCATAGAGTTTTAATTTATTATTACTTTTGTCAGATTCAAGTTATTTCTGTGACCATTGTGAGTTTTTCTGTCATTGAATGAGGAGTACCAACAATTTTGACCACATGTGTGTATATATATTGTATGGGGTTGACACACTTAGCTGCATCTTCAGGTAGATGCAGGAACATTTTGAGTGTGAAACACCTTCTGGTTTATTAAAGTCAGCATAGACCAATGCAGGATTCAGCAAAAACAAAAGCAGAGCCTTCCTGGCTTAATGGAAAACAAAACAAACAAAGTTCATCAGAGTCCTTTCTTTGCATGTTCCACCTGCAGACACCAGGCAATGTTCTCTTGCTCCTTGTGGAGCCACATGGGATTGCTTTGTCTCCCAACACACCACCCAGTCTCACATGTCCAGGTATTTAATCAGAACCATGTGATGATCACATGATGGTGACATCACCTCAGGTCCTGCTAGTACACATGCCAGGAACTCTGTAGGAGGGGATACGTGAGTACCCTCCCACCCACTCTATGGGTGCTCACATGAAATCAGCCCATTGTCACTTAAACATTAACCCTCTAAGCACTTAGCGTGCTGGAGGCAAAAACAATCTAGTTCTACATCACTGACTGTAGTATACAGAAAGAACAAAATAAATAAATAAATAAAATTATATATATATATATATTGCCAATAAAATATCATAACCAAATAAAGAAAAATAACTGAAATTAATTATGCTAAAACACATTAAATATTAAAGTAAAAATGAAAAATATAAAAAATACATGGTAAATAACCATAAGTATATAAAAGTTTATCATAATACTTCATAAAAGAACAAACCAACTAGAAGATACATGGGATAAAAATTATATATATATCTCATTATTTGGCTACATTTTCTATAGTAAGATTAAGGCCCTCAGGGGAAAGGGTGCCCAATTTAAAAATCCAAAAGCTCTCCCTGTTAAATAGACTCCTATACCAATCTGGGACATTATCAGGTATGTAGTAAATGATGATGAGATTCAAATTCCTAGGGTCTTTCTGATGTGACAATGAAAAGTGCTTAGATAAACTATGCATTAAAAATCCATTACGGATATTCTGTTTATTTAAACGGGCGTGCTTCATCTGGATGGTACGTCGCACATACTGAAGCCCACATGAACATTGGATGAGGTAAATCACATGCGAGGACTGACAATTCACATGATAGTTGATATTAAAATTAGTACCCGTGGTGGTCGATGTGAATTGTTTAGCACCGTGAACAATAGAGGTGCAGCAAAGGCATTTAGGCGCCTTGCAGGCAAAGCAACCTGGATTAAATATCTCAGTGGTTGGTGGAGAATGAATATTGAACGCCGTGTTGCTAGGGGCAATGAAGTTCCGAAGGGTATGATTCCTTCTAAAAATAAATCTGGGTTTGGCAGGGAGATGTTTCGAAAGTATCAGATTCCCCCTCAAAATAAACCAATATTTCTTGAGTAATCCCTGGATGGATGCATGGGAGTAATTATATGTAGTGATAAAACTCAATTTACTAATTTCTGAAGTTTCTTCTTATTAATTTTGGTCTTAATCTTATTAATACAGTCATTTTGGGACAGGGGTTGAACTTTGTTGAAAGCATCCTTGATAGTTTCTTAGGGTAACCCTTCTCTAAAAAGCGCCTCTTTAGAATCTTAGATTCTTTCAAAAAGTCGATCTCATCAGTACAGTTTTTTTGGATACGCCAATATTGGCCATAGGGAATGTTAGTGATCCACTTGGGGAGGTGGCCACTGTTGAAAGAGAGATAACTGTTTACGTCCACTTTTAAAAAAAAAAAAAAGTAGAAGTGTGGAATTTACCCGTTGGATCAACATGTATCATCAGATCCAATAACTGTATGTTACTACTTGACATTGAAGCTGAAAAGGATAAACCCCCAAAATTGTCATTTATTGTTTGGATGAAATCAGACGCTTCATCCAGGGACCCCGTCCAAACTATGAATAAATCATCAATAAATCGACCATACAGGGCTATTTTACCCATTGGATGTAGAAAAGGGGAATAAAAAGTGCCTCAAACGCCCCCATGAACAGGTTTGCAAAACTGGGGGTGAATCCCAACTTTGTTCAATTAGACAACAACTTGCTCCTTATTATTCGTCAGTAGATTTTAAGGAGTTTGACAGCAAACTGTCTGTTAGACTCAGGAAATTTGAGGACGAATTCATGAAGAAAAAAGTTTAAAAAAATTATGAGGGATAGATACAATACTAATGAAAGACCCAGTGAACCTATGGAAACCAATGCACCCTGTTTGGTTTCCCATTCTCCCAGCAAAGGACCAATATTGACGAACAGGGACACCAAACAGTCTTTTACCCAATTTAAAAATAAACAACAAAAGCTTTACTATGATCAACACATATCAACATTGAGAATTAAGAATCTGACTGCTGCCTCAACCAATCCCCCACTTATCGGCACCAATGCCAGTGTAATTCACACGCTGACATCAGGGATGCCCTCATCGTTTAATACTGCAATCACTAATTCATCCAATCATGAATCTTTACAACATATTTCCTATGTTTCTCCTACTATAGATAACCACTCATGGTGATACTTGTGCCTCACAATTAATTATAACAACCACTCCCTCACCCATCCCATCCCCCCTCAAGTCTGTGGAATCCTTTATCCCCCCACTCCCAGTAATTGCAACAATAGAATCAGTAAGTTCATTACCAAACAATATAAGTATCTCATCCTCCATTAACACTTTAGCTCCCTGTCCCTTATTATCCAATGGGTCCCATTCCTCATCAACGGTTGGTTCCTCAAGAAATGCTAAAATTACGCAGTTTTTTCAGATTGCCCTGGGACGACCACCAAAAAGAAAAAGAAAAAGAGGAAACAAGGCTGCAGAGGTGGAGGAAAATCACTCAAAAATTCCTGCCTTACAGGCGGAACCAATGACGAAGAAAACGAAAGCAACTTGAATACCAATACCAATTTAAATATTCCTCATCCCAATAATTCGGGAATTTTCAATTTGTCTAGTTACAATCTAACAAATGAGGAGAGATCTTTGTTGGAACATGGCCTGTCTTTTTGTCCTGATTCCCCAGTAAATACGTTCAATCTTTATATAGATCTTAATTCATTTGTGCGCAAATTGACTATCCAATGCCATTTTTTATTGGAAGAAATAAATAAAATCTTTAAACTTTACCTACCTCCCCTTTACTTGATAATGTAGAGGACCCATATTTACATGTTAATACACAAACATCATGTAGTAATTTTTATCCTCTTTATCATAGGGGTTCTCATATTGAAATGTTCCAGCACCTCATCCTTAACGATGTCCGCTCTTTATCTTTTAATAAGAAAAGGAACACTAACCTTACCACAACAGAAAAGCTAGCTATAAACACTCTCAGGGACAATAAGGATATTATTATAAAAAGTGCTGACAAGGGAGGAGGGATTGTCATCATGGATAGGATTTGTTACATAAAGGAAGGTCTTAGAATTTTGGGTGACCTTGAGTACTATGAAGTAGTTGAACCAGACCACTCCATATCCATTTTTGTTGCATACAACAAGTTTATAAAAGATGCTCTATCCCTCGGCATTTTGAATAAGAAGGAATTCAAATTCCTTAACATTCCTCGTTTTAAGGTTCCTTTCTTTTATTTTCTCCCTAAGATCCACAAAGACCCAGTACACCCCCTCGGTCACCCTATAATTTCTCGTATTGGATCCATAACCAGTAACCTCTCCCACTATCTGGACCTTTTTCTCCAAAAGTATGTTATTGAGCTAGACTCTTATTTAAAAGACTCTTCCCAGTTAATTCACCACCTTAACTCCATATCTGCTCATCCTAATTGCATCCTGATAACTATGGATGTTCAAGCCCTCTATAGTAACATACCACATGACCGTGGTTAGGAAGCAACAAAGCAATTTCTACTCTGTGATGAGGACATGCCCCTTATTCAGTAAGAATTTTTACTGAGCGCCATTAAATTTATTTTAAATAATAATGTGTTTTCTTTTGAGAGTGTCACATATAGAAAATTGAAGGGTTGTGCAATGGGGACGAGATTCACCCCCAGTTTTGCAAACCTGTACATGGGGGCGTTTGAGGCACTTTTTATTTCCCCTTTCCTACATCCAATGGGTAAAATAGCCCTGCATCATCAATTTATTGATGATTTATTCATAGTTTGGATGGGGGCCCTAGATGAAGCATCTGATTTCATCCAAACAATAAATGACAATTCTTGGGGTTTATCCTTTTCAGCTTCAATGTCAAGTAGTAACATACAGTTTTTGGATCTGATGATACACGTTGACCCAACGGATAAATTCCACACTTCTACTTTTTTTTAAAAAAAAGTGGACGTAAACAGTTATCTATCTTTCAATAGTGGCCACCTCCCCAGGTGGATCATTAACATTCCCTATGGCCAATATTGGCGTATCCGAAAAAACTGTACTGATGAGATCGACTTTTTGAAAGAATCTAAGATTCTAAAGAAGCTCTTTTTAGAGAAGGGTTACCCTAAGAAACTCATCAAGGATGCTTTCAACAAAGTTCAACCCTTGTCCCAAAATGACTGTCTTAATAAGATTAAGACCAAAATTAATAAGAAGAAAGAAACTTCAGAAATTAGTAAATGGAGTTTTAGCACTACATATAATTACTCCCATGCGTCCATCCAGGGATTACTCAAGAAATATTGGTTTATTTTGAGGGGGAATCCGATACTTTCAAAACATCTCCCTGCCAAACCCAGATTTATTTTTAGAATCATGAATCATGAATCATACCCTTCGGAACTTAATTGCCCCTAGCAACACGGCGTTCAATATTCATTCTCCACCAACCACTGAGATATTTAATCCAGGTTGCTTTGCCTGCAAGGTGCCTAAATGCCTTTGCTCCACCTCTATTGTTCACGGTGCTAAACAATTCACATCGACCACCACGGGTACTAATTTTAATATCAACTATCATGTGAATTGTCAGTCCTCGCATGTGATTTACCTCATCCGATGTTCATGTGGGCTTCAGTATGTGGGACGTACCATCCAGACGATGCAAGCCCGTTTAAATAAACACAGGCAGAATATCCGTAATGGATTTTTAATGCATAGTTTATCTAAGCACTTTTCATTGTCACATCAGAAAGACCCTAGGAATTTGAATCTCATCATCATTGACTACATACCTGATAATGCCCCAGATCGGTATAGGAGTCTATTTAACAGGGAGAGCTTTTGGATTTTTAAATTGGGCACCCTTTCCCCTGAGGGCCTTAATCTTACTATAGAAAATGTAGCCAAATAATGAGATATATATATATTTTTTATCCCATGTATCTTCTAGTTGGTTTGTTCTTTTATGACGTATTATGATATACTTTTATATACTTATGGTTATTTACCATGATTTTTTTATATTTTTTATTTTTACTTTAATATTTAATGTGTTTTAGTATAATTAATTTCAGTTATTTTTCTTTATTTAGTTATGATATTTTATTCGCAATATATATATATTATTTTATTTATTTATTTTTTCTTCTTTCTGTACCCTATTTGTTTTCTACATACCAGTTTACCATCCCCCTTTGCACCTCTCTTCCTTAAATTTCATTGGTTCCTTTCCCTTTAAATACTGCCCCTTTTCCCTTTAATGTTTTTACTTACTGCCACCTGAAGAAGACAGCTACCTGCCGTAGAAACACGTTGTGAATAAAGACTTTATATTATCTATTTTTTATCTATTTTTATTCCTGTGGCCTCTGTCATCAGCGCTCCCTCCAGACCGCTTTATCTTATCTGACTTTACTGCATTTCCCTCCTCGAGGGACTGCAGTGGGAGCTGTAGTAGACAAGCCGACATCCTCTTTGCTGCTCCAGGACCTTCCACCACGTGACCGGCAGGTCCTTGATCACTGGGGTGCATCGCTTGGAGTCTCCTACACTGCACCTCTCCGGACCAAGTAACCTCCTCTGGATTACCGTCTCCTGGACAGCACTATGCTGACGCTTCGTAGCTGCTCTTCATTTGCTCCACAAGATTGGAAATTCCTCTAGCCACATAACATTGTTATGCTTGTCGAGCATAACCTTCTATGGTGAGTAGGTCCGTGACCATCACAATTTTCATCCTCCTGCTGGTACCATTCATGTGCACTCCCCTCTCTCTCTTTTTGTTCCCATGTAGTATACGTAGTGACACATATCTCCCTTCACATAGTATGCCATTGACTCTGACACTATATACTGTATATATATATATATATATACTGTATATATTGCAATGCAGCGAGGTTGGTGCAGTGTGACAGACAGGCAGTGACTACAGGAAAGTTCAAAAACAAAGTCTCTTTAATGTTCAGCATACTCACAAAATGGAAAACAAATGGTATCCTCCAGGTCGCAGCAGGGAAACAAGAGAGTCCGAATCCGAGACCAGTTGCCGAGGGTGACTGCGCCACGGTGAACGCTGAGGGGTGCCAGGCTTCGCTTGGCTCTGTGTTGCTTCACACAGGCTGTAGCTTTGCAGAGCCTCCTGCTCTGCAGTTTGCAAACCAAGACTGACACACTTAAACTTCTGCTGCAGGGTTTGTACAAGGAACCTGTGGCCATAGGCCACTTGTAGGACCTAGCTGGGAGGAAGCAGACTGCACCACTACCATCCTGTAGTCCGCTTCAAAAATAAAGGCCCATGGTGGGTTTTCTTAAATCAGCCTTGGGCAAATAGATTGCCCAAGACCAACTCTTACTTTTATTTTGCACTTCAATCACAGCTTTCCCTGTGACTTCAAAGCACTCCCACGGCCTCAATATGCTTCTGTGCGCATCCTGGAGGACACGTAGTGACCCTAGTTGAAGGGAATAGGACATACAGTAAGTGGTAGCCACTGTTGAGTGGCTTTAGGGTGCCAACCTCCGATGGTTGATAGGTAATTGGACCCTAGGGCCTACCAGGGACAGATAGTAGTACCCCACTGTGGTATTTATCATTAGACATCTGCCCTACCCTGATACCCTGCGATAACCCTGATATATATGGGTCGTGTCTGAACATTTGTTAATTTTAAGTAATTGGTAATAAAAAATATATTTTTAGTGGTAATTTTCTTTGGTTTTCCTTGGGTATTTTGACCCCTTTTCAGTTTATTGTTAGTCTGTTTTTTTGAATATGTATCCTCCAATGTCTTGTCAATATGATTGGTTTGACATTGAGTTTTATAAGTAATTCCAGAATTTTTTTTGAGGTGTCATTGCAGATACTTTCCCACTCCTTAATAAAAACATCATCTTCAACTGGGAAGGACGGTATAAAACAGACCCTAAATCTCCTGGGGATCAGTTGTTTAAGAAGGTAGTTTTCAAGGAATGTCTTGTTCCACCACAATTTTGTTCTTTTAAATAACAAATTTTTAATAGTATTTGACACTGTGTAAATTTGTAAACCAAGAAAAACTGATGCTACAGCACCATCATTACCAAAAACTTGATTGATTTGACCCTGCCAGGAGAGTTCCCTTGCTTTAAAATCCATGTCCAGGCTGAGAGGAGTCCTGTGCATAACACAGTAAATATGATTAATAGAGCATAATCTGGACTGAGCAGATGATATACCGGTATGTCAAATCGTAAAGAATGTATGTGACACATACATAATAAAGGAGGACATTGACATATATCTGCAAGAAAGTGAATGGCAGAGCATTTGGAAGAATTATAAACCAAAAAGTGAAAACACCGAACATGTGGTCATAAAAGAGGTCAGGACAAAAGGAGATTGTAAAAGTAAAAACCTTTGTCAATCAACTGGTCATACGGTGGCACTGTGGCACTGGAGAAGATGGGTGCCCACACATTAATAAAAGCAGATGTAATGGATATCCATTGAATTGAACAGTAGTATAACTGATTAAAATACTGATAGAATATGGACAGAACATTGGTCAGTGCAAGTCAGTTGCAGCATCCATATTATGGATCAGACCATTATAAGTCAATGGATACATAAAAAAAACAGATAGCATATGGGTTACCATGTGTATTTTATGGGTTTTTCACTGCTACATTACAATTATAAAGATTGGAAACTGTATTTGGCCTTTTATTATTTGTTAAATTGTTCATGTAAAAAATGGATGCCATATGGATAATCAAAATGGATGGCACATGGATGTAAAAACCAGACACATCGATGGCATACGGCTGCATATGGATGACATTTTGGATGAAAAATGGTAATTTTTTTCTGAACGACAATTTTTCATGTGTTTTTTTTTTTAAAAGAGAGAACATGTACTTATTAGAGATAACTTTCTTGACATTCCTGTTACCACCTTTGGTTTGTGGGTCGCTTCATTGTTGCAGCCTGATTCACGCATGACGTTGTGCTGGGCCTACTAATCAGAAAACATGTGGTGATAGCATAGTGAGGGAAGGATAAGGAATTTTAATTAAAGTATATTAGAAAAGAGATTAGATAACATTAAATAGACTGACATTTACGATTAAAATAAATGTTAGCTTTGGATCACCCCTTTACGACCTATGACGGTGATTTGATCAGCTGTCGTGTGCCCCTAGCTGCTGCCGGTGGAATCGTGATCCACCCGTGGCTGTTAACATGTTAAATGCCACTGTCAATCTCTGACAGCAGCTTTTAACTCGTGCTTACTGGAAGAGTGTCACAAACCCCAAATATTCAGCTTTTAGGTTTATTAAGAAAGTACTCTCACTAACTTTTTCACTCATTGAATGTGTGTGTACATGCATGTAATTTAGTGTGAGTGTATTAGTATACTCACCTACCACCACTTTCTCCGGTGTCCAACGCCGCTCTTCTCTGCTTCTCTGTGATGTCACAACTTGGCAGACTGTCCGGGCCATGTTGTGCTCTGTGTGATCTGGAAGCCGATTTTACAATGCAAGCCTATAGAGTGTCAGAACAAGGCTACATAGGCTTTAATTGTAAAAAAAGACTTCAGGCTCAGGCATAGAACAAGCCGGGTAGTCGCAGTGAGATGTAGAGAAGACCGGCGCTGGACACCGGAGAAAGCGGTGGCAGCAGATTATGTTAATCCACTCACACTATATTACATGCATGTAGACACACATTTAATGAATAAAAAAGTCAGTGAAAGTGCTTCTTTAACTTTTTGGATTATCCATCAGCAAAGAAGTTCTTAAATAATGAAATTAATCATCAAAAATGCAATTTGCCTAATAATTGTGCACACATATCAAACTCGCTCATTAAAATAAATGGGTCTGTGACAAAATAGACAGCCCACAGATACCATCCAAGTGGCATCCGAGTGCAGTTCGTATTTTACTGTTGGAGGGGTGTGTTTTCCAGCATTTTTAGGTAAGAAATGTTGTGGAAAAATGTAATTTTAACAACAATAGCAAAATTGTAAAATTAACATGTTTAGCATTTCAGTTTTTGCCATTTTTGTAAGTAGCGTTTTTGGGGCAGTATATATTATGTTCAAAATGCAGCATCTTCTCTGTAGGATCTAATATTACAAAACATACATGCTTAGAATGTGGTGGAGAAAAAGACCAAAGGAAAAAAATATCAAAAAGATTAAACTTCATGCCTTTTTTTTTTTTTTTACAAGAGTTGAACAACACTGAAGAGGTGCATTAGATGGCACATAACGGTGTACTGGAAGGTGGCAGGCGTGTAAAGCTACTGGTGGTTATGGCAGTAGAGAATATACACTGTATGTAAATTAACAGTACCTATTATGCATTCCCTAAAACAGAATCTTCTGTGGTTGTCAATAAAGCAACAATAAAGATCATTATACTAATTTCTTTCCCTATAGTAGCTCAGGGCAGGAGTGGATACAGACAGATAAGGGTCCCTGTACAACATCAGTATATGGGCCCTTTCAGTCCAATAGCTCATCATAATGCCCAACTCCAGCTGTTTTGAAGATAGGAGTGGGCAATTTTTCATATGGTCGTCTGACTTTAGCCTAAGGCTGTGTCATACATTCCAATTTTTGCAGTTTATTTCTTTTTTTTTTTAATCTAAAGGGGTTGTCCAGGTTTATCATGAAACTCTGCAGTCAACAGCAACAGCAATGTATCAGTACCCGAAAATATCAGTGCTCATATAGAAAAAATGGTTGGCTCTCACCCAATCCGAGCGAAGATGCGTCACAATTCAGGGAGTACGTGTGGGTCATTATGCTTGCTAACCCCTGTCAAATCCTCATATCTCCATCTGACTCAGGCAATGCAGCACTCTGTATGACTAGCTAGAGGTTCTTGTCAGTACAGGTACCCGTCTGAGTCCTCTGCAAGTACAGTCTCGTGATGATTCCTCAGGACTGCAGAAGAAAAGCGTCAGAGGGATTAAGGGGTCTTTGTAGGATAGTTGCAGACAGACAGTTGGGAAGTGCACTTGGAAGGGCAGGAGCTATAACATGGGGCATTACAGGGATAATTAGTAAACATAGTGACTATAGGTACTTTGCCTATAGTCACCGTAGCACTCCCTGAACTGGGAAGCGACTTGTCTCAGATTGGGAGAGATCCAACCATTTTTCCTATGTAAGCACTGATATCTTTGGATACTGATACATCGTTATTGCTTTTGTTGCACATGGATACACTGTCTAACCACCAAGACCTCTTCAAGAGCATCACGTACAGTGGAGAATATAAGTATGTGATACACTGTCGATTTAGCAAGTTTTCCCACCTACAAAGAATGGAGAGGTCTGTAATTTTTATCGTAGGTACACTTCAACTGTGAGAGGCAGAATCTAAAAATAAAAAGCAGAAAACCCAACTTACCGTCTCCTACTAATTTAAAAAGACCTGGGTCAAATGGGAAGAGCGTTGGTCCAAGAAAAACAAAAGTAAGAAGGGACAGTAATGCCATATGCCAGAACTGTACAAAAAAACATGGACTGCACATCCAAAAATCATACATGATCTAATACCGCTAGGTAAAAATTTACAAAACTGAACATGAGGTTCTTAGTTTAAAGAGAATCTGTCACCCCAAAATTTGCCTATAAGCTGCAGCCACCGGCATCAGGGGCTTATCTACTGCATTATGTAATGCTGTAGATAACCCTCCGATGTCACCTGAAAGAGAAGAAAAACAGGTTATATTATACTCACCCAGGGGGGTCCCGGTGCGGTCCGGTCCGATGGGCGTCGCGGTCCGGGTCCAGCGCCACCCATCTTCATACGATGACGTCCTCTTCTTTGCTTCCTGCCACGGCTCCTGCGCAGGCGTACTTTATCTGCCCTGTTGAGGGCAGCATAAAGTACCGCAGTGCGCAGGCGCCAGGCCTCTCTGACCTTTCCCAGCGCCTGCGCACTGCAGTACTTTGGTGAAAATCCTTCTCTCCTCCAGATGCAGAGAATGCCCCCTTGTGACTGTCACCTTCCTTGGTATAAACAGATCCTCGGAGAGATATTTGTATTGTCCCCTTATATACTTATACATGGCTATTAGATCACCCCTCAGTAGTCTTTTTTTCTAGACTAAATAATCCTAATTTTACTAATCTCTCTGGGTATTGTAGTTCCCCCATCCCCTTTATTAATTTTCTTGCCCTCGTTTGTACTCTCTCTAGTTCCATTACATCCTTCCTGAGCACCGGTGCCCAAAACTGTACACAGTACTCCATGTGCGGTCTTACCAGGGATTTGTACAGAGGCAGTATAATGCTCTCATCATGTGTATCCAGTAGTGTTGAGCATTCCGATGCTGCAAGTATCGGGTATCGGCCGATACTTGCTGTATCGGAATTCCGATACCGGGATTCCGATACTCTTGTGGTATCGGGTATCGGGTATCGCAACAACATTAATGTTAAAATGTGTAAAAGAGAGAATTAAAATAAAAAATATCGCTATACTCACCTCTCCGACGCAGCCGGGACTTCAGCGAGGGAACCGGCAGCGTTGTTTGTTTAAAATTCGCGCTATTACTTGGTTACGTGAATTCCCGGCTTGTGATTGGTCAGGTCGGCCACGTTGCCGGGACGCGGACCAATCACAGCAAGCCGTGACGAAATTACGTCACGGCTTGCTGTGATTGGTCCGCGTCCCGGCAATATGGCCGCCCTGACCAATCACAAGCCGTGACGTCACGGGAGGCTGGACACGCGCCCATTTTAAAATGAGCGCGTCCAGCCTCCCGGCTTGTGATTGGTTGACCGCGGCGCAACCAATCACAAGCCGTGACGTCACGGGAGGCTGGACACGCGCCAATTTTAAAGTGAGCGCGTGTCCAGCCTCCCGTGACGTCACGGCTTGTGATTGGTCAGGGCGGCCATATTGCCGGGACGCGGACCAATCACAGCAAGCCGTGACGTAATTTCGTCACGGCTTGCTGTGATTGGTCCGCGTCCCGGCAACATGGCCGACCTGACCAATCACAAGCCGGGAATTCACGTAACCAAGTAATAGCGCGAATTTTAAACAAACAACGCTGCCGGTTCCCTCGCTGAAGTCCCGGCTGCGTCGGAGAGGTGAGTATAGCGATATTTTTTATTTTAATTCTTTCTTTTACACATTTATATGGTTCCCAGGGCCTGAAGGAGAGTTTCCTCTCCTTCAGACCCTGGGAACCATCAGGAATACCGTCCGATACATGAGTCCCATTGACTTGTATTGGTATCGGGTATCGGTATCGGATTGGATCCGATATTTTGCCGGTATCGGCCGATACTTTCCGATACCGATACTTTCAAGTATCGGATGGTATCGCTCAACACTAGTATCCAGACCTTTTTTTAATGCACCCCATGATCCTCTTTGCCTTGGCAGACGCTGCCTGGCACTGGCTGCTCCTGGTAAGTTTATCATTAACTAGGATCCCCAAGTCCTTCTCCATGTCAGATTTACCCAGTGGTCTCCCGTTCAGTGTGGAATGGTGATATTGATTCCTTCTTCCCAAGTGTATAACCTTAAATTTATCATTGTTAAACCGCACCTGCCACCTATCGGCCCAAGTTTCCAACTTATCCATCTGTAGCAGAATACTATCTTCTCTTGTATTTACATGCTTTACATAGTTTTGTATCATCTGCAAATATCGATATTTTACTGTGTAAACCTTCTACCAGATCATTAATAAATTTGTTGAAGAGAATAGGTCCCAACACCGACCCCTGCGGTACCCCACTGGTCACAGCGGCCCAGTTAGAGAATATACCATTTATAACCACCCTCTGCTTTCTATCACTAAGCCAGTTACTTACCCATTTACACACATTTTACCCCAGACCCAGCATTCTTATTTTGTGTACCAACCTCTTGTGTGGCACGGTATCGAATGCTTTGGAAAAGTCAAGTCTTCAAAGGGAGATTTGTAGTTAAAATTCTGCGCTGCCGCTAAGATGAATTTCAGGAGAGTATAATTGATTCACAGTGGTTTTATTTTTTTTTATATTTGTTTTCAGGGGTCTCATGCCCCCTTCATCAGGAAATACCACCTATACCAGCATCTATATGCTCTAATCTCATCCTGACCAGGTGAGCAAATTTGGTGTATATTCTCTTCTGTGTAACGTGGATAAGACCCTATTGCACTCTTTGTCTCCCCATTGTTTTGGAAAAGTCAAGGTATACCACGTCCATGTCCAATGACTCATGTTGGTCCAGTCTATAGCTCACCTCTTTATAAAAATTGACTAGATTGGTTTAACAGGAGCGATTCCTCATAAACCCATGCTGATATGGAGTTAAACAGTTATTGTCATTGGGATAATCCAGAATAACATCCCGCAGAAACCCTTCAAATATTTTACTAACAATAGAGGTTATACTTACTGGCCTATAATTTCCAGGTTCACTTTTAGAGCCCTTTTTGAGTATCAGTACCACATTTGCTATGCGCCAGTCCTGTAGAACAGACCCCGTTGCTATAGAATCCCTAAATATAATAAATAATGGTTTGTCTATTACATTACTTAGTTCTCTTAGTACTCGTGGGTGTATGCCATCCGGACCCAGAGATTTATCTATTTTAATCTTATTTAGCCGATTTCGCACCTCTTCTTGAGTTAGATTGGTGACCCTTAATATAGGGTTTTCTTGGTCTCTCGGCATTTCACCTAGCATTTCATTTTTCACCTTAAATACTGTGGAGAAGAAGGTGTTTAATATATTAGCTTTTTCCTTGTCATCTACAACCATTCTTTCCTCACAATTTAAGGGGCCTACACTTTCACTTTTGATTCTTTTACTATTGATATACTGTAGTTGGGATTAGTTTTACTCTCCTTAGCAATGTGCTTCTCTGTTTCTTTTTTGGCAGCTTTAATTAGCTTTTTAGATAAAATATTTTTCTCCCTATAGTTTTTTAGAGCTTCAATGACGCCATCCTGATTTAGTAGTTTAAATGCTTTCTTTTTACTGTTAATTGCCTGTCTTACTTCTTTGTTTAGCCACATTGGGTTTTTCCTATTTCTTGTCCTTTTATTCCCACAAGGTATAAACCACTTACAGTGCCTATTTAGGATGTTCTTAAACATTTCCCATTTATTATCTGTATGCTTATTTCTGAGGACATTGTCCCAGTCAACCAGATTAAGGGCATCTCTAAGCTGGTCAAACTTTACCTTCCTAAAGCTCAGTGTTTTTGTGACTCCCTGACAAGTCCCCCTAGCGAAAGACAAGTGAAACTGTACAATATTGTGGTCACTATTTCCCAGATGCCTGCCGACCTGAAGATTTGTTATTCTGTCAGGTCTATTAGATAGTATTAGGTCTAAAAGTGCTACTCCTCAAGTTGGGTTCTGCACCAATTGTGAAAGATAACACAAGTCTACAAAAAAAAACATTTTTTGTAAGCATCGCAGGTGACTTTGTACTTTTCTGAATCATCTTTTTGTCCTGATTTCAAAAATGTATATTGATTTTCTGTAGCATGTATAGTTTCCATGGAGCAGCATCATTATTATAAGGTATAGGAAATATACTGGCGACATTAAACCCTTAGTGACAGAGCCAATTTGGTACTTAATGACCAGGCCAATTTTTACAATTCTGACCACTGTCACTTTATGAGGTTATAACTCTGGAACGCTTCAACGGATCCTGATGATTCTGAGATTGTTTTTTTGTGACATATTGTACTTTATGTTAGTGGTAATATTTCTTCGATATTACTTGCGATTATTTATGAAAAAAACAGAAATATGGCAAAAGATTTTAAAATTTTGCAATTTTCAAACTTTGTATTTTTATGCCCTTAAATCAGAGAGATATGTCACAAAAATAGTTAATAAATAACATTTCCCACATGTCTACTTTACATCAGCACAATTTTGGAAACAACATTTTTTTTTGTTAGGGAGTTATAAGGGTTAAAAGTTGACCAGCAATTTCTCATTTTTACAACACCATTTTTTTTTTAGGCACCACATCTCATTTGAAGTCATTTTGAGGGGTCTATATGATAGAAAATAACCAAGTGTGACACCATTCTAAAAACTGCACCCCTCAAGGTGCTCTAAACCACATTCAAGAAGTTTATTAACCCTTTATGTGCTTCACAGGAACTGAAACACTGTGGAAGGCAAAAATGAACATTTAACTTTTTTTTTGCAAACATTTTACTTCAGAACCATTTTTTTTTATTTTCACAAGTGTAAAAACAGAAATTTAACCATAAATGTTGTTGTGCAATTTCTCCTGAATACGCCGATACCCCATATGTCGGGGTAAACCACTGTTTGGGCGCACCGCAATGCTTGGAAGAGAAGGAGCGCCGTTTGACTTTTTTCAATGCAGAATTGGCTGGAATTGAGATCGGATGCCATGTCACGTTTAGAGAGCCCCTGATGTGCCTAAACAGTGGAATCCCCCCACAAGTGACACCATTTGGAAACTAGACCCCTAAGGAACTTATCTAGATATGTGGTGAGCACTTTAGACCCCCAGATGCTTCTCAGAAGTTTATAACGTAGAGCCGTGAAAATAAAAAATCACATTTTTTCTACAAAAATGATCTTTTTGCCCCCAAATTTTTATTTTCACAAGGGTAACAGGAGAAATTAGACAACAAAAGTTGTTGTGCAATTTCTCCTGAGTACATTGATACCCCATATGTGGGGGTAAACCACTGTTTGGGCGCACTGCAGAGCTTGGAAGAGAAGGAGTGCCGTTTTACTTTTTCGATGTAGAATTGGCTGGAATTGAGATCGGACGCTATGTCGCGTTTGGAGAGCCCCTGATGTGCCTAAACAGTGGAATCCCCCCACAAGTGACACCATTTTGGAAACTAGACCCCTTAAGGAACTTATCTAGATGTGTGGTGAGCACTTTAAACCCCCAAGTGCTTCACATAAATTTATAAAGTAGAGCCGTGAAAATAAAAAATCCTTTTTTTTTCCTCAAAAATGATTTTTTAGCCTGCAATTTTTTATTTTCTCAGGGGTAACAGGAGACATTGGACCCCAAAATCTGTTGACCAGTTTGTCCTGAGTATGCTGATACCCCATATGTGGGTGGGGGCACTGTTTGGGCACCCATCGGGGCTCGGAAGGGAAGGAGCGCCGCTTGGAATGCAGACTTTGATGGGATGGTCTGCGGGCGTCAGGTTGCATTTGCAGAGCTCCTGATGTACCTAAACAGTAGAAACCCCCCACAAGTGACCCCATTTTGGAAACTAGACCCCCCAAAGAGCTTATCTAGATGTATGATGAGCACTATGAACCCCCAACTGCTTCACAGAAGTTTATAATGTAGAGCCATGAAAATAAAAAAAATCATATTTTTTCCACAAAAATGATTTTTCACCCCAAAATTTTTGCTTTCACAAGGGTAACAGGAGAAATTGGACCCCAAAATTTATTGTGCAATTTATGCTGAGTAAGCTGATACCCTATATGTTGGGGTAAACCACTGTTTGGGCACATGGCAGAGCTCGGAAGGGAAGGAGCGCCGTTTTGGAATGCAGACTTTGATAGAATGGTCTGCGGGCGTTATGTTGCGTTTGCAGAGCCCCCGGTGTACCTAAACAGTAAAAAAAACCCACAAGTGACCGCATTTTGGAAACTAGACCCCCCAAGGAACTTATCTAGATGTGTGGTGAGAACTTTGAATGCCCAAGTGCTTCACAGAAGTTTATAATGCAGAGTCGTGAAAATAAAAATAAAAAATTTTTTCGACAAAAAAGATTTTTAAGCCCCCAAATTTTTATTTTGACAAGGGTATCAAGAGAAATTGGACCCCAAAAGTTGTTGTCCAATTTGTCCTGAGTACACTGATACCCCATGTGGTGGGGGGGACCACTGTTTGGGTGCACGGCAGAGCTCGGAAGGGAAGGAGCGCCGTTTTGGAATGCAGACTTTGATAGAATGGTCTGCGGGCATTATGTTGCGTTTGCAGAGACCCTGATGTACCTAAACAGTAGAAACCCCCCCCACAAGTGACCCCATTTTGGAAACTAGAGCCCCCAAGGAACTTATCTAGATGTGTGGTGAGAACTTTGAATGCCCAAGTGCTTCACAGAAGTTTATAATGCAGAGTTGTGAAAATAAAAAATATTTTTTTTCCCCACAAAAAGGATTTTTTAGCCCCCAAGTTTTTATTTTCACAAGGGTAACAGGAGAAATTGGACCCCAAAAGTTGTTGTCCAATTTATCCCGAGTACGCTGATGCCCCATATGTGGGGGTAAACCACTGTTTGGGTGCACGGCAGAGCTCGGAAGGGAGGGAGCACCATTTGACTTTTTGAGCGCAAAATTGGCTGTGGCGTTTAGAGACCCCCTGATGTACCTAAACAGTGGAAACCCCCCAAATCTAACTCCAACCCTAACCCCAACACACCCCTAAACCTAATGCCAACCCGATCCATAATCCTAATCACAACCCTAAGGATAATCGCAACCCTAACCCCAAAACAACCATAACCCTAATCAGAACCCTAAATCCAACACACCCCTAATCCTAATCTCAACCCTAACCTCAAACCTAACCCTAATCCCAATACACCCCTAATCCCAACCCTAACCTTAACCCTAATCCCAAACCTAACCCTAATCCCAAACGTAACCCTAATGCCAACCCTAATCCAAACCCTAATCCGAACTCTAACCCTAACTTTAGCCGCAACCCTAGTCCTAACTTTAGCCCCAACCCTAGCCCTAACTTTAGCCCCAACCCTAACCCTAAGTTTAGCCCCAACCCTAACCCTAAATTTAGCCCCAACTCTAACTCTAGCCCTAACTTTAGCCCCAGCCCTAACCCTAGCCCTAACCCTAAATTTAGCCCCAACCCTAACCCTAGCCCTAACCCTAAATTTAGCCCTAGCCCTAACCCTAAATTTAGCCCCAACTCCTCTAGCGGCCGGCAGATCATGGCGGGCGCACTGCGCATGTGCCCGCCATTTTCTTACAGAAGGAAGAAGCCGGCGGCCAGAAGAGGACACAGGAGGACCCAGGGACACCGTTAAGTATGATACGGTCCCCGAATCCCCCTATTTCTCTGTCCTCTGATGTGCGATCACATCAGAGGACAGAGAATTACACATCGCTTTTTTTTTTTTTTTGCGGTCGCCGGTAAACAGTTAATTACCGGCGATCGCAAAACAGATCATGTTCTTTGGGGTCTCGGCTACCCCCGGCAGCTGAGACCCCAAAGATCTCCCGGATGCCGGCCGGCGGGCGCACTGCACATGCGCCCGCCATTTTTTTGCCGTAAGATGGCGGCGCCCATCGGGAGCCACGAGGAGCACTGGGGGAGACAGGTGAGTATCGGGGGGCTATCGGGGGCGATCGGGGACCCAATTTCTCTGTCCTCTGATGTGCGATCACATCGGAGGACAGAGGAATTAAATGGGAAATCGTGTTTTTTTGTGTGTTTTTTTGCGACCGCCGGTAAACGGTTAATTACCGGCGATCGCAACTCGGGGGTCGGTAAAAAAACCCTGAATCATGTTCTCTGGGGTCTCGGCTACCCCCGGTAACTGAGACCCCAGAGAAAATCCGACTCCGGGGGGCGCTATTCAATTTTTCCACAGCGCCGTTAATTAACGGCGATGTGGTTTGAGTACCCTTAGTGGCCGCCGTTAAAAGGCGTATCGGCGGTCGTTAAGGGGTTAAGAAAACAGTCATCTACATATCAGAAAAAAATGCTTCACCTTACAAAACAATTTTTATTGAACCAAAATAATTTCATATGCAATATAAAAACCAAAATATAGACAGAAATTAAAAGTGCTTGACTTTAGACTGTCGTTGATACGATTTTCAGGGTTGTCCCTATACAACATCCAACAGTAATCTGCCATCATTGAGTCATTCTGTAGTGACAGGAAAGCCATTACTAATGTATGTTATATATCATATGGTAAGTGTGTTCTCTATTCCTTACATGATTACACTTGCGACACCGGCTCCTTGTCTTGCCTTGGGAGGAGGTAAACTATTTAATTCTATGCTGCCCTCTCCTGCCTGTTTTGGTATTACAACTTGTAGTACTATGCTGCCCTCTTCTGCCTTAGTTTTGCATTGCAACGTGTTTTTCTGATTTGAAGGTAAGTGGCAGTTGGAGGTGGGGCATGGTGGTTTAAAAGGACTTTATGGACGGTTTTGGTGGGGAGAGGATGTAGAAAATTGGGGCTCCTGGATTGGGACAAGCAGGGTGTACAAATAGCACCCTATTCGGAGTGCCCCGCGTCTTACAGCAACTGAGTGCTGAGACAAGAGAAGGAACTGCAGAACTGCGCAGCAGATTCCCTGGATACTCCGATCTGATTAAGGTCAGTTTGATCCTCCCCCTTCATGCAGCACAGTTAGTCAAATGAAAAGTTACCACCATCCTCCCAAGGCCGGGACCGAGAAAAGGCTTTGACCGTCACAATTGTAAGAAAAATTTTATCGGCTACTCATGACTGTTATATTGAAAAATATAAGGATTGTTACAAATCTTCAGTAAAGTTTATCTTTCAAGTTTGCACGAGACCCCGGTGTATGTGGATTGCCCCCAGGCGCAGGGCAGTGGGGTACTCGGTACCGGGTCCCTCTGTCTCGGTTCTGGGCATGTCACGGTGGCCCGACCCGGTCCGTGGCCCTGCTAAGGGGCCAAAAAAGAAAAGAATGTCCAGCTTCACCGAATCCGTAAAAAAGAGTTTTCTTTATTCACAAACTTTTAAGCATAGAGGATAGACTTCAGCACAAGCCATATGGGTAAGAATCTCAACGCGTTTCTGGAGACTAAGCTCCCTTAATCATGACTAAACAACCTATGTTTTGAGCCTTGCTACTGTGTTCGTTCATGTTTGCATGTGGCCAGGGTTGGCTGAACTAAGCCCCTAGAATACCGGCACCTCCGGTGAGGAGTTTTGTGTGTTTGGATTCAGGTCTTGGCTGAAATAAGCCCCTAGAATACCGGCACCTCCGGTGAGGAGTTGTTTGTGTGCTATGCTGACTGCATGAGTACAGTTTTGCTCTGTTTGGTAGCTGTGTTCCTCTGTGAGGTTAACAGGGCACAGCGTTTCCCTATCCTAGCGATTCTGTGAAGTAACAGAGTTCGCTAATACCGCCATATAGCGCCGCCAATTGCTAGCAGCAGTTTTCTCTCCTGCACGGTGGACCCCGGGTTGCGAACGCACCTACTATTACATATATTTATACTCGGTGCATTCTGCCAACCCTAACATAATACTAGCGTCAGGGTCTGGCTAGTAAATGGCGGACGATCAGCGTCTACTGCGGAACATCCAGAAGCTGGAGGGTAGGTTGGCGGCTCTTGAGCGCACAATCTCAGCCATGGATGTCACCGCAGTTGCTGTTCAAGCTGCTAGTGTAGCTGCAGCCAGTTTCTTCTATCTTGCCTCCCGCTGCCAGAAAAATTTTCTGGCAATAGCAAATCTTGTAGGGGTTTTGTGAGTCAGTGCTCTATACACCTCGAGCTCCTTGCTGCACGTTTCTCCACAGAGCGGGCAAAGGTGGGGTTCATTTTGTCTCTCCTGTTGGACAGGGCATTGGAGTAGGCTACGCCGCTATGGGAGCATGGCGATCATGTGGTGCAGAGTGCTCCGCTGTTCCTCAGTACTCTGAAACAGGTCTTTTTGGGACCTCGAGTCACCCAGGATACGGCGCTCCAACTGTTGGCATTGACTCAGGGCATGTCCTTGGTCAGCCATTTTGCCATCCACTTCCGCACCTTAGCATCTGAGCTGGAGTGGTCGGATAAAGTCATCATCCCTATATTTTGGAGGGGGCTGACTGACCATGTGAAGGACGCTTTGACCACTAGGGAGATTCCCGCCACACTGGAGTAGCTAATAGCTGTGTCCACTCGTATTGACCTCCGTTTTAACAAGCGGAGGTTAGAGAGAGCCCAGTGCAGGCAGAGGTTTCAGCTTGCTCCCACCTTCGCCAAACCTTTGGAATCTCCGTTCCGGGCCCCTGAGTCACATGAGGCCATGGGAGTGTCACGAGTGGGATGTAAGTCCCGGACCGCTCGTGCACTCAAGGTCTGTCATGTTTGCCAGCAGTCAGGACATCTTGCCACCAGATGTTCCCAGCGGTCGGGGAAACGTCAGCGTCTGGTGGTAGTAGGTGGAGGTACACTAGACACGGTGATTTGCCTCCAAATTGTCCTTTAAGGGGACAATTACAATTGGTTCATCCACTCATTCGGTTGAGCTCTGCGTGGATTCTGGGGCAATTTTATGTCTTCTGCCTTCGCCCAACGTCACGCAATACCCCTGGTGATGCTTGCTCAACCAGTATCAGTACGAGTGGTGAATGGGTCGACACTGCCCTCACAGATAACACACCAGACCATCCCTTTTACTTTGTCCATGTCGCCATCTCATCAGGAGATTATATATCTGTTCGTCATTCCTGAAGGAATTGATGAGGCCCTGTTAGGGATACCTTGGCTACGGTACCACTCTCCTGATATCGAATGGTCCACATTCAGAATTTTGGGATAGGGTGAATCTTGTGGGGGTAGATGTCAGAGGGAATGTGTTCAGGTTGCTACTACTGAGGTACCCGCAGATCTATCCTCACTCCCCAAGCAATATTGGCCCTATGCGGACATGTTCTCCAAAAGGGCTGCGGAGACCCTTCCGCCTCTCCGCCCCTATGACTGTCCTATTGACCTCTTGCCTGGTACTGAGCCTCCCCCGGGTCAAGTCTATCCATTATCTCTCCCGGAGATGGAGGCAATGTCACAGTAAATCCAGGAAAATATGGCAAGAGGATTCATTAGGAAGTCAGTGTCACCTGCTGGGACGGGGTTCTTCTTCGTGCAGAAGAAGAACGGGGAACTACATCCATGCATAGACTGCAGGGGTCTTAACGCCATCACCGTTAAGAATAAGTATCCTCTGCCCTTGATATCTGAGCTTTTTGATAGGCTTCGGGGAGCATGGGTATTTACTAAACTAGATCTGCGGGGTGCTTACAACCTGATTCGCATCCGTGAGGGGGACGAATGGAGGATGGATTTTAACACCAGGGATGGGCACTATGAATACATAGTGATGCCCTTTGGGCTCTGTAATGCCCCCGCCATTTTCCAAGACTTTGTTAATGATATCTTCCAGGATATGCTTTCCACCTCGGTCGTAGTCTATCTGGATGATATTTTCATCTACTCTCCGGATATTGACTCCCACTGTCATGAATCCCCAATGGCTAGGGATAGCACAGGACAAGCAAAGTACAAATAAATAACGGACGAGCTCTAGGGTGATGGAACCTGGGCTGACCGCTGCCCTACGCCTGACAAACGCAACTAGAGATAGCCAGGGAGCGTGCCTACGTTGGTTCTAGACGCCACGCACCAGCCTAAGAGCTAACTAGTACTGCAGAGAAAATAAAGACCTAACTTGCCTCCAGAGGAATGAACCCCAAAAGATATAGTTGCCCCCTCACATGTATTGACGGTGAAATGAGAGGAAGGCACACACATAGAGATGATATATATAGATTTAGCAAATTGAGGCCCGCTGTAAACTAGAAAGCAGAACGATACAAAAGGGGACTGAGCGGTCAGCAAAAAACCCTAATCAAAAAAACCATCCTGAGATTACAAGAACCCATGTGCCAACTCATGGCACATGGGGAGAACCTCAGTCCACTAGAGCTACCAGCTAGCATAGAGACATAATAAGCAAGCTGGACAAAAAAAACCAAACAACTGAAAATCAGCACTTAGCTTATCCTGAAAGATCTGGGAGCAGGTAGGCAGGAACCAAACAGAGCACATCTGAATACATTGATAGCCGGCAAGGAAATGACAGAAAGGCCAGGTAAAATAGGAAACACCCCGCCTCTGATGGACAGGTGGAAACCAAAGGCCGCAACCCACCAAAGTCACCCAGTACCAGCAGTAACCACCAGAGGGAGCCCACAAACAGAATCCACAACAGTACCCCCCCCTTGAGGAGGGGTCACCGAACCCTCACGAGAACCCCCAGGGCGATCAGGGTGAGCTCTATGGAAGGCGCGAACCAAATCAGTCGCATGAACATCGGAGGCGATCACCCAGGAATTATCCTCCTGACCATAACCCTTCCACTTAACCAAATACTGGAGTTTGCGTCTGGAAACACGAGAATCCAAGATCTTCTCAACAACATACTCCAATTCTCCCTCCACCAGCACCGGAGCAGGAGGCTCAACCGAAGGAACAACGGGCACCTCATACCTCCGCAACAACGACCGATGGAACACATTATGAATAGCAAACGATGCTGGGAGATCCAAACGAAAAGATACAGGGTTAAGAATCTCCGAGATCCTATAAGGACCGATGAACCGAGGCTTGAACTTAGGAGAAGAGACCTTCATAGGGACAAAACGAGAAGACAACCACACCAAATCCCCAACAAGAAGTCGGGGACCCACGCAGCGACGGCGATTAGCAAACTGCTGAGTCTTCTCCTGAGAAAACTTCAAATTGTCCACCACCTGATTCCAAATCTGATGTAGCCTGTCCACCACCATGTCCACTCCAGGACAATCCGAAGACTCCACCTGACCAGAGGAAAAACGAGGATGAAACCCCGAATTACAAAAAAAAGGAGAGACCAACGTGGCAGAACTAGCCCGATTATTAAGAGCAAATTCGGCCAGTGGCAAAAAAGCAACCCAGTCATCTTGGTCAGCAGAAACAAAACACCTCAAATAAGTTTCCAAGGTCTGATTAGTTCGCTCCGTCTGGCCATTCGTCTGAGGATGGAATGCAGACGAGAAAGACAAATCAATGCCCATCTTGGCACAAAACGTCCGCCAAAATCTAGACACAAACTGGGATCCCCTGTCAGAAACGATATTCTCCGGAATCCCATGCAAACGAACCACGTTCTGAAAAAATAAAGGGACCAACTCAGAGGAGGAAGGCAACTTAGGCAAGGGCACCAAATGAACCATCTTAGAAAAGCGGTCACACACAACCCAGATAACGGACATTTTCTGTGAAACCGGGAGATCAGAAATAAAATCCATGGAAATGTGCGTCCAAGGCCTCTTCGGGATGGGCAAGGATAACAACAACCCACTGGCCCGAGAACAGCAAGGCTTAGCTCGAGCACACACTTCACAAGACTGCACAAAGGTACGCACATCCCTAGACAAGGAAGGCCACCAAAAAGACCTGGCCACCAAGTCTCTAGTACCAAATATTCCAGGATGACCAGCCAACACAGAAGAATGGACCTCGGAGATGACTCTACTGGTCCAATCATCCGGAACAAACAGTCTTTCTGGTGGACAACGATCCGGTTTATCCACCTGAAACTCCTGCAATGCACGTCGCAAGTCTGGGGATACGGCGGACAATATTACCCCATCCCTAAGGATACCAGTAGGCCCAGAGTCTCCAGGAGAGTCAGGCACAAAACTCCTGGAAAGAGCATCTGCCTTCACATTCTTTGAACCTGGCAGGTATGAAACCACGAAATTGAAACGAGAAAAAAACAACGACCAACGAGCCTGTCTAGGATTCAAACGCCTGGCAGACTCAAGGTAAATGAGATTCTTGTGATCAGTCAAGACCACCACACGATGTTTAGCACCCTCAAGCCAATGACGCCACTCCTCAAATGCCCACTTCATGGCCAAAAGCTGCCGATTACCCACATCATAATTGCGCTCGGCGGGCGAGAATTTTCTAGAGAAGAATGCACATGGCTTCATCACCGAGCCATCAGAACTTCTCTGTGACAAAACCGTCCCCGCTCCAATCTCGGAAGCATCAACCTCAACCTGAAAAGGAAGTGAAACATCTGGTTGACACAACACAGGAGCAGAAGAAAACCGGCGCTTAAGTTTCTGAAAGGCCCCCACAGCCGCAGGAGACCAATTAGCAACATCAGCACCCTTTTTAGTTAAATCAGTCAAAGGTTTAACAATACTGGAAAAATTTGCAATGAACCGACGATAAAAATTAGCAAACCCCAAGAACTTCTGTAGGCTCTTAACAGATGTAGGTTGTGTCCAGTCACAAATTGCCTGAACCTTAACGGGATCCATCTCAATAGTAGAAGGAGAAAAAATGTACCCCAAAAAAGAAATCTTCTGGACTCCGAAGAGACACTTTGAGCCCTTCACAAACAGAGAATTGGCCCGCAGAACCTGAAACACCTTCCTGACCTGTAGAACATGAGACTCCCAGTCATCAGAAAACACCAAAATATCATCCAAATACACAATCATAAACTTATCCAGATATTCACGGAAAATATTGTGCATAAAGGACTGAAAGACTGACGGAGCATTGGAGAGTCCAAAAGGCATTACCAAATACTCAAAATGGCCCTCAGGCGTATTAAATGCGGTTTTCCACTCATCACCTTGTTTTATCCGCACCAGATTATACGCACCGCGAAGATCTATCTTAGTGAACCACCTAGCCCCCTTAATGCGAGCAAACAAGTCAGTCAATAATGGCAATGGATACTGATATTTGACTGTAATCTTATTCAGAAGGCGATAATCTATACAAGGCCTCAGGGAACCATCTTTTTTTGCCACGAAAAAAAAACCTGCTCCCAGAGGGGATGAAGATGGACGAATATGTCCCTTTTCCAAGGACTCCTTAATATAATTCCGCATAGCAGTATGCTCTGGCACTGACAGATTAAATAAACGACCCTTAGGGAACTTACTGCCAGGAATCAATTCTATAGCACAGTCACAATCTCTATGAGGAGGGAGTGAATTGAGCTTAGGCTCCTCAAAAACATCCCTATAGTCAGACAAAAACTCAGGGATCTCAGAAGGAGTAGATGAAGCGATAGAAATCGGAGGTGCATCATCATGAACCCCCTGACATCCCCAGCTTAACACAGACATTGTTTTCCAGTCCAGGACAGGATTATGAGTTTGTAACCATGGCAGACCCAGCACTAGTACATCATGTAAATTATACAGTACAAGGAAGCGAATCACCTCCTGATGAACGGGAGTCATGCGCATGGTCACTTGTGTCCAATACTGCGGTTTATTCATAGCCAATGGTGTAGAGTCAATTCCCTTCAGAGGAATAGGGACTTCCAGAGGCTCCAGACTAAAACCGCAGCGTTTAGCAAATGACCAATCCATAAGACTCAGGGCAGCGCCCGAATCCACATAGGCATCAACGGAAATGGAAGACAGTGAAAAAATCAGAGTCACAGACAAAATGAACTTAGGCTGCAGAGTACCAATGGCAAAAGATTTATCAAGCTTTTTTGTGCGTTTAGAGCATGCTGATATAACATGAGCTGAATCACCACAATAAAAACACAATCCATTTTTCCGCCTATAATTTTGCCGTTCACTTCTGGACTGAATTCTATCACATTGCATAGTCTCAGGTGCCTGTTCAGAAGACACCGCCAACTGGTGCACGGGTTTGCGCTCCCGCAAACGCCGATCAATCTGAATGGCCATAGCCATAGACTCATTCAGACCTGTAGGCGTAGGGAACCCCACCATAATATCCTTAATGGCCTCAGAAAGACCATTTCTGAAGTTTGCAGCCAGGGCGCACTCATTCCACTGAGTAAGCACCGACCATTTCCGAAATTTTTGACAATATATTTCCGCTTCATCATGCCCCTGAGAGAGGGCTAATAAAGCCTTTTCAGCCTGAATCTCCAGGTTGGGTTCCTCATAGAGCAATCCCAATGCCAGAAAAAACGCATCCACACTGAGCAATGCAGGATCCCCTGGTGCCAATGCAAATGCCCAATTCTGAGGGTCGCCCCGCAGGAAAGATATTACAATCCTGACCTGTTGAGCAGGGTCTCCAGAGGAGCGAGATTTTAAAGAAAGAAACAATTTACAATTGTTCCTGAAATTCAGGAAGGTAGATCTATCTCCAGAGAAGAACTCTGGAATAGGAATTCTAGGTTCAGACATGGGAGTGTGAACAACAAAATCCTGTATGTTTTGAACTTTTGCCGCGAGATTACTCAGGCTGGAAGCCAAACTCTGGACATCCATGTTAAACAGCTAAGATCAGAGCCATTCAAGGGTTAAGAGGAGGTAAGAAGCAGCTAGACAGCAATTAAGGGCTAGGCAGCAAAACTCTGAAGGGAAAAAAAAAAAAAAAAAAAAAAATTTCCCTTAAACACTTCTTTTTCTCCTGCTTCAGCCCAAACAATTAACACTTTGCTGGCCGGCTATACTGTCATGAATCCCCAATGGCTAGGGATAGCACAGGACAAGCAAAGTACAAATAAATAACGGACGAGCTCTAGGGTGATGGAACCTGGGCTGACCGCTGCCCTACGCCTGACAAACGCAACTAGAGATAGCCAGGGAGCGTGCCTACGTTGGTTCTAGACGCCACGCACCAGCCTAAGAGCTAACTAGTACTGCAGAGAAAATAAAGACCTAACTTGCCTCCAGAGGAATGAACCCCAAAAGATATAGTTGCCCCCTCACATGTATTGACGGTGAAATGAGAGGAAGGCACACACATAGAGATGATATATATAGATTTAGCAAATTGAGGCCCGCTGTAAACTAGAAAGCAGAACGATACAAAAGGGGACTGAGCGGTCAGCAAAAAACCCTAATCAAAAAAACCATCCTGAGATTACAAGAACCCATGTGCCAACTCATGGCACATGGGGAGAACCTCAGTCCACTAGAGCTACCAGCTAGCATTGAGACATAATAAGCAAGCTGGACAAAAAAAACCAAACAACTGAAAATCAGCACTTAGCTTATCCTGAAAGATCTGGGAGCAGGTAGGCAGGAACCAAACAGAGCACATCTGAATACATTGATAGCCGGCAAGGAAATGACAGAAAGGCCAGGTAAAATAGGAAACACCCCGCCTCTGATGGACAGGTGGAAACCAAAGGCCGCAACCCACCAAAGTCACCCAGTACCAGCAGTAACCACCAGAGGGAGCCCACAAACAGAATCCACAACATCCCACCAGAGAGATGTTTGCAGAGTCTTCGACCTCTTACGGGTGAATTCCCTCTACGCTATGTTAGAGAAATGTGTGTTTGAGCAGGAGTCCTTACTTTTCCTGGGCTATATCATCTCCGCCCAGGGATTGGCTATGGATCCTGTCAAATTACAAGCTGTGATGGACTGGCAAGAATCCCATTCTCTTAAAGCGGTGCAGCGCTTTATGGGGTTCATTAACTATTACCGCCAGTTCATTCCTCATTTCTCGACTTTGGTAGCTCCCTTGGTAGCCCTCACCAAGAAGGGAGTAAATCCCAAATTGTGGTCTGAGGAGGTCTCCAAAGCCTTCACTTCTATTAAGTCTCATTTTGCAAGCGCTCCCATCCTACATCACCCCGATGTAGATAAGCTGTTTATAATGGAGGTGGATGCCTCATCCGTTGGTGGTGGAGAAGTCCTCTTCCAAAAGGATGCTCAAGGTCGGAAGCATCCTTGTTTCTTCTTTTCCAAGACCTTCACACCAGCGAAGAGGAATTATTCCATCGGGGCCAGGGAGTTGCTAGCAATGAAGTTGGCTTTCTCAGAATGGAGACATCGTTTGGAGGGTGCTCGCTTTCCCTTTCAAGTGTTTATAGACCACAAAAATTTGGTCTACTTGCAAACAACCCAGCGGCTAAATTCTCGCCAGGCCAGATGGTCCCTGTTCTTCTCCCGGTTCCATTTCACTCTCCACTTTCTATCTGGGGAGAAGAACATTCGTGCCGATGCTCTCTCTTGCTCCATTGTATCATCTGAGGAGGAGGAAGAGGAGCCTCGGCTTATTGTCCCTTCTGAGAGCCTGAGAACCATTGCTCCGGTTTCGCTAGAGTCTGTGCCCCCGGGAAAGACTTTTGTTCCTTCAAATTTGAGTCCGGAGGTTCTCTCTTGGGCTCACTCGTCCAGGGTGGGTGGACATTTTGGGACCAAAAGGACGTCTGAGCTGCTGGCGAGGACATACTGGTGGCCGCATATGGCCCGTGACGTTGGAGATTATGTTTGGGCGTGTGTTTCCTGCGCCAAAAACAAGTCTCTTCGACAACGGCCAGCTGGGTTGCTTTACCCCCTACCGGTGGCGGGCAGGCCCTGGTAGATGGTCGGGATGGATTTTGTAGTGGGCTTACCCAAGTCTCGTAGCTGCACCATTATCAGGGTTATCACCGACCATTTTTCCAAAATGGTGCACTTGGTGCCTCTTCCACGGCTACCTTCTGCATAGGCTCTGACAGCATTGTTTATCAAACATATCTTTCGCCCCTACACGGTATGCCGGACAAAATTGTCAGTGACCGGGGTCCCCAGTTTGCGTCTCAGTTCTGGAGAGAGCTTTGTTGTCTACTCAGCATTGAGTTGAATCTCTCTTCAGCCTATCATCCCGAGACAAATGGGTTGGTAGAGAGGGCCAACCAGACCCTGGTCACATATCTGCGACATTTTGTTTCTGCCAGGCAGGATGACTGGGCATCCTTGCTACCATGGGTGGAATTTGCCCTTAACAATGCCGTAGCCGATTCCACTGGTCAGACTCCATTCCTCTTTAATTACAGCCAGCATCCGCGGGTTCCTGTGCCTATGCCCGTGTCTTCCGCCAACTCCAGGGTGGCAGACTGGGCTGTGGAGGCACGGGACATTTGGGACCGCACTCAGGTTGCCATCCGGGCTTCCAAGGAGAGAATGAGGTCCTTCGCCGATGCACATCGGCGCCCTGCTCCGATCTTTGCTCCTGGCGACTTAGTGTGGCTCTCCGCCCGTAACATCAGGCTGCGAGTTGAGTCCACTAAGTTTGCACCTCACTACTTGGGTCCCTTCAAGGTCCTCAAATAGGTTAACCCTGTGGTCTACCGTCTGGCTCTTCCTCCATGCCTAGGTATCACCGACACCTTTCATGTGTCCCTTTTAAAGCCTATACACATGTCCCGGTTTTCCAAGTCATCTGCCGGGACATCGGGTTCGTCTACGGACGATTACGAGGTGAATGCTATTTTGGGGTGCAAGGTAGTACGTGGCAAAAAATTTTATTTGGTGGACTGAAGGGGTTATGGCCCAGAGGACAGGTCCTGGGAGCCTGCTGAGCACATTCGAGCTCCGCAGCTCATTGCTGCCTTCGAGCGTAGTGAGGTCCAAGGAGGGGGGTAATGTTAGGTGTTGAGTTCCCGCCGCTGCACAGGGGGAATCTCGAACCATGTCTGCTGCGGTCTCTCATTCTCCTCCAGCCACAGTGGAGCCTGCTCAGCGGAGACGTCAGTCCCAGCATCTGGCTCAGGCTGATATTGGACGACTGGTTACTACTGCCCTTCCACGCTCTGTCATTGTAGCCAGCAATGTTCAGCAGCCAGCAGGTCTTTCTGGGACTAAGTCCCGCTTTTCCCATACTGAGCATGCCCACGAGACGACCTCCCATTGGAGGTCTGGGGTCACATGCTCAGGTCCTGTAGCAGCTCCTATTGGACCACCAGGAAGGTCCTTGTCTGCTTCAGCTATAAAAGGTTTGCATGGCCACATGGCCATGCGCTAGTATCAACCTATGTTTTGAGCCTTGCTACTGTGTGGTCATGTTTGCATGTGGTCAGGGTTGGCTGAAATAAGCCCCTAGAATACCGGCACCTCCGGTGAGGAGTTTTGTGTGTTTGGATTCAGGTCTTGGCTGAAATAAGCTCCTAGAATACTGGCACCTCCGGTGAGGAGTTGCTTGTGTGCTATGCTGACTGCATGACCACAGTTTTGCTCTGTTTGGTAGCTGTGTTCCTCTGTGAGGTTAACAGGGCACAGCGTTTCCCTATCCTAGCGATTCTGTGAAGTGACAGAGTTCGCTAATACCGCTATATAGCGCCGCCAATTGCTAGCAGCAGGTTTCTCTCCTGCACGGTGGACCCCGGGTTGCGAACGCACCTATTATTACATATATTTATACTCGGTGCGTTCCGCCAACCCTAACACCCCCTTGCATTCCCATTAGCAGACTAATCACTTTCAAATCTCCACAGATATTCCATTAAAGATGCTTATATTGTATAGCATCCAAAACAACTGATAGATTTTCATAACTTTCCTTTAGATGACATGAGTGAGCAATAGGGATTGATGGTTTCATATTTCCATTGTGAAGCAACACTGATTTCAAACTTCTCTGGAATGAGTCAATAATCAATCGCCAAATCTGCAACAAAATACTCTTGATTCAGTTCTTCAAATAGGCCATTCACATTGTTACAGTACACCATTGGTCCATCAACTGTGAAAAATTGTGTTAAAGTGTTACTTCTGTTTCGATAATAACACACTTTGATATCATCCTGAAGAAGATTCTTCTGTTTCAACCTAGATGCAGGAAGTTCAGCTTTATCTTTTGACAGTGAAAGGTCTCTGGTGAGCTCATTTAATTCATATTGAGTAAAGCATTCTGGCTGTCGGCTGCTCCATCATGTACATACTCATCTTGACTTGAGGTCTCCATGTCTTCGCCAATAGTTTCAGCTCCATAGTCTTCATATTCTACTTCATTTTCATCCAATCCAGACAACGGTGGTACAGGAACTGGCAAGGTACCATCATGTGAAACTGGCCTAATCGCAGATTCAAGTTCAGGATAATTAATCTTATGTTTGTTCTTTGTAGAAAAGCCCTTCAGTTTGACAAAACAAAAGTAGCAGTCATCAGTATGATTTTTCGGTTCTCTCCAAATCATGGGAACAGCAAATGGTATAGCCATTTTCCTCATGTTCAACCAATCACAAAGACCATTTGAACAACTTGAGCATATCACATGAGGGGCCCAGCTTTTGTCTTGATCACCAAGTGGACACTTAAAGTACATCTAGTACATCTTTTCAATATAATGAGTGATTGAACGTACTTGGCCTTTTGGTGTAAAAGAACCACACACAGCAGAATCCGTTCGGATGATTGATAAACTGTCAGAGCATTTTTATCCTTTAACCCCTTCCCGACCTTTGACGCCACGTAGGCGTCATGAAAGTCGTGCCAATCCGACCTGTGACGCCTATGTGGCGTCATGGAATGATCGCGTCCCTGCAGATCGGGTGAAAGGGTTAACTCTAATTTCACCCGATCTGCAGGGATAGGGGGAGTGGTACTTCAGCCCAGGGGGGCTTCACCCCCCCCCCCCCGTGGCTACGATCGCTCTGATTGGCTGTTGAAAGTGAAACAGCCAATCAGAGCGATTTGTAATATTTCACCTATGAAAATGGTGAAATATTACAATCCAGCCATGGCCGATGCTGCAATATCATCGGCCATGGCTGGAAAACCTAATCTGCCCCCCCCCCACCGCCACCGATCGCCTCCCCAGTCCTCCTTTCTGCCCCGTACTGTGGTCCGCTCACCTCCATCCTCCTGTCCACTCCCCCGTCCTCCTGTCCGCTCCCCCCGTGCTTAGATTCACCCCCCCATGCTCCGATCCCCCCCGTGTTCCGATCTCCCCCCCTCATACATACCCAGCCTCGCGGTGTCCTTCCATCTTCTTCATGGGCGCCGCCATCCGGCCGGCAGATTCGTTCCAGGTACATTTTGATCACTGTGATACAACTTATCACAGTGATCAAAATAAAAAAAATAGTAAATGAACCCCCCCTTTATCACCCCCATAGGTAGGGACAATAATAAAAATAAAGAAAATATATATTTTTTTCTTCTCCCGTTAGGGTTAGGGTTAGGGTTAGAACTAGAGTTAGGGTTAGATTAGACTATGTGCACACATGGTGCGGATTTGGCTGTGGATCCACAGCGGATTGGCCGCTGCGGATTCGTAGCAGTTTTCCATCAGGTTTACAGTACCATGTAAACCTACTGAAAAGCAAATCCGCTGTGCCCATGGTGTGGAAAATACCGCGCAAAAACGCTGTGTTGTATTTTCCGCAGCATGTCAATTCTTTGTGCGGATTCCGTTTTACACCTGCTCCTCAATAGGAATCCGCAGGTGAAACCCACACAAAAAACACTGGAAATCCGCGGTAAATGCGCAGGTAAAACGCAGTGCCTTTTACCCGGGGATTTTTCAAAAATGGTGCGGAAAAATCTCACACGAATCCGCAATGTGGGCACATAGCCTTAGGGTTAGGGTTGGAATTAGAGTTAGGGTTGGAATTAGGGCTAGGGTTGGAAATAGGGTTAAGATTAGGCTTGTGGTTAGGGTTAGGGGTGTGTTGGGGTTAGGGTTGTGGTTAGGGTTGGGATTAGGGTTAGGGTTGGGATTAGGGTTAGGGTTGGGATTAGGGTTAGGGGTGTGTTGGGTTAGGGTTGTGGTTAGGGGTGTGTTGGGGTTAGGGTTATATCTAGAGTTGGGATTAGGGTTTGGGGTGTGTTGGGGTTAGTGTTGGAGTTAGAATTGAGGGGCTTCCACTGTTTAGGCACATCAGGGGTCTCCAAACGCAACATGGCGCCACCATTGATTCCAGCCAATCTTGCGTTCAAAAAGTCAAATGGTGCTCCCTCCCTTCCGAGCCCCGCCATGCACCCAAACAGTGGTTTACCCCCACATATGGCGTACCAGCATACTCAGGACAAACTGGGCAACAATTATTGGGGTCCAATTTCTCCTGTTACCCTTGTGAAAATAAAAAAAATTGCTTGCTAAAACATAATTTTAGAGGAATGAAAAATTATTTTTTATTTTCACGGCTCTGCGTTATAAACTTCTGTGAAGCACTTGGGGGTTCAAAGTGCTCACCACACATCTAGATAAGTTCCTTGGGGGGTCTAGTTTCCAAAATGGGGTCACTTGTGGGGGGTTTCTACTCTTTAGGCACATCAGGGGCTCTGCAAATGCAACGTGACACCCGCAGACCATTCCATCAAAATCTGCATTTCAAAACGTCACTACTTCCCTTCCGAGCCCCGACGTGTGCCCAAACAGTGGTTTACCCCCACATATGGGGTACCAGCGTACTCAGGAAAAACTGGACAACAACCATTGGGGTCCAATTTCTCCTGTTACTCTTGCGAAAATAAAAAATTGCTTGCTAAAACATAATTTTTGAGGAATTAAAAATTATTTTTTATTTTCACGGCTCTGCGTTGTAAACTTCTATGAAGCACTTGGGGTTCTAAGTGCTCACTACACATCTAGATAAGTTCCTTGGGGGGTCTAGTTTCCAAAATGGGGTCACTTGTGGGGGGTTTCTACTGTTTAGGCACATCAGGGGCTCTGCAAATGGAATGTGACGCCCGCAGACCACTCCATCAAAGTCTGCATTTCAAAACGTCACTACTTCCCTTCCGAGCCCCGACTTGTGCCCAAACAGTGGTTTACCCCCACATATGGGGGTATCAGTGTAACATAGTAACATAGTAACATAGTTAGTAAGGCCGAAAAAAGACATTTGTCCATCCAGTTCAGCCTATATTCCTATATTCCATCATAATAAATCCCCAGATCTACATCCTTCTACAGAACCTAATAATTGTATGATACAATATTGTTCTGCTCCAGGAAGACATCCAGGCCTCTCTTGAACCCCTCGACTGAGTTCGCCATCACCACCTCCTCAGGCAAGCAATTCCAGATTCTCACTGCCCTAACAGTAAAGAATCCTCTTCTATGTTGGTGGAAAAACCTTCTCTCCTCCAGACGCAAAGAATGCCCCCTTGTGCCCGTCACCTTCCTTGGTATAAACAGATCCTCAGCGAGATATTTGTATTGTCCCCTTATATACTTATACATGGTTATTAGATCGCCCCTCAGTCGTCTTTTTTCTAGACTAAATAATCCTAATTTCGCTAATCTATCTGGGTATTGTAGTTCTCCCATCCCCTTTATTAACTTTGTTGCCCTCCTTTGTACTCTCTCTAGTTCCATTACATCCTTCTTGAGCACCGGTGCCCAAAACTGGACACAGTACTCCATGTGCGGTCTAACTAGGGATTTGTACAGAGGCAGTATAATGCTCTCATCATGTGTATCCAGACCTCTTTTAATGCACCCCATGATCCTGTTTGCCTTGGCAGCTGCTGCCTGGCACTGGCTGCTCCAGGTAAGTTTATCATTAACTAGGATCCCCAAGTCCTTCTCCCTGTCAGATTTACCCAGTGGTTTCCCGTTCAGTGTGTAATGGTGATATTGATTCCTTCTTCCCATGTGTATAACCTTACATTTATCATTGTTAAACCTCATCTGCCACCTTTCAGCCCAAGTTTCCAACTTATCCAGATCCATCTGTAGCAGAATACTATCTTCTCTTGTATTCAGGACAAACTGTGCAACAACTATTGGGGTCCAATTTACTCCTGTTACCCTTGTGAAAAAAAAAATTGCTTGCTAAAACATCATTTTTTGAGGAAAGAAAAATGATTTTTTATTTTCACGGCTCTGCGTTGTAAACGTCTGTGAAGCACTTGGGGGTTCAAAGTGCTCACCACATATCTAGATAAGTTCCTTGGGGGGTCTAGTTTCCAAAATGGGATCACTTGTGGGGGGTTTCTACTGTTTAGGCACATCAGGGGCTCTGCAAACATAACATGATGCCCGCAGACCATTCCATCAAAGTCTGCATTCCAAAACGTCACTACTTCCCTTCCGAGCCCCGGCATGTGCCCAAACAGTGGTTTACCCCCACATATGGGGTATCATCGTACTCAGGACAAACTGGACAACATTTGGGGTCCAATTTCTCCTGTTACCCTTGGGAAAATAAAAAATTCCGGGCTAAAAATCATTTTTGAGGAAAGAAAAATGATTTTTTATTTTCACGGCTCTGCGTTATAAACGTCTGTGAAGCACCTGGGGGTTTAAAGTGCTCACTATGCATCTAGATAAGTTCCTTGGGGGTCTAGTTTCCAAAATGGGGTCACTTGTAGGGGAGCTCTAATGTTTAGGCACACAGGGGCTCTCCAAACGCGACATGGTGTCCGCTAACGATTGGAGCTAATTTTCCATTCAAAAAGTCAAATGGCGCGCCTTCCCTTCCGAGCCTTGCCGTGCACCCAAACAGTGGTTTACCCCCACATATGAGGTATCAGCATACTCAGGAGAAATTGCCCCCAAAATTTTAGGATCCATTTTATCCTGTTGCCCATGTGAAAATGAAAAAATTGAGGCTAAAATAAATTTTGTGTGAAAAAAAAGTACTTTTTCATTTTTACGGATCAATTTGTGAAGCACCTGAGGGTTTAAAGTGCTCACTATGCTTCTAGATAAGTTCCTTGGGGGGTCTAGTTTCCAAAATGGGGTCACTTGTGGGGGAGCTCCAATGTTTAGGCACACAGGGGCCTTCCAAACGCGACATGGTGTCCGCTAACGATGGAGATAATTTTTCATTCAAAAAGTCAAATGGCGCTCCTTCCCTTCCGAGCCTTACCATGTGCCCAAACAGTGGTTTACCCCCACATGTAAGGTATCGGTGTACTCAGGAGAAATTGCCCAACAAATCTTAGGATCCATTTTATCCTGTTGTCCATGTGAAAATGAAAAAATTGAGGCTAAAATAATTTTTTTGTGAAAAAAAAGTACTTTTTCATTTTTACGGATTAACTTGTGAAGCACCTGGGGGTTTAAAGTGCTCACCATGCTTCTAGATAAGTTCCTTGGGGGGTCTAGTTTCCAAAATGGGGTCACTTGTGGGGAAGCTCCAATGTTTAGGCACACGGGGGCTCTCCAAACGCAACATGGTGTCCGCTAAAGATTGGAGCCAATTTTTCATTCAAAAAGTCAAATGGCGCTCCTTCCCTTCCGAGCCCTGCCACGCGCCCAAACAGTGGTTTACCCCCACATATGAGGTATCAGCGTACTCAGGACAAATTGGACAACAACGTTCGTGGTCCAGTTTCTCCTTTTACCCTTGGGAAAATAAAAAAATAGTTGCTAAAAGATCATTTTTGTGACTAAAAAGTTAAATGTTCATTTTTTCCTTCCATGTTGCTTCTGCTGCTGTGAAACACCTGAAGGGTTAATAAACTTCTTGAATGTGGTTTTGAGCATCTTGAGGGGTGCAGTTTTTAGAATGGTGCCACTTTTGGGTATTTTCAGCCATATAGAACCCTCAAACTGACTTCAAATGTGAGGTGGTCCCTAAAAAAAATGGTTTTGTAAATTTTGTTGTAAAAATGAGAAATCACTGGTCAAATTTTAACCCTTATAACTTCCTAGCAAAAAAAAATTTTGGTTCCAAAATTGTGCTGATGTAAAGTAGACATGTGGGAAATGTTATTTACTAACTACTTTGTGTCACATAACCAACTATATCCAACCGACCAACTATTTGTAGATATTTTCCCAGAGATGACAGAGGCAGCTTGTATTTAGAACTGATTTTACTGGAGGTAATCTGGTGAATAACTACATACAATTATGAGGTAAACAGGTCAGCCTATTCCTTACAATGGACATTTGCAGACAGGCAGTTTCTCAGTGTGATATTGGCTGCTTTCAGGTTCTCTCTCTGTGGAGACCCTCAGTCAGTTACACCTCAGTGGCTGAGCTGTTTTCTTCCCTCTGAGTCGACTTGCCCTCCCAGAAATGCAGTGAAAATCCTCTCAAAATGTCGGCTGTCCGCTGCCTTCCCTTCTATCTCCCTGTGGCAGGGCTCAGATCCCTGTAGAGGCTTGTCTCCTGTCAGAGTCTCACATGCCAGTGCTTGCTGCCATCACCATCCTTTTCTGACTGTCAATACTCCTTCCCAAAAACTCACTAAAACCTTTACTGATGTTGTCCCTGTAAGAAAATTCACTATTAAGTAAGACAAGCAAAGAAATGGGAATAACATAGGAAAAACCACATATATTGAAAATGCAGAAATAACGTAATAAAAAATACCTCTATCTCAGAGACTTTATGTGATGGATCAAAACTAAGCATATTTTTTGAATCAGCACATCAAACTCCATAAAACAGACATATTACCTTTGCTGATGATTTTTTGTGTTGACCAGTGTAATTTTTCTTAGTTATTAACAGAAACCTGTTGCCTTTATGGGTTTCTCAGGTTTCTGTTTCACAATTAATATAGGGGTAGTTAAAGTCCCCCATAACAAGGACCTCATTATGGGTGGCAGCTTCATCTATCTGCCTTAGGCCGGTTTCACACGTCAGTGATTCCGGTACGTGAGGTGACAGTTTCCTCACGTACCGGAGACACTGACACACGTAGACCCATAAAAATCAATGCATCTGTGCAGATGTCATTGATTTTTTGCGGACCGTGTCTCCGTGTGCCAAACACGGAGACATGTCAGTGTTCGTGGGAGCGCACGTTTTACACGGACCCAATAGAGTCAATGGGTCCGCGTAAAACACGGACCTCACACGGACATTCTCCGTCTGGGGTCCGTGTGCGTGCAGGAGACAGCGCTACAGTAAGCGCTGTCCCCCCCACATGGTGCTGAAGCCGGTATTCATATCTTCCCTGTAGCAGCGTTTGCTATAGAGAAAATATGAAGAATAGTGTTAAAAATAAAGATTTAGGTGTCCGCCGCCCCCCCACCCCCTGTGCGCCCCCCCGCTGGTCAGAAAATACTTACCCGCTCCCTCGCTCCTTCCTGGTCTGGCCGCGCCTCCTACTGTATGCGGTCACGTGGGGCCGATCATTTACAATCATGAATAGTCGGCTCCGCCCCTATGGGAGGTGGAGCCACATATTCATGACTGTAAATGATCGGCCCCACGTGACTGCATGCAGGAGAAGCCGCGGCCAGACCAGGAAGCAGCGAGGGAGCGGGTAAGTATTTTCTGACCAGCGGGGGGGCGCACAGGGGGTGGGGGGGCGGCGGACACCTAAATCTTTATTTTTAACACTATTCTTCATATTTTTTCTACAGCAAACGTTGCTGCAGGGAAGATATGAATCGCAGCTTCAGCACCATGCAGAGTGGGTACCACACGCTCCGTGTGGTACCCACTCGCCATACGGGCGGCACACGTGTGCCGCACGTATGGCCTCCGTGAGTTCCCAGGCACACGGACACGGATAACTCCGGTACCGATTTATTCCGGTACCGGAATTATCTGGACGTGTGGGACAGCCCTTAGTAGTAGACTTTCCATGATTCCTGTTATATTTGGGGGTTTGTAACAGACCCCAATGAGAATTTTGTTACTATTTTTCCCTCCATATATTTCGACCCATTTGGACTCGACATCCTTATTCCCTTTGCTAATATCCTCCCTTCAAGTGGATTTTAGACAAGACTTTACATGAAGGCGAACCCTTCCTCCTCTGTGATTTTTACAATCTACAGACTGTAACCCTGTACGTTAACTGCCCAGTCATAGCTTTCATCTAACCATCTCTTGGTTATTCCCACTATGTCATAGTTACCTGTAGATATTTCTCCTTCTAGTTCTTCCATCTTGTTTGTCAGGCTTCTGGCGTTTGCGAGCATGCAGTTTAGAGGTTATTGTTTTGTTCCAATCTTCTACCTGTGGATTGTTTTAGAAATGTTCTTACCTCCCTTTCGAGTATGTTGTCTTGGGTCTTTTTTGCCGCACCTCATATCCTTCATCAGTATATTTTCTGGCTTCATATTCGTGTCTAACATTTTTCTTCCTGTCCCTTCTTCTAGTTTAACGCCTTCCTGATGAGTGTAGCAAGTCTTCTGGCGAATTTGTGTTTCCCAGGTTTGTTGTGGTGTAGTCCGTCTCTGGCGAGGAGTCCGTCGTACAGGTAATTCACACCGTGGTCCAGGAATCTGAATCCTTGTTGTCTGCACCATCATCTTAGCCAGTTGTTCGCATCAAGGATCCTATTCCATCTCCTGGTGCCTTGCCCATCTACTGGAAGGATAGAAGAAAAAAATACCTGTGCATCTAGTTCCGGTTTCTCAGTTGTGTGATTGGTGATATCCACATGGTTTTCTTGCTTCCTTTGGTCGCATGCTTCCACTCATCTGCTTATGGGGGTTCTCTGACACTTTCTTCACCTTCTGTGACCAGTAGAGATGCTTCTGTTCTGTCTAGAAAGTCTTCATTTTCTTTGATGAGTTTCAAAGTTGCAATTCTTTCTTCCAGACCCCGCACCTTTTCTTCTAAAAGGCCAGTAGTCTACACTTATGGCAGGTGAAGTTGGATCCTTCTTCTGGTCGATCTGTGAACATGTAGCACATGTTGCAGCTCACGATGTAGGTTGTCACATCTGCCATGTTGCTTCCAGATCCTGCTGACTTGCTGTGTGTCTTCCTTCTTGTGTAATCTACTGTGTGTAACATTCTTGTGTAATCTGCTGTTTTTTTCTTGTGTAATCTACTCAATCAGCCAAGCTTTCTTGCAATAATGTCCTAGAGGCAACAATTCTGTACCCAACGATCTTCTTGCTGAGGGAGTCTCTTCACTTTTCCCAGAAGGCACCTGGAATATGCAAATTGTCCTCCTCAAGCTTCAATCCCTTGAAATTGTCCTCCTCAAGCTTCAATCAGTGTAATTTATTCAGTTTATTGTGGCTTTCTCTCCCTATGGCCGGGGTCACACATGCGAGTTTTACGGACGTAAGAGTGCAGAAACTACGTCCGTAAAACTCGCATAACATACGGCACAATTATTCTCAATGGGGCTGCTCCTATTAGCCGTATATTACGGTTCAGTATTATACGGCTTTCTACGGCCGTACAAAATCGCAGCATGCTGCGTTTGTCAGCGTACTGCGCACAAAAATCGCCAATGAAAGTCTATGGGGGCGAGAAAAATACGGATTCCACACGGACCAGCAGTGTGACTTGCAAGAAATACGCAGCGCTGTTAGTGAAAAGTCGGTAATTCAATTGCCGGCTTTTCATTTCTCCTGCACAAACCCGACAGGATATGAGACATGGTTTACATACAGTAAACCATCTCATATCCCCTTTTTTTTTGCATATTCCACATTACTAATGTTAGTAGTGTGTATGTGCAAAATTTCCGCGCTGTAGCTGCTGAAATAAAGGGTTAAATGGCGGAAAAAATTGGCGTGGGCTCCCGCGCAATTTTCTCCGCCAGAGCGGTAAAGCCAGTGACTGAGGGCAGATATTAATAGCCAGGAGAGGGTCCATGGTTATTGGCCCCCCCGTGGCTAAAAACATCTGCCCCCAGCCACCCCAGAAAAGGCACATCTGGAAGATGCGCCTATTCTGGCACTTGGCCACTCTCTTCCCACTCCCTGTAGCGGTGGGATATGGGGTAATGAAGGGTTAATGCCACCTTGCTATTGGAAGGTGACATTAAGCCAGATTAATGATGGAGAGGCGTCAATTATGACACCTATCCATTATTAATCCAATTGTAGGAAAGGGTTAAAAAACACACACACACATGATTGAAAAGTATTTTAATGAAATAAACACAGCGGTTGTTGTAATAATTTATTGCTCTCTCAAATCCATTTGCAGTCCCTCGCTTGGCAACATAATAAACGCACAAAATACATACCTTCTGCTGTCAGATCAGGTCCCACGATGTAATCCATCTGACGGGGTTAACTAATATTACAGGCAGGAGCCCTGCAATAATGCAGCTGTGCTCCCTGCTTGTAATTCCCCTGCGAATGAATGAAATGTAGGTCATTGACCTACATTTCATTCATTCGCGGTGAGGCGCCCTCTGGTGGATGTTCTCATGAACTGCAGCCTGGGAACTTTTTCCCACGCTCCAGGTCATATGAGGACATCCACCAGAGGGCGCCTCACCGCGAATGAATGAAATGTAGGTCAATGACCTACATTTCATTCATTCGCAGGGGAATTACAAGCAGGGAGCACAGCTGCATTATTGCAGGGCTCCTGCCTGTAATATTAGTTAACCCCGTCAGATGGATTACATCGTGGGACCTGATCTGACAGCAGAAGGTATGTATTTTGTGCGTTTATTATGTTGCCAAGCGAGGGACTGCAAATGGATTTGAGAGAGCAATAAATTATTACAACAACCGCTGTGTTTATTTCATTAAAATACTTTTCAATCATGTGTGTGTGTGTTTTTTAACCCTTTCCTACAATTGGATTAATAATGGATAGGTGTCATAATTGACGCCTCTCCATCATTAATCTGGCTTAATGTCACCTTCCAATAGCAAGGTGGCATTAACCCTTCATTACCCCATATCCCACCGCTACAGGGAGTGGGAAGAGAGTGGCCAAGTGCCAGAATAGGCGCATCTTCCAGATGTGCCTTTTCTGGGGTGGCTGGGGGCAGATGTTTTTAGCCACGGGGGGGCCAATAACCATGGACCCTCTCCTGGCTATTAATATCTGCCCTCAGTCACTGGCTTTACCGCTCTGGCGGAGAAAATTGCGCGGGAGCCCACGCCAATTTTTTCCGCCATTTAACCCTTTATTTCAGCAGCTACAGCGCGGAAATTTTGCACATACACACTACTAACATTAGTAATGTGGAATATGCAAAAAAAAAGGGGATATGAGATGGTTTACTGTATGTAAACCATGTCTCATATCCTGTCGGGTTTGTGCAGGAGAAATGAAAAGCCGGCAATTGAATTACCGGCTGTTCACAGATATCGCGCTGAATGAAATCTAAATACAGAATATATATATATGTGTCTCAATGACATATATATATATATATATATATACTGTATATATGTTTTCCCTAACATTTGAGCACATAAATCCATTAGATGTCGGTTTTGCAAGCCTGTGCGAAAATCGCGCAGTACGGATGCCATACGGATTACATACGGAGGATGCCATGCGCAAAATACGCTGACACACCCTGCCTACGGATCAATATTTTGGGAACATTTCTCCGTATTACGGCCGTAGTACGGACGTATAATACGTGGCGTATTGTCTTACGCCATGTGTGACTCCAGCCTATCTCTATGGCTAAGCTGTGAGCTCTGATGTCCTCTCGCTATCCAGATTCTCCCCAAAATGGTAATATACAAGCTATAATATAGTCCAGCCTGATTAGTTTTTCTATATCATGTGATGTGATAGCTGCAAGGCATTATAAGGAAGCCTGCCTGGTTGCACCCAATGATATGTGAGCCTTTTCTGGCTGATGCAATATTCTGCAATGTGTAAAATAGTGGTTTCCATTTTCTGTGACTCAGTTGCAAGTTGTTTGAGTTTTCCTGGTTTATCGAATTCCTAAAATATGTTATGAAGTCAAATTGCAGTAAATCGATTCGCACATCTCTACATACATATATGCAGAATATTTCATGAGTAACAACATTGAAGTGTTTTATTTGGCTGAAGTCTGAATTGATGATACTCCTGTGATAAATTGTATGTGACCTGTAAGTCACCTCTGCAGTTTTGAAACACATCTGCTTTCCATAATGTGGCTTTCCTAAATCTCCAAAATGCTCTAACTTCTGAAATTGAAATTACTCATGACATGACTGCAGTCAGACAATGTCTGAAGAAAGTCCTGTGCTTTTCAAAAAGGAAATGGAAAATGCCAATATATCAAAATGAAGGTGACTTCAGATTTCTGGTCACTAAATCTATTAGTAATATATTGCTGTCAGATAGAGACACAGCTTAAAAAAAAAGGGTTTTGTGTATTATAACTATTCCCTTTATTTTACCCCCTGAGGACAGCCATATTTGGGACATATGTTGTCTTTCTGTATTGTCTACATCACTGCTTCTCAAACTGTGAGGTGGCCTCACCACTGAGATGAACCCAAATTGTTGGTGAGGCACAGCAGGGGAGACAGTTTACAAAGAAGTGGCTGCAGTAATCTATAGTTTAACAATAAGGTTATCATATTTTTCATGTAATATTGTATGGACACATTTCAGGTTTTTTTTTGTTATTTAAAGGAAACCTGTCAGATCTGGATTCCCTATCAACGTAAAAGCAAATCAAGCTAATGGTTATAATTACTATCAAGAAGAATATTGCCAGTGTAATACATAGCACACAGCAGCAACAGGTGAAAACATTAGAGTTGCTTTGTGTACTGAGCAGTTATAATGCATAGCCCATATTCATCCATGTAGTATAATGCACAGCTCACAGTCATACATGTAGTATAATGCACTACTCATAATACTCTATATAGTATAATGCACAGCCCATCCTGGTACATGGCCCCCATCTTGGTACATGGCCCCCATCTTGGTACATGGCCCCCATCCTGGTATATGGCCCCCATCCTGGTACATGGCCCCCATCCTGGTACATGGCCCCATACTGGTACATGTCCCCCATCCTGGTAGATGGCCCCCATCCTGGTACATGTCCCTCATCCTGGTACATGTCCCCCATCCTGGTATATGGCCCCCATCCTGGTATATGGCCCCCATCCTGGTACATGGCCCCCATCCTGGTACATGGCCCCCATCCTGGTACATGGCCCCATCCTGGTACATGTCCCCCATCCTGGTACATGGCCCCCATTCTGGTACATGGCCCCCATCCTGGTACATGGCCCCCATCCTGGTATATGGCCCCCTTCCTGGTATATGGCCCTACTGTTGTTCAGTACATAAAAAAAAAAAATGCCTGCTCACCTTTGCAGCACTCCAATGCCCGGTTTTCACTTCTGAAATTGGCAGCTGACTTTGGTGTGTGACGGGAGCGCATGCCATCACATGTACCACCGGTCACCTGCACGCCGACATAGGCTGCTGACCTCTGATTGGTCTGCAGCCGTGTATTGCGGTGCACGAATCCGATGGGTCTATATGTTGTAATACACTTCAGCTAAATGTGTGTCCGCGCTCGGTCGCAACAGCGACCTCTGCGACCGCGGTCATTAATCTCCTGACTTTTTCCCTATAAATATACATACAGAGACATATCTGTCAGAAAGAGAAGGATGGGCAATAGCTGATGGGATCAGCCTCTTGAATTAATCATCCAAGAAGTATGATCCTCTGTTGGCTTTTCAGAATATGTTTTTGCAGCGCCCCAGAGTCCTGGTCGTTGCAGTAATATTGTTCTTCCACCAGGGGGAGTGATATTACGTCTGAAGGCAATAAAGGAGATCTTCTAACCAGGTATCACAAACCATACAGCACACTTAACACTCCAGTCCACCAGGGGGAGCTACGCTCCTATCTATTAGGGCACTCCTCACATTTGGGTAAAACTGGTGGTTTGGATAGAAAGTTAGTCAGTCCCTGTCAGGCAAACAGAGGGGAAGGAGGAACATCACAGAGCTGCAGACAGAGAGGTCCCTGACAGGGGTGGGATCCTGTCAGAGGCCTAGACAGAAGGCCACGGAGCTGTGCCTGCCCCACGTGCTGCAGCATCCTAAGAAGGACACGAAAGAGAATTGTATTGTAGCGGATGAGAAACGAAGTCATGGCACAAGGAGAGGAAACCAGAAGGAGTTCTGTCCTGTAATAGGCTGCCTCCTTTTGAGGCGCAGAAGCCGGTGGCCGGAACACTGAGGGAGCAACAGTCTCTAAGCCTTGCTCCAGAGACCGGCAGGACAGTCAATTCCATGTTGGCTGCCCGACCTTACACCCAGGAGGCACGGTGGCAACTTGTGGGGGCTGGGGCGTCGTAGGGTCCCTGTAAAAAGCCTCAGGCCATCAGTCATACGGGTTTGTCCTATCCATACCATCTGTGGGAACAGAGAGAGAAAGAGAAGTAACATCTAGAACACCAACATCAGTTGTGAGGACCTTACAGAGAAGCTCAGCAGGGAGGTACTACAACACACAGGCGCTAGAGGAAGGCTACTGATTTCCACCTGGATAAGGAGACTCTGGATTTGCCTTCAGACCGGCCGGACTCTGCCTACCCTGTGGTCTGTACCCTGGACTGTGGATGCTGAAGCCTTCAGTAAAAGGTAAAGAGACTGCAACCTTGTGTCCTCGTTATTCACTGCGCCTTACATCATCCACCATTCACCATCTACACTCTGGGAAGCCCTGGGGATACACTTCACCTGTGGGAAGGTATACCATCTAGCTGCCATAACATCACCCCAGCGGACCCCTAATCACCCTGACCGAATACCACAGGTGGCGTCACGAACACTATTATTTCATAAGAACTCTCCCTTTTATTGGACGCCCCTCAAAGGGCCACGGGCCAGGTCGGGCCACCATGACATCCCCATCGAGAACCAGAGGACCTGGTACCGAGTACCCCATTGCCCTGACGTGGGGGCGCTCCATTTTCGCTAAAATGCTGAAGCGTTTCTGAGAAAAACACTCAACACTAATAAAGCAGCCAATGTTGGATTCATGTTGGCTGTGCCACGTTCAGAATGAATATGTTTTCATGTTCACTTTAACCCTTTAAGCCTGTTTGCACCTTCATGTCCAGGCCAAATTTTACAATTCTAACCTGTGTAATTTTATGAGGTAATTACTCTGGTACACTTCAATGGATCCCCTGATTCTGAGACTATTTTTTGTGGCACATTGTACTTTATGATAGTGGTAAAATTGACTTGATATGACTTGCATTTAATTGTGAAAAAAATGGAAATTTAGCAAAAATTAATTTTTATGCCCTTACAGCAAGGCATATAGCCCAAGTGCTGTCCTATTTATTAACTATTGGGTTTTTGATCACTGTGATAGTGTCTATTACATCAGCAGTCTTAAAGGGGTTAAAAGTGGAACAATTGGACAAGTGAGCTTTGAACAAGAAAAGTTTGTGTCCACCTGCCCTACACAGGTGCCGCCCAGGCTCGGTCTGGCCCACAGGGTAACAGGGGAATCCCCCGGTGGGCCCCTGTATAGATCTGGGCCCCCAACCCCCCTGTATTGGCAGTACTTGGCATAATTCACTTGATTCACTCTGTATAGAAAAAAAGCAGCATCTCATCATTCATTAACTACGCTACCCAGTTTATTATTATATAGAGATATAGGTAAATTTGTGAACGAAGGTAGTATAATATTTGCATGCAGGTGAAAAGTGGGCCCCCCAAAGTCAATGTTATTGGTGGGCCCTTGTCACCCCAGTCTGACACTGGTGCCGCCAGTGTCACACCTTCCAATGTGTGTGCTTTCTTCCTTCTCTAAAAGCATTTTGTGTTGTATACAACCTCTTACTTTTTCTTCTCTGCCATTTTCTCTGAAGGAGAGAAAATGAAAGAGAGAACAAATGACATGGCTGCCATGAGCCTTCCACTGCAAGTAGTTTTCTTGTACATCTAGTATATATCAAAAGTAGTAGTGTGATGCAGCTGCAGTGCAGTTCAGCGCAACCTCCACCAGGGGGTGCTGGTGAGGGAAAAGAGGTTGCACACTAACAGCGTAGCAACACTGAGCAGCCGCACAGGTGTCACAGGTAACGAAAGAGTGGTCAGACGAGCAGAGTTAGAAACTGTCAGAGACAGAAGTACCCGAGGTCACAACATGCACGAAGTCAGAGACAAGCCAGAAGTCAGAGCCAAATGGGAGCGCGGTATCCAAAACATGACACAAAGTCGGGGTACAAGCCAGAAGTCAAAGCCGGTCGGGGAACGAGGTATCAGAGACGGAAAGTAAGAGGTGGGGTTCAGAGATCAGACCGAGTCATACACTGTAAGGAAACCACCAGACAAATACTACATCAGGGAAAGGGAACGGTTCTCACACAAATACGAAAAGTCAGAGGCAGAAGAATCACCAGGGTATATGGGTCAGCTGCTCCAGCCTGGAAGCATGAACTATCACTGATGCTGGCCAGCAGACTGCAGAGGACTTAAAAAGCCAAGCCAGCTCCAAAATGAGGCCGAGGGGGATTAACCCCCACATGACCAGTCCAAAGAGAGCATAGCAGAAAACAAACCCCGAACTGGATCATGACAGTACCCCTCTCAACGGGGGGCCACAGGACCCCCAGGCTTCCCTGGACAACAAACGTGAGAAGCCCGCACCAACCGTTCCGCATGGACCAAATGCGCCGGCACCCATGACCGGTCCTCAGGACGAGAACCTGTCCAATGGACCAAGTACTGAAGTGAATGGTGGAGCATGCAAGAATCCACCACCTGTTCCACCTCATACTCGGTCTGGCCATCCACCACAACAGGCGGCGGGTGTGAGGGAGACTCACCTGAGGAAGGCACTGACGGCTTCAAAAGCGCCTTATGGAACACATTGGCGATCCACAACGACTGAGGCAAGCGCAGGCGAAAGCCACAGGATTAACCACCTCTAAATTTCATAAGGGCCAATAAACTTGGGACCCAACTTAGCAGAGGGAATCTCAATCTTATATTCTTGGTGGATAACCATACCTTATCCCCCACCTGGTAAGCCAGGTACACAGAACTTCGTTTATCCGCAAAAAATGTATATTTGCCCTGAGCCGCCCTAATGTTTCTCTGAACCTCCCCCAACGGCAGGAAGGCCGAATCAGCCCCTGGACACCCCGAATCCAGCTGGGAAAACTCACCAAAGTGAGGGTGAAACCCATAGTTGCAGAAGAACGGGGAAGTACCAGTGGACTGATTGACATGATTATTGAAAGCAAATTCCGCCATGGGTACCGCAGAGCACCAATCATCCTGTCTAGCCGTGGCAAGACACTGTAATATCTGCTCCAATGACTGATTGGTCCTTTCAGTCTGACCGTTGGTCTTAGGATGGTAGGCCGATGAAAACGTCAGACTGATACCCAACCTTTTACAAAAAGTCCTCCAGAATTTTGCCACAAATTGCACCCCTCTATCAGACACCTCACTGACAGGCACACCATGCAATCGGACCACATGCTCAATGAATAGTTTTGATAGAGTCTCAGGATTAGGGAGGCCCGCCAACGGTACAAAATGCGCCTGTTTACTGAACCTATCAACAACTACCCAGATCACGATTTTGCCATTAGAGGGGGCAAGATCGGTGATAAAATCCATGGACAGATGAGTCCACGGTCTATCTGGAATTGGCAGTGGCACCAATTGCCCAGCCAGACGGTTATGTTTTTTTTGCGCAGGTACAAGTTTCACAGGAGGACACAAACCCAATGATGTCAGAAGCCAACGAGGGCCACCAAAACATCCTAGTAATGGCTTTATGCCTGGCAGAGATTCCAGGATGCCCACTCAGAGCCAAGTCATGGAACTACCTAAGCACCCTTAACCAATACTGAACACGCACAAAGAGCTTTTTATCAGGTATGGATGAAGGAGCAAGAGATTGGGCCTCACGAATCTCCCGTTCCATTGCCGAGGATACCGCAGCCACCACCACTCCGCGCTGAAGAATGGAGGAAGGAGGTTCAGGATGTGATATTAAATCTAGGCTACAAGACAAAGCATCAGCCTTCACATTCTTGGACCCTGGTCTGAAAGTAATGGAAAACTAAAATCGGGAAAAAAAAAGTGACCACCTTGTCTGTCTCGGAGATAAACGTTTGGCGCACTTGATGTAAGACAGGTTCTTGTGATCTGTAATGACAGTGATATGATGGACAGCCCCCTGCAAAAAATGCTTCCATTCTTCAAACGCCAATTTAATGGCCAATAACTTCCAGTTACCCGCCTCATAATTCCTCTCAGCAGAGGAAAATTTTCTTGAAAAGAAGGCACAGGGTCTTAAGTTAGTCAACGTGGTGGGCGCCTGAGACAACACAGCCCCCACTCCCACCTTCGAGGCATCCACCTCTATGACAAATGGTTTAGACAAATCAGGTTGAACCAATACAGTAGCAGTCATTAAACAGTTCTTCAAGGAAGAAAATGCCGCCACAGCTGGAGCTGACAGTTCTTGAGATCAGCCCCCTTACGAGTTAAATCAGTGAGTGGTTTGACCACCTGAGAAAACCCCTTAATGAATTTTCTATAATAATTAGCGAAACCCAGAAAATGCTGAAGACCCTTGAGATTTCTAGGTTGCACCAAATCCACAATAGCCTGTACCTTCCTAGGGTCCATGTGAAACCACTCAGCAGACAAAATGACCCCAAGGAAGGACAATTCTTGAGCAAAAAATGAACACTTCTCCGGTTTAGCAAATAGTGAGTTCTCCCTAAGTCTCTGAAGAACCGCCCGGAGGTGGCTCATGTGGCTGTTTGTCAGAAGAATATATGAGGATGTCATCTAAATAAACTACCATGAAACGCCCAATAAAATCAGAAAAAACATGATTCATGAAACTCTGGAACACTGCTGGCACGTTAGTCAGGCCAAAGGGCATAACCAAATTCTCAAACAAACCCTCAGAGGTGAGAAATGCAGTTTTCCACTCATCCCCCTCATGCATACGGATGAGATTGTATGCTCCCCTGAGGTCCAACTTAGAGAACCACCTGGCCCCGACAATTGATTGAACAAATCGGGTATAAGTGGGAGGGGATAAGTGTTTCTTATAGTAATTTTATTCAGTTTTCGAAAATCGAGGCATGGGCATAAACCACCATCCTTTTTCTTCACAAAAAACAATCCTGCCGCCACAGGGGAGACAAATGGCCGAATGTGCCCTTTACGGAGGCTTTCAGAGATATCCTCCTTCATAGAGGCCCGTTCAGGGCCGGAAAGGTTGTACAGACGGGCTTTGGGCAATTTGGCACTGGGAACAAGATCAACTTCACAATCGAATGAGCGGTGTGGTGGTAGAACCTCAGCCTCCTTTTCAGAGAACACATCCTCAAAGTTCTTTAGGCACTCCGGAATACCCTCCAGACTGACGGATGACACAAGTACAGTAGTGAGGCAATTTTTACTACAATTAGGACCCCATTTAACAATGTCCCAAGACTCCCAGTTTATCACAGGATTATATAATTGTAACCAGGGGAATCCCAACACCAGTCCTGCAGGCAGATTGTCCATAACAAAGCAAGAAATTTGTTCCTGGTGTAGGGAACTCACTTTAAGGAGAAACTCATCTGAAACAAATTTTATGACATTCTTAGCCAGAGGTGTTTTGTCAATGGCAACAATATGAATAGGAGTCTCCAGCCAAACTGTCCCTAACTTAGGGTACCGTCACACATTGAAATTTTCATCGCTGCGACGGCACGATTCGTGACGTCGCAGCGTCGTATAATCATCGCTCCAGCGTCGTAGACTGCGGTCACACGTTGCAATCACGGCGCTGGAGCGATGCCGAAGTCCCCGGGTAACCAGGGTAAACATCGGGTAACTAAGCGCAGGGCCGCGCTTAGTAACCCGATGTTTACCCTGCTTACCAGCGTAAACGTAAAAAAACAAACAGTACATACTCACCCGTCGGTGTCCTTCAGGTCCCTTGCCGTCTGCTTCCTGCTCTGAGTGCAGCCGTACAGTGAGAGCAGAGCGCAGCACCGCTGCGCTCTGCTCTCACTTTCCGGCCGGCACTAGTCAGAGCAGGAAGCAGACGGCAAGGGACCTGAAGGACACCGACGGGTGAGTATGCACGGTTTGTTTTTTTACGTTTACGCTTGTAACCAGGGTAAACATCGGGTTACTAAGCGCGGCCCTGCGCTTAGTTACCCGATGTTTACCCTGGTTACAAGCGAAGACATCGCTGGATCGCTGTCACACACAACGATCCAGCGATGTCAGCGGGTGATCAAGCGACGAAAGAAAGTTCCAAACGATCTGCTACGACGTACGATTCTCAGCAGGGTGTCTGATCGCAGTAGCGTGTCAGACACAGCGATATCGTAACGATATCGCTAGAACGTCACGAATCGTAACGTCGTAGCGATGGAAATTTCAATGTGTGACGGTACCCTTACACTTGGACACCAAATCAGAGTCAATAAAGTTCATGGACAACCCCCAATCCATGAAGGCAGAAGTGGGCGCGGAGCCACTCCCACAACGAAGTTCCACTTCCAACAAAAATTTTTAAACTATAGAAAAAGGTGCCTGAGAGTCTAGGTGACTTCCACAACAATCACCCAGACTCAGCCACTTGGTATTAGGTGGGCAGGAGGGGGAGTCCTTTTTCCAATGTCCGGGATCTCCGCAGTAAAAACACAGCTTTCCTACACGTCGCCATCTCTTCTCCTCCTCGAGGTTGGCAGCCCCACCTCCATAGGTTCACACGGAGGCAAAACAACAGGACCAGCAGGGAGCAACGGAACCTCTCCCTGTGTAATATCTCTATCCCGCAGCCTCCGATCGATATGGATAGCCTGAGTCATAGCTTCCTCCAATGAGCTAGAAGGAGGATAGAGAGCCAGATCATCCTTCAGGTAATCTGACAGTCCACTAATGAACTGACATCTCGGCGCAGAGTCTTCCCAGGACACCTCAGTGGACCATCGACGGAACTCAGAGCTGTACCATTCGGCTGAGCGCTTTCCCTGAACCAGACCCATAATAGTGTCCTCTCTACCAACCTGACAAGGTCCAGTTCATCATAGATAATTCCTAGGACCTCAAAGACCCTATCTACCAACATCCGATCAGGTGTAGTAGGGGGCAGCGAGAAAGCACAAGATTGGGGACCCTCCCTAAGTAAGGAGATAATAATCCCTACCCGCTGAGTCTCATCCCCAGACGATCGGAGTCTAAGAGAAAACAATAATTTTCAACCCTCTCTGAACGTCCGAAATTTATCTTTTTCACCAGAAAAGGTGTCAGGAAGCTTAACCGAGGGTTCGGGAGAGTGCAAAACAACATCTACTGAATCACCAGGTCAACTAACAGGGTGGTTCCCTGCAGGTCTTAACAGTCTCCGTCAGCTTTTTTCTTAAGTGAGTATGAGACGTGCCAAGGGTCTGATGTTCCACCAAAAAATCCCGCATCATCTGTGTCAAACTGGACACTTGACCTGCCAAGTTACAAAGCGGATCCATGACCAGAGAAAAAAATGCAAAATCCTCTTTAAATATGTGGTCAGTGATAATGTGATGCGGCTGCAGTGCAGTTTAGCGCAACCTCCACCAGGGGGTGCTGGTGAGGGAAAAGAGGTTGCACACTAACAGCGTAGCAACACAAAGCAGCCGCACAGGTGTCACAGGTAGCAAAAGAGTGGTCAGACAAGCAGAGTCAGAAACTGTCAGGAGCAGAGGTACCAAAGGTCACAACATGCACGAAGTCAGAGACAAGCCAGAAGTCAGAGCCAAATGGGAGCACGATATCCAAAACATGAGACATAAGATGAAGTCGGGGTACAAGCCAGAAGTCAAAGCCAGTCGGCGAACGAGGTATCAGAGACGGAAAGCAAGAGGTGGGGTTAAGAGATCAGGCCGAGTCATACACTGTAAGGAAACCACCAGACAAACACTACGTCAGGGATAGGGAATGGTTCTCACACAAATACAGGAAGTCAGAGGCAGAAGGCTCACCAGGGTATACGGGTCAGCTGCTCTAACCTGGAAGCATGAACTATCACTGACCCTGGCTAGCAGACTACAGAGGACTTAAAAAGCCAAGCCAGCTCCAAAACGAGGCCGAGGGGACTAACCCCGCATGACCAGTCCAAAGAGAGCATAGCAGAAAGCCAACCCCGAACTGGATCATGACAAGTAGTACAGCCAGCCATGAAAAGGACTTACACAGAATTTATGGCAATAGAATTGTAGGACATTCTTGAAGATTATTTGGAAAGTTATTTGACTTGCATTTTGGAGTTAATGAATAATCTAAAAAAATATTACACAGGTCTACATTGCCTTAAACTGCTTAACAACCATCTTTTGAAAATTTGCTGAGTCTGCACCAGCATCTTAATTTACGGTATATGAACACTAAACAAAGTTTAAAAAGTGATACAATTTCTCCTTCATAACAGGGTCTTATACAGCTACTTAAGTGAAAAATATAAAATGTTATGGTTTTTACAATACAGAGGGTTATAATTAAAAAAAAATAAACTAAATGGCCATGAAAGCCCTTTCAAGCATGGTCATTAAAGAGTTACAGTTCAAGTGAAATGCAGATGGGAGAGTACAATTATATAAATGTGTGTGTTTTTTTTTACATACATAGAATAATGCTACAGTATAAACCTTCCACACTAGAGGTTATCTAATACAGTGTGTTACATAACTGCCCAAAATCTTACATCTCTATGTCCCTGCTAAACAACCACACCCTACTGCTGCAGCAAAATAAAGCTTTTCTCACTTCATGTTGTGTGCTATTGTCATCAGGGTCTAGTATTGAAACCCCAGCTATTGCCTGAGCATCTATTTCTACATAGATACTGTCTATATTTCTATTAACTGCATTATTTGACCCTGCTTTTCCTTGGATTTAGTGTAATGTTTGGATTATCACTCTCCTGTATATTTTTTTATTTGGACTCCTGGCCTGAACTCTCTTTACTTGCTCTTTCTGGTTTGTTGCACCCAACTGACCATCTAATTTACTTTCTGTTTCTGACCCACACCTCTATTTTGCTCCTCAATTCTGTCATTACTGTAAACTCCTACTGCCAAGTAACTGACTACTCTAAGAACTATAAACTGAGGATCAGATTGTTCTCCAGTTCAAACTGCCACTGATCAAGTCTCTAGTGAAGGAAAGGACAATCTCTGATATTCCACTTTTGCCAGAGTCAAGTGCATTGTAGGCTTCTACTTCCAAAGTACATCGACTGTACTTCAGTGCTCAGCATAAATGAGGAATTAGTACTTCCTAACAGATTTGTCAGAAAACGTTTAGTTTCGTTTCAGAGTTAACATTTTCTATGGAATACCATACTACAAAATACTCCACAAGTCTGGGCCATCAATTGCAAACAAGATTTGTTATTTAACTCACCCTACAAGAGTAATTTTCCTAACAAATTCATTCAAGAACAAGTTGCAAAAATTAGCACATTGAAAGTCTTAAAAGAAAAGGTAAAGTCTAGGCTACAAAACTCTAAGGCTATGTGCACACGTTGCGGATTTTGCTGCGGATCTGCAGCGGATTTGACGCTGCGGATCTGCAGCTGTTTTTCATGCGTTGTACAGTACCATGTAAACGTATGGAAAAAAAATCCGCAGTGCACATGCTGTGTAAAAAAAGGCGCGGAAACGCAGTGGTATTTTTTCCGCTGCATGTCAATTCTTTGTGCGGATTCTGCAGTGGTTTACACCTGCTCCTCAATAGGAATCCGCAGGTGTAAAACTGCTGGTGAAATCCGCATAAAAACACACAAAAACCGCGGTAAATCCAAGGCAAATCCGCGGGTAATCCACAGTGCGGTTTACCTGCGGATTTTGCAAAAACAGTGCAGAAAAATCCGCACACCAATCCGCAACGTGTGCACATAGCCTTAGTAACAAGAACCACAGGTAACTCCAATTAAACAGGTTTCCAGCAGACAGTTGACTATAAAAGGTATATACTTAAAGGGAACCTGTCAGCATGATTGTTCTCAGTAACCTAGAGACAGTGTCAGGTTGGCACCGTTATACTGATTAAAATGATACCTTGGGTGATGGAATCCGTCTTGTGGTTGTTGTTTAATCTTTATTTTCAGTTTTCAGTTAATGATATGCCCGTTCCCCGGGGCGGCCTGTGGGGGGTCTTCATGTGATGCTCTGATAAGGTATTCATAATGCAGACTGCTGACAGGTCACTGATCCCTCACTGAACAGCCCCCTAATTTATATAATGAATACATGTACATACTTAAAAAACTTCTGCAGGCAGACGCCAGCCGTGACACCTGCGCTGCAGCATAATTGCATATTTAATGCGCAGTTAATAACTGTGCTTGATGGTTTACTGAAGACAGGGGTGGGATTCAAATTTTTAACAACAGGTCCTCTAAGTCGCGGCGGCCGTAATTTTGGCCACGCCCATTTTCAATAACCCCGCCCATACTAATAAGCCACGCCCAGTGGCACGATTCATATTTTTGGAAGCAGTTTGTCTCCCTTAATGACAAGAATACGTTGTGACATACGGTATTAAAGTCATTCCTGTTACAGAGCCCGCCCCGACCGCAGGTGTCCTAAACGGGACTCAGAGAGGCAGCGCGATGCTGCCTCTTTGAGTCCCGTTCAGGACACTTGCGGTCGACTCCGAGCTTTGAAGAGGAGCGCAGGTATGCGCTCCCTCCAGCACTCTCAGACCCGCTCGCAGGGCAGGTTTGACAGCCGCTTTGCTGCGATTATACGCACCGTATAATCGCAGCAAAATCGTCCGTGTGCGCCTGCCCTTAGGTAAACCTGCATTCGCAGGGGGTTGGACCCGATGGCCCTTGAGGTCCCTTCCAACTCTACAATTTTATAATTCTAAGAATGCTAGCACCAAAGAACAGGGCGCTGATACTGTATATGGGAGAGGGGTGTTATACGGGTTGTGTACTACAGCTCTGCATTTCTCTATACATTATTCAAGGACCAAACAAACCTTGAGGAGTCTTCCATGATGTCAACGTGGCATCCACTGTGTTTCTAGCCAGCAGCTTCAGCTGGTAGCTAAAAATAAGAGAGAAGGTGTTAGGGGCACTGTGATGTCTATATGAACACGATCGTGTCATATACACATCAGCTTCTCCCTCCTATATAGTCCATGACTGGCTGCCACATCCAACAGGGCCCAGGGAAGGCTAGAGGGCTGCAGGGCAAAGGAGGAGGCTAGTGGGGACTGGGTGCTGCAGGGCCCAGGAGGGAGGCTACAGAGTCCAGCGGGAGGCTAGTGGGACTGGGGGCTGCAGGGCCCAGGGGGGAGGCTACAGAGTCCAGCAGGAGGCTAGTGGGACTGGGGGCTGCAGGGCCCAGGGGGAGGCTAGTGGGGACTTGGGGCTGCAGGGCCCAGGGGGAGGCTAGAGGGCTGCAGGGCCCAGGGGGAGGCTGGTGGGGACTTGGGGCTGCAGGGCCCAGGGGGAGGCTACAGGGCTGCAGGGCCCAGGGGGAGGCTAGTGGGGACTTGGGGCTGCAGGGCCCAGGGGGAGGCTAGAGGGCTGCAGGGCCCAGGGGGAGGCTGGTGGGGACTTGGGGCTGCAGGGCCCAGGGGGAGGCTACAGGGCTGCAGGGCCCAGGGGGAGGCTAGTGGGGACTTGGGGCTGCAGGGCCCAGGGGGAGGCTAGAGGGCTGCAGGGCCCAGGGGGAGGCTGGTGGGGACTTGGGGCTGCAGGGCCCAGGGGGAGGCTACAGGGCGCCCCCCCCCCTCTATAATACTATCTACAAGGCACAAATACCGCCACACCATGACCAGATGACATATTACCACCACAGTGATCGAATAATATCAAATACAAGGAACAAATACCAAAACATCATGACCAGACCACATATTACCACCACATAGTGACTGAATACTATAGTACTGATCAATAATAAAAAAAACCCCACAATACTATCACCATAAGTGCCATTATACACAGGAGATCTGTACTTAGTATGCAGTGTCTGTGTACAGGTAATCCAGTGATCACCAGTGACATTATACACAGGAGCTCTGTATATAGTGTATGGGTAATACAGTGATCACCAGTGACATTATACACAGGAGCTCTGTATATAGTATACAGTGTATAGTGTCAGTGTATAGGTAACACACTGACTCACCAGTGACGTCTCTAGGTGAAGTCCTTCATCTTTCATCCCGCACAGACCGCCATCACTTCATCCAGCCAGGACTCGTCTCTGCAGGAAATAACACAGTTATCTCGAGTTCCACTTGCAGAACACATTACTTAATTTTCCCAACTTTTACATTACACCACACGAAGAAGGCGACATAGTGTCACTGTACACAGTAATAGGACCGCCCCTCCATTTAAAACAGTGTACTCAAAAAATAAAATAAATACATCACTGCAGTAATAATATCCCTTAATTAGCCCCCTATGGTAATAATATTCGCCATCCTAGCCCCTGTGTGTCTCATTCCTGGCGTCAGCCATATGTTCTCCCATCCTGCCCTAATGAGTATCCATCCTGCCCCATATGATCTTCCCATCCTGCCCCATCTGTCTCCATCGTATCCATCCTGCCCCATGATCCTGCCCCATCTGTCTCCAATCCTGCCTCCAGTGTCTCCAGTCATGCCGCCATGTCTGTCATCCTGCCCCCTGTGTCTCCAATCATGCCCCGTTTCTCCATTCTGCCCGTGTCCAGCAATCTGCCCCTGTGTCCAGCTTTCTACCCCCGTGTCCAGCTTTCTGCCCCCCTGTGTCCAGCTTTCTGCCCCCCTGTGTCCAGCTTTCTGCCCCCCAGTGTCCAGCTTTCTGCCCCCCAATGTCCAGCTTTCTGCCCCCCAGTGTCCAGCTTTCTGTCCCCCAGTATCCAGCTTTCTGCCCCCCAGTGTCCAGCTTTCTGCCCCCCAGTGTCCAGCTTTCTGCCCCCCAGTGTTCAGCTTTCTGCCCCCCAGTGTCCAGCTTTCTGCCCCCCAGTGTCCAGCTTTCTGCCCCCCAGTGTCCAGCTTTCTGCCCCCCAGTGTCCAGCTTTCTGCCCCAGCGTCCAGCTTTCTGCCCCCCTGTGTCCAGCTTTCTGCCCCCCTGTGTCCAGCTTTCTGCCCTCGTGTCCAGCTTTCTGCCCCAGCGTCCAGCTTTCAGCCCCAGCGTCCAGCGTTCTGCCCCAGCGTCCATCGTTCTGCCCCAGCGTCCAGCTTTCTGCCCCCCTGTGTCCAGCTTTCTGCCCCCCAGTGTCCAGCTTTCTGCCCCCGTGTCCAGCTTTCAGCCCCAGCGTCCAGCGTTCTGCCCCAGCGTCCAGCGTTCTGCCCCAGCGTCCTGCCCCAGCGTCCAGCTTTCTGACCCCCAGTGTCCAGCTTTCTGCCCCAGTGTCCAGCTTTCTGCCCCAGTGTCCAGCTTTCTGCCCCCAGTGTCCAGCTTTCTGCCCCCCTGTGTCCAGCTTTCTGCCCCCCTGTGTCCAGCTTTCTGCCCCTGTGTCCAGCTTTCTGCCCCAGTGTCCAGCTTTCTGCCCCCGTGTCCAGCTTTCTGCCCCAGCGTCCAGCTTTCTGCCCCAGCGTCCAGCTTTCAGCCCCAGCGTCCATCGTTCTGCCCCAGCGTCCAGCTTTCTGACTCCGTGTCCAGCTTTCTGACCCCCTGTTTCCAGCTTTCTGCCCCCCTGTGTCCAGCTTTCTGCCCCAGTGTCCAGCTTTCTGCCCCCGTGTCCAGCGTTCTGCCCCAGCGTCCAGCGTTCTGCCCCAGCGTCCAGCTTTCTGCCCCAGCGTCCAGCTTTCTGACCCCGTGTCCAGCTTTCTGACCCCGTTTCCAGCTTTCTGCCCCCGTGTCCAGCTTTCTGCCCCCGTGTCCAGCGTTCTGCCCCCGTGTCCAGCGTTCTGCCCCAGCGTCCAGCGTTCTGCCCCAGCGTCCAGCGTTCTGCCCCAGCGTCCAGCGTTCTGACCCCAGTGTCCAGCTTTCTGCCCCTGTGTCCAGCTTTCTGCCCCTGTGTCCAGCTTTCTGCCCCCCTGTGTCCAGCTTTCTGCCCCAGTGTCCAGCTTTCTGCCCCCGTGTCCAGCTTTCTGCCCCAGCGTCCAGCTTTCAGCCCCAGCGTCCAGCGTTCTGCCCCAGCGTCCATCGTTCTGCCCCAGCGTCCAGCTTTCTGACCCCCTGTGTCCAGCTTTCTGACCCCCTGTTTCCAGCTTTCTGACCCCCTGTGTCCAGCTTTCTGCCCTGGGCCCCCCCGATCGCCGCTCTCAATAAAAAAAAAAACAACAAAGTTCTGCTTACCTGACCGCGATCCTGCTCTCTCTGGTTATCGGTGGGGGCGGCCATCTTCCTGAGGCCGCGCGTGCGCAGGTGGAGTGCTCTGCTGACCGGGGCTTCAGGAAAATGGCCGCGGGATGCCGCGCATGCGCAGATGGAGATCGCGGCGGCCATTTTTCTGAAGCCGAGATGCGGACAGGTAAATTCTGCGCCGCCGGCGACCCGCCCCCCGTATTGTGCCGCCCCCCGCATTGTGCCGCCCGGGGCGGCCCGCCCCCCCGCCCCCCCCTTCCTACGCCACTGCCAGTGGTAACCATTTTGAAAATTTCTATCTGCCAGCGTTCCGGTAATTGAAAATGGCATTTTCAATTACCGGAACGCTGGCAGATAGAAATTTTAGTAAACGGCTGCCCCGTACCGGGTCGTACCGGCTGAATCCCACCCCTGCCTGAAGAGTATAAAAAAAATCCATTTTAAAATGGTGTCCACCGCGCCTGCGCACTAAGCAGCTATTGGTGTATATAGAGGTGATCAGATAGCTGCTAATACACAGGCGGCGCCATCTTGCTAGAGAAGGAAAAAAAATGTCCTCCTTCAGGATGGTGCCGCCCATGCCTGCTCATGGTGTACTCACTCATGCTGAGCACTGCAAAAAAAATAATATAAATAAATAATATATACCAAAAATAATCTAACTTTTATTGTTCTGTCCACATGAAATAGATTCTAACTTTTTTTCTTTTTCAAATCAAAATAAATTTAGCGGTCTGTTTGGTTTCTGTAACAATAATTTAGATATTGTGACAGAGTCACTGGCATAGTATGTGAAGGGAGATACGTGTCACTGCACATAATGCGGTCAGTGATGTAAAACCAGACTGTTTTTGCCTCCAGCACGCTAAGTGCTGAGAGGGTTAACGGGAACCTATGTTATAGGCTGGTTTTAGTGGACCTTCATAGAGTGGGTGGGTGGAGGTTCACAAAACTCTGTCCACCGTATCTTTACACATGCACAGCCCTGACAGGACCTGTGTGAGGTCAAGGTTATGTGACCAATGTGGCACCCCAGGAGTTCAGGCACCACAGTGGTATTGCCTTCCTCTCAGGGAGGGTGATGCCATGCCTGGAAACGAGGAGGATCCCTTTGACAGGTAATCTGTACATGCAACACATTCTGACTCCAGGTCAGAAGGGGGAGCTCTAGACCCTGGTTCAGTGGAGTTTCCCTAGAGATATATTCTGGCTTGGAGGAGGAGCTAATTCAGTCTGTAGCAGACAGTGAAGGAGGAAGGAGCAGAGGAGAAGTGAGGAGCTGGAGGGGAGCTGCGACTGGGCTCCCTCCACGCTGAAGCGCAGGAACCGTACACCGGGAGTCCGAGGCTGTGTGGGACTGTATGCCCCACAGCAGAAACCAGAGGGCAGGAGATTGAAAGTAACTTGCCCACACCTACACCCTGAGGTACAGCAACATACAGAGCCCGAAGTCACTGTGAACAGAGGCCCCTATAAAACGGCTCGTGTTGCCTTCCATGCAGGTACAGTCTCAGGACAGAGAGTGAAAGAGGATCTTGAAAGAAGCCATAGGCAGCAAGGGACTATTATACAATGCGTAGAGGAAGGCTCCCAATCTGACCTGGCAAGTGGAATTCAACCCGTTTTCAGGCTGCCTGGAATCCACTGTCACTTGTTGCTAGTACCCTGGACTGTGGTCGTAAACTACCAGTAAAACAGGTAAATAGACTGCAACCTTGTGTCCTCTGATTATTTCTGGTACCACACTATCTTTGCCGAATACATCGGGAGCCCTGGGGACCCAGCTTCACCTGTGGGAAGCCGTACCATTCTTGCTGCAGAGCCATCACTCCCCAGAGGACCCTTTTAAGCAGCGTCGGTCACCCCTAACCGAATACCACAGTTGGTGTCACAAACATTCTTATTTCTCATAACCCCTTTAAAGACCTTCCCTTTTACTTGAACGCCCAGGGTCACGCACCAAGTTGCTGCCACTGTGACCACCCCTTTAATGACGACTGGACCTGGTACCGAGTACCCCTAGGCCCTGGTGGGGGCTACACCATCATATGGGATGTTAAATACTGAGCAGCACGGTGGCTCAGTGGTTAGCATTGCAGCCTTGCAGTCCTGGGTTCAAATCCCACCAAGACAACATCTACAAGGAGTTTGTATGTTCGCCCCATGTTTGCGTGGGTTTCCTCCGGTTTCCTCCCACACTCCAAAGACATATTGATAGGGAATTTAGATTGTGAGCCCCATCGGGGACAGCGATGATAATGTGTGCAAACTGTGGAGTATGTTAGCGCTATATATAAAAATAAAGATTATTGTTATTAAACATTATTATTATTACCTGGACATGAGAGCCAGGCAAGGTTGTCTCTTGGGAGAGCAGGAACTCCCACATAGCTCCAGGAGGAGCTAAGGACTTTGTGGGTTAACTGCAGGGGAATCCTTCAGGGTATAGATTCTTATGGACTGTGTTTGTTTGTTTTATCTTTATGCCAGCAAGGCTCTGTTCATTTTGCTGAGCCCTGCCAAGATTTATGCTATCCACAATGAACAAGCAAGTGATCTACCAGAACGGTTCCTGTGTCTACCTGGGAAAGCAACGGAGTGTGTCAAACCCTCACAATATATAGGAAATTGCCATTAACTGAAAAATAAATAGTATTAAGCAAATAAATCAAATGTAAAAAACCTCAATTATTATAATCTTCATGGATTTCTTCTTGCTTCGAACTCTTGTAGATTTTTTGCCCAGTGTCAATATTAATTATTATGTAATATATACAATTATAATAAAAGTGACGAATCCACAAACATTTTAAAGCTTTAGAACCTTGTGCAGATTAAAAAGAAATTGGCAATGCTATTTGAGTACTCAGCCTATGGATGGAAATAATATCCTATATACAGTACTGACTTCAGTAGTTTTATTATACAGTTCAATGATTACTTTACTTACAATAAGCTCTTGAACATCTTTCTCCCATAGGCATCTTTCTATTTAGTACATGCAATGCACTGCCAAAATGTATAGAATATTTTAATCACAGGCTCCCTTATTAGTACGGGCTGTGATAGTATCACGGAATGCAAGATATATTTTGGGACCATTTTTGCAGCTGAGTGTTCAGGGTACAGTGGATGAAATCGAGTTGTATATTTCTGCTACTTGCCAGATAGTAGGAAAGAACATGGGGTTGCATTCTATCAGAGTCTCTATAGAAAGGATATCCATGCAGGAAGGAGAAAGGTGGGGTAAAGACCATGTAGCATTTCTGGTTCTCTATTGTGAAAATCTTTGGAGGGACACAGGAAAAGGATGCGGAAGTTTCTACCGGATGAAGGAGGAAAGTTCAAACATAAACAGCTTCCAAAAAATTTCATTATAGGTTATTTTTCATTTCTCACTGTTTTGAACCCTTTCACGGCTGGATATTCCAGAGAAATATTGTACAGAATTGAGTGGCATACAAATGTCCTTTCCTCGGATTAGCCTATTTTAAAATACACATATGGATGCAATACACTTCCAAAATATTCCTTATCATAGTATAGTGTAATAAGAATACACATACAGTGGCATGTAAACGCTTGTGCACCCCTGGCCAAAATTACTGTTATTGTGAACAGTTAAGCAAGTTGAAGATGAAATGATCCTTAAAAGGCCTAAAGTTAAAGATGACATATTTCCTTTATAATTTTAGTTGGCAAAAACAAACAAACAAACAAGCAAACAAAAAAAAAATATATATATATATACAGTTATATGAAAAAGTTTGGGCACCCCTATTAATCTTAAGCTTAATGTTTTAAAAAAATTGTTTTTTTTTGCAACAGCTATTTCAGTTTCATATATCTAATAACTGTTGGACACAGTAATGTTTCTGCCTTGAAATGAGGTTTATTGTACTAACAGAAATTGTGCAATCTGCATTCAAACAAAATTTGACAGGTGCATAAGTATGGGCACCCTTATCATTTTCTTGTTTTAAATACTCCTACCTACTTTTTACTGACTTACTAAAGCACTTTTTTTGGTTTTGTAACCTCATTGAGCTTTGAACTCCATAGCCAGGTGTATGCAATCATGAGAAAAGCTACTTAAAGTGGCCACTTGCAAGTTGTTCTCCTGTTTAAATCTCCTCTGAAGAGTGGCATCTTGGGCTCCTCAAAACAACTGTCAAATGATCTGAAAACAAAGATTATTCAACATAGCTGTTCAGGGGAAGGATACAAAAAGCTGTCTAAGAGATTTAACCTGTCAATTTCCACTGTGAGGAACATAGTAAGGAAATGGAAGAACACAGGTACAGTTCTTGTTAAGGCCAGAAGTGGCAGGCCAAGAAAAACATCAGAAAGGCAGAGAAGAAGAATGGTGAGATCAGTCAAGGACAATCCTCAGACCACCTCCAGAGAGCTGCAGCATCAACTTGCTGCAGATGGTGTCACTGTGCATCGGTCAACTATACAACGCACTTTGCACAAGGAGAAGCTGTATGGGAGAGTGATGCGAAAGAAGCCGTTTCTGCAAGCACGCCACAAACAGAGTCAGCTGAGGTATGCAAAAGCACGTTTGGAGAAGCCAATTTCTTTTTCGAAGAAGGTCCTGTGGACTGATGAAACCAAGATTGAGTTGTTTGGTCATACAAAAAGGCGTTATACATGGCGGCCAAAAAACACAGCATTCCAAGAAAAACACTTGCTACCCACAGTAAAATTTGGTGGAGGTTCCATCATGCTTTGGGGCTGTATGGCCAATGCCGGCACCAGGAATCTTGTTAAAGTTGAGGGACGCATGGATTCCTCTCAGTATCAGCAGATTCTTGACAATAATGTTCATGAATCAGTGACAAAGTTGAAGTTACGCAGGGGATGGATCTTTCAGCAAGACAATGATCCAAAACACCGCTCCAAATCTACTCAAGCATTCATGCAGAGGAACAATTACACTGTTCTGGAATGGCCATCCCAGTCCCCAGACCTGAATATCATTGAACATCTGTGGGATCATTTGAAGAGGGCTGTCCATGCTCGGCGACCATCAAACTTAACTGAACTGGAATTGTTTTGTGCAGAGGAATGGTCAAAAATACCTTCATCCAGGATCCAGGAACTCATTAAAAGCTACAGGAAGCGACTAGAGGCTGTTATTTTTGCAAAAGGAGGATCTACTAAATATTAATGTCATGTTTCTGGTGAGGTGCCCATACTTATGCACCTGTCAAATTTTGTTTGAATGCAGATTGCACATTTTCTGTTAGTACAATAAACCTCATTTCAAGGCAGAAACATTACTGTGTCCAACAGTTATAAGATATATGAAACTGAAATAGCTGTTGCAAAAAAAAACAATTTTTATAAAACATTAAGCTTAAGATTAATAGGGGTGCCCAAATTTTTTCATATAACTGTATATATATATATACTGCTCAAAAAAATAAAGGGAACACTAAAATACTGGCCAGCAGGTGCCTAGGGCCCCCAATGCTTCAAGGGCCCCCACTGCTCTAAGGGCCCCCAGCCAGAGGCTATGGGGCCCCTGAGTCAAGCCTAGCAGCAGCTGGAAACAGGATCCTGTCCCCGCTGCTAAAGCAAAATGAATATTCATGCTTCCCCACGCCCCTATGGGCGTAGAGAAGCTTGAATACCATTTCTCTTTAATAGCGGGCAGCGTTAGCCGCAGGCTACAGCTAACACTGGCCGCATGTAAAGCCCCACCACCGCACCACACACACGCACACACAAAGCACTGTACCTCATACACACACACAGACACAGAGCGCAGCACATCCCAGCGTTCTGCTTCCTAGACAGCCCAGCTGGATGACGTCATTATCCAGCGCGCTGTCTCAGACAGAAAACTGCCGGCAAGGAAGAGGCTGCCAGGATGTGCTGCTGCTGCGGGGAGGTGAGCTGTGCTGTGTGTCTGTGTGCCTGCGTGTGTGTATGTGGTGCGGTGCTGTGTGTATGTATGTGTGTTTATGTGTGTTTATGTGGTGGGGTGCTTTGTGTGGGAGTGTGAGAGAGTGATTTGTGTGTGTGTTGTGGTGAAGGACAATGATATTGGTGCAGGTGATGGGCAATGATGGTGGTAGGGGGAGACAATGATGGAGGTAATGGGCAATGATGCAGTTGATGGGCAATGATGGCAGTGGTGGAGATAATGATGGAGGTGATGGGCAATGATGGTGAGGGGAGGCAGTGATCGAAGTGATGGGCAATGATGGTGGGGGAGGCAATGATGGAGGTGATGGGCAATGATGATGGAGAAGGCAATGATGGAGGTGATGGGCAATGATGGTGGGGAGGCAATGATGTAGGTGTGTTGTGAATTTGGATTCTGGGCTCCCCCGGTGGCTACTGGTGGAATTGAACTGGTGTCTTCATCTTCTCTGTTCACCTGTTCCCATCAAGATGTGGGAGTCGCTATATAACCTTGCTGCTCTGTTAGTTGCTTGCCGGTCAACAATGTTATCAGAAGCCTCTCTGTGCTTGTTCCTGCTCCTAGACAACTACTAGATAAGTTGGACTCTTGTCCATGTTTGTTTTTGCATTTTTGTTCCAGTTCACAGCTGTAGTTTCGTTACTGTGTCTGGAAAGCTCTTGTGAACAGGAATTGCCACTCTGGTGTTATGAGTTAATGCCAGAGTTTTAAAGTAATTTCTGGATGGCGTTTTTGATAGGGTTTTCAGCTGACCATGAAAGTGTCCTTTCTGTCTTCTGCTATGTAGTAAGTGGACCTCAAATTTGCTAAACCTATTTTCATACTACGTTTGTTATTTCATCTCAACTCACCGCCAATACATGTGGGGGGCCTCTGTCTCCTTTCGGGGTATTTCTCTAGAGGTGAGCTAGGACTAATATTTTCCTCTGCTAGCTTTATTTAGTCCTCCGGCTGGTGCTGGGCATCTAGAATCAACGTAGGCATGCTACCCGGCCACTGCTAGTTGTGCGTTAGGTTTAGTTCATGGTCAGCTCAGTTTCCATCTTCCAAGAGCTAGTTCCTATATATGCTTATGCTATGTTCTCTTGCCATTGAGATCATGACAGTTTGACCGGCCCTCAAAGTGTTAATTGTTTGGGCTGAAGCAGGAGAAAAAGAAGTGTTGAAGGGAAATTTTTTTTTTTTTCCCCTCAGAGTTTTGCTGCCTAGCCCTTAATTGCTGTCTAGCTGCTTCTTACCTCCTCTTAACCCTTGAATGGCTCTGTGTCCACCTGTTTGTAATGGATCTTCAGAGTGTAACTGCAGGTTTGAATAATCTCGCCACGAAGGTACAAAATTTGCAAGATTTTGTTTGTCATGCACCTGTATCTGAGCCGAGAATTCCTTTGCCGGAATTTTTCTCGGGGAACAGATCCGGGTTTCAGAATTTTCGAAATAATTGCAAATTATTTTTGTCCCTGAAATCTCGCTCTGCCGGAGACCCTGCACAGCAGGTCAGGATTGTGATTTCCTTGCTCCGGGGCGACCCTCAAGACTGGGCTTTTTCATTGACACCAGGGGATCCTGCGTTGCTCAATGTGGATGCGTTTTTTCTGGCCTTGGGGTTGCTTTATGACGAACCTCATTTGGAGCTTCAGGCAGAAAAAACTTTGATGTCCCTATCTCAGGGGCAAGATGAAGCGGAAATTTACTGCCAAAGATTCCGTAAATGGTCTGTGCTTACTCAGTGGAATGAGTGCGCCCTGGCGGCGACTTTCAGAGAGGGTCTCTCTGATGCCATTAAGGATGTTATGGTGGGGTTCCCTGTGCCTGCGGGTCTGAATGAGTCCATGACAATGGCTATTCAGATCGATAGGCGTTTGCGGGAGCGCAAACCAGTGCACCATCTGGCGGTGTCCACTGAGAAGTCGCCAGAGAGTATGCAGTGTGATAGAATTCTGTCCCGAAGCGAGCGGCAGAATTTTAGACGGAAAAATGGGTTGTGTTTCTATTGTGGTGATTCTACTCATGTTATATCAGCATGCTCTAAGCGCACTAAAAAGCTTGGTAAATCTGTTTCCATTTGCACCTTACCGTCTAAATTTATTCTATCTGTGACCCTGATTTGCTCTTTGTCATCTATTACCACGGACGCCTATGTCGACTCTGGCGCCGCTTTGAGTCTTATGGATTGGTCCTTTGCCAAACGCTGTGGGTATGATTTAGAGCCTTTGGAGACTCCTATTCCTCTGAAGGGGATTGACTCCACCCCATTGGCTAATAATAAACCACAATACTGGACACAAGTAACTATGCGTATTAATCCGGATCACCAGGAGATTATTCGCTTTCTGGTGCTGTATAATCTACATGATGATTTGGTGCTAGGATTGCCTTGGCTGCAATCTCACAACCCAGTCCTCGACTGGAGAGCTATGTCTGTGTTGAGCTGGGGATGTAAGGGGGCTCATGGGGATGTACCTGTGGTTTCCATTTCATCATCCATTCCCTCTGAAATTCCTGAGTTCCTGTCTGACTATCGTGACGTCTTTGAAGAATCCAAGCTTGGTTCGTTACCTCCGCACCGAGAGTGCGATTGTGCCATAGATTTAATCCCGGGTAGTAAATACCCAAAGGGTCGTTTATTTAATCTGTCTGTGCCTGAACATGCTGCTATGCGAGAATATATAAAGGAGTCCTTGGAAAAGGGACATATTCGTCCATCGTCATCTCCCTTAGGAGCCGGTTTTTTCTTTGTGTCAAAAAAAGACGGCTCTTTGAGACCATGTATTGATTATCGGCTTTTGAATAAAATCACTGTTAAATATCAATACCCATTGCCGTTGCTGACTGATTTGTTTGCTCGCATAAAGGGGGCCAAGTGGTTCTCTAAGATTGACCTTCGTGGGGCGTATAATTTGGTGCGAATCAGGCAGGGGGATGAGTGGAAAACCGCATTTAATACGCCCGAGGGCCACTTTGAGTATTTAGTGATGCCTTTTGGTCTTTCTAATGCTCCGTCAGTTTTCCAGTCCTTTATGCATGATATTTTTCGCGATTATTTGGATAAATTTATGATTGTGTATCTGGATGATATTCTGATTTTTTCGGATGACTGGGACTCTCATGTCCAGCAAGTCAGGAGGGTTTTTCAGGTTTTGCGGTCTAATTCTTTGTGTGTGAAGGGTTCTAAGTGTGTTTTTGGGGTACAGAGGATTTCCTTTTTGGGATATATTTTTTCCCCCTCTTCCATTGAAATGGATCCTGTCAAGGTTCAAGCTATTTGTGATTGGACGCAGCCCTCTTCTCTTAAGAGTCTTCAGAAATTTTTGGGCTTTGCTAACTTTTATCGTCGATTTATTGCTGGTTTTTCGGATATTGCTAAGCCATTGACCGATTTGACTAAGAAGGGTGCTGATGTTGCTGATTGGTCCCCTGATGCTGTGGAGGCCTTTCGGGAGCTTAAGCGCCGTTTTTCCTCTGCCCCTGTGTTGCCTCAGCCTGATGTTGCTCTACCTTTTCAGGTTGAGGTCGACGCTTCTGAGATCGGAGCTGGGGCAGTGTTGTCGCAGAGAAGTTCTGACTGCTCCGTGATGAGGCCTTGTGCCTTCTTTTCCCGTAAATTTTCGCCCGCTGAGCGGAATTATGATGTTGGGAATCGGGAGCTTTTGGCCATGAAGTGGGCTTTTGAGGAGTGGCGCCATTGGCTTGAGGGGGCCAGACATCAGGTGGTGGTATTGACTGACCACAAAAATTTGATTTATCTTAAGACCGCCAGGCGCCTGAATCCTAGACAGGCGCGCTGGTCATTATTTTTCTCTCGGTTTAATTTTGTGGTGTCATACCTACCGGGTTCTAAGAATGTTAAGGCGGATGCCCTTTCTAGGAGTTTTGAGCCTGACTCGCCTGGTAACTCTGAGCCCACAGGTATCCTTAAGGATGGAGTGGTATTGTCAGCCGTTTCTCCAGACCTGCGGCGGGCCTTGCAGGAGTTTCAGGCGGATAGACCTGATCGTTGCCCACCTGATAAACTGTTTGTTCCTGATGATTGGACCAGTAGAGTCATCTCTGAGGTTCATTCTTCTGCGTTGGCAGGTCATCCTGGCATTTTTGGTACCAGGGATTTGGTGGCAAGGTCCTTCTGGTGGCCTTCCCTGTCACGAGATGTGCGAGGCTTTGTGCAGTCTTGTGACGTTTGTGCTCGGGCCAAGCCTTGTTGTTCTCGGGCTAGTGGATTATTGTTGCCCTTGCCTATTCCTAAGAGGCCTTGGACGCACATCTCGATGGATTTTATTTCAGATCTGCCTGTTTCTCAGAAGATGTCTGTCATCTGGGTGGTGTGTGACCGTTTTTCTAAGATGGTCCATTTGGTTCCTCTGCCCAAGTTACCTTCTTCTTCCGAGTTGGTTCCTCTGTTTTTTCAAAATGTTGTTCGTTTGCATGGTATTCCTGAGAATATCGTTTCTGACAGAGGGACCCAATTCGTGTCTAGATTTTGGCGGGCATTCTGTGCTAGGATGGGCATAGATTTATCTTTTTCGTCCGCTTTCCATCCTCAGACGAATGGCCAGACCGAGCGGATTAATCAGACCCTGGAGACATATCTGAGGTGTTTTGTGTCTGCTGACCAGGATGATTGGGTTGCTTTTTTGCCATTGGCGGAGTTCGCTCTCAATAATCGGGCCAGCTCTGCCACTTTGGTGTCTCCGTTTTTCTGTAATTCGGGGTTTCATCCTCGATTTTCCTCTGGTCAGGTGGAATCTTCGGATTGTCCTGGAGTGGATGCTGTGGTGGAGAGATTGCATCAGATCTGGGGGCAGGTGGTGGACAATTTGAGGTTGTCCCAGGAGAAGACTCAGCTTTTTGCCAACCGCCACCGTCGTGTTGGTCCTCGGCTTTCTGTTGGGGATTTGGTGTGGTTGTCTTCTCGTTTTGTCCCTATGAGGGTCTCTTCTCCTAAGTTTAAGCCTCGGTTTATCGGCCCGTATAAGATATTGGAGATTCTTAACCCTGTTTCCTTCCGTTTGGACCTCCCTGCATCCTTTTCTATTCATAACGTTTTTCATCGGTCATTATTGCGCAGGTATGAGGTACCGGTTGTGCCTTCCGTTGAGCCTCCTGCTCCGGTGTTGGTTGAGGGTGAGTTGGAATACGTTGTGGAGAAAATCTTAGACTCTCGTGTTTCCAGACGGAGACTCCAGTATCTGGTCAAGTGGAAGGGATACGGCCAGGAGGATAATTCTTGGGTGAATGCATCTGATGTTCATGCCTCCGATCTGGTTCGTGCCTTTCATAGGGCCCATCCTGATCGCCCTGGTGGTTCTGGTGAGGGTTCGGTGCCCCCTCCTTGAGGGGGGGGTACTGTTGTGAATTTGGATTCTGGGCTCCCCCGGTGGCTACTGGTGGAATTGAACTGGTGTCTTCATCTTCTCTGTTCACCTGTTCCCATCAAGATGTGGGAGTCGCTATATAACCTTGCTGCTCTGTTAGTTGCTTGCCGGTCAACAATGTTATCAGAAGCCTCTCTGTGCTTGTTCCTGCTCCTAGACAACTACTAGATAAGTTGGACTCTTGTCCATGTTTGTTTTTGCATTTTTGTTCCAGTTCACAGCTGTAGTTTCGTTACTGTGTCTGGAAAGCTCTTGTGAACAGGAATTGCCACTCTGGTGTTATGAGTTAATGCCAGAGTTTTAAAGTAATTTCTGGATGGCGTTTTTGATAGGGTTTTCAGCTGACCATGAAAGTGTCCTTTCTGTCTTCTGCTATGTAGTAAGTGGACCTCAAATTTGCTAAACCTATTTTCATACTACGTTTGTTATTTCATCTCAACTCACCGCCAATACATGTGGGGGGCCTCTGTCTCCTTTCGGGGTATTTCTCTAGAGGTGAGCTAGGACTAATATTTTCCTCTGCTAGCTTTATTTAGTCCTCCGGCTGGTGCTGGGCATCTAGAATCAACGTAGGCATGCTACCCGGCCACTGCTAGTTGTGCGTTAGGTTTAGTTCATGGTCAGCTCAGTTTCCATCTTCCAAGAGCTAGTTCCTATATATGCTTATGCTATGTTCTCTTGCCATTGAGATCATGACATAGGTGATAGGCAATGATGGTGGGGGTGGCAATGATGGAGGTGATAGGCAATGATGATGTGATGGACAATGATGGAGGTGATGGGCAATGATGGTGGGGGGAGGCAATGATGGAGGTGATAGGCAATGATGGTGGGGAGGCAATGATGATGGGGAGGCAATGATGAAGGTGATGGGCAATGATGGTTGTGGGAGAGGCAATGATGGAGGTGGTGGAATGGGCAGTGATGGAGGTGGTGGGGGAGAATGATAGGGGTGGTGGGGGAGATGGCAATGATGGAGTGGAGGTGGTGATGAGGACAATGATGGGGGTGCAGAGGGGCTGCATTATACTTTATGAGGGGGCTGCATTATACTTTATGAGGGGGCTACTGTTATGACCCCAATGGCAGAGGGTCTCAGAAATAATTACTAAGTCTGCAAACACAATAAACCAGCTCATAGGGCAGTGGTAACTGAGCTGACCATATATCTAATCCTAGCACCACAAATAGCAGCAGCCGGGGAACGTGCCTACGTTGGTTCTAGACGTCTCGCGCCAGCCGGAGAACTAACTAACCCTAGAAGGGAAAAGAAAGACCTTTCTTGCCTCCAGAGAAAAGACCCCAAAAGTTGGATACAAGCCCCCAACAAATAATAACGGTGAGGTAAGAGGAAAAGACAAACGTAAGAATGAGCTAGGTATTTAGCAAAGAGAGGCCCACTAGCTAATAGCAGAATATAGTAAGATGACTTATATGGTCAGCAAAAACCCTATCAAAATATCCACGCTGGATATTCAAGAACCCCCGAACCGTCTAACGGCCCGGGGGGAGAACACCAGCCCCCTAGAGCTTCCAGCAAAGTCAGGAATCACATTTAGTACAAGCTGGACAAAAATAAGAGCAAAGCAAATAACCAAAAAACAAAGAAGCAGGACTTAGCTTAATTTTGCACGAACCGGGACCAGCAGACAGGAGCAAACAGAAAGGATCTGATTACAACGATGCCAGGCACTGGACTAAGGATCCAGGAAGTTTATATAGCAACACTCCTGGACTAACGACCCAGGTGAGTGCCAAACTGAGGAAAGACAATCCCAGAGTCATATCACTAGTGACCACAAGAGGGAGCCAAAAAGTCTAATTCACAACAGTACCCCCCCCTTAAGGAGGGGTCACCGAACCCTCACCAAGACCACCAGGGCGATCAGGATGAGCAGCGTGAAAGGCACGAACTAAATCGGCCGCATGCACATCAGAAGCAACCACCCAGGAATTATCCTCCTGACCATAGCCCTTCCACTTGACCAGATACTGAAGCCTCCGTCTGGAGAGACGAGAATCCAAGATCTTCTCCACCACGTACTCCAACTCGCCCTCAACCAACACCGGAGCAGGAGGCTCAACAGAAGGAACCACAGGTACAACGTACCGCCGCAACAAAGACCTATGGAACACGTTGTGAATGGCAAACGACACCGGAAGATCCAAGCGAAAGGACACAGGATTAAGGATTTCCAATATCTTGTAAGGACCGATGAAGCAAGGCTTAAATTTAGGAGAGGAGACCTTCATAGGAACAAATCGAGAAGACAGCCATACCAAATCCCCAACACGAAGTCGGGGACCCACACCGCGGCGGCGGTTGGCAAAACGCTGAGCCTTCTCCTGTGACAACTTTAAGTTGTCCACCACATGATTCCAGATCTGCTGCAACCTATCCACCACAGAATCTACCCCAGGACAGTCAGAAGGCTCCACATGTCCCGAGGAAAAACGAGGATGGAAACCAGAGTTGCAGAAAAATGGCGAAACCAAAGTAGCGGAACTAGCCCGATTATTAAGGGCAAACTCAGCCAACGGCAAGAAGGTCACCCAATCATCCTGATCTGCCGAAACAAAACACCTCAAATAAGCCTCCAGAGTCTGATTAGTTCGCTCCGTTTGTCCATTAGTCTGAGGATGAAAGGCAGACGAAAACGACAAATCAATGCCCATCCTAGCACAAAAGGATCGCCAGAACCTGGAAACAAACTGGGATCCTCTGTCAGACACAATATTCTCAGGAATGCCATGTAAACGAACCACATTCTGAAAGAACACAGGAACCAGATCGGAAGAGGAAGGCAGCTTAGGCAAAGGCACCAAATGGACCATTTTAGAAAAGCGATCACATACCACCCAGATGACAGACATGCCCTGAGACACCGGGAGATCTGAAATGAAATCCATGGAAATGTGTGTCCAAGGCCTCTTCGGGACAGGCAAGGGCAAGAGCAACCCGCTGGCACGAGAACAGCAAGGCTTAGCTCGAGCACAAGTCCCACAGGACTGCACAAATGACCGCACATCCCGTGACAAGGAAGGCCACCAAAAGGACCTAGCCACCAGATCTCTGGTGCCAAAAATTCCCGGATGCCCTGCCAACACCGAGGAATGAACCTCGGAAATGACTCTGCTGGTCCACTTATCAGGAACAAACAGTCTGTCAGGTGGACAAGAGTCAGGTCTACCAGCCTGAAATCTCTGCAACACACGTCGCAAATCAGGAGACATGGCCGACAAGATAACTCCCTCTTTAAGAATACCAACTGGTTCTGCGACTCCAGGAGAGTCAGGCACAAAGCTCCTTGAAAGAGCATCAGCCTTCACATTCTTTGAACCTGGTAAATACGAGACCACAAAGTCAAAACGGGAGAAAAACAATGACCAGCGGGCCTGTCTAGGATTCAGGCGTTTAGCAGACTCGAGATACATCAAATTTTTGTGATCAGTCAAGACCACCACACGATGCTTAGCACCCTCGAGCCAATGACGCCACTCCTCAAATGCCCACTTCATGGCCAGCAACTCCCGATTGCCAACATCATAATTCCGCTCAGCAGGCGAAAACTTCCTAGAGAAGAAAGCACATGGTCTCATTACCTTCGTCCAAAACTGCGGTTTATTTTCCGCCAATGGCGTAGCATCAATACCTCTAAGAGGAATAGGATTTACCAACGGTTCAAGAACAAAACCACAGCGCTTGGCAAATGACAGATCCATAAGACTCAGGACAGCACCTGAATCCACAAACGCCATAACAGGGTAAGAAGACAATGAGCAAATTAAAGTCACAGACAAAATAAATTTAGGTTGCAAATTACCAATGGTGACAGGACTAACAACCCTTGTTAGGCGTTTAGAGCATGCTGATATAACATGTGTAGAATCACCACAGTAAAAACACAACCCATTCTGACGTCTATGATTTTTCCGCTCATTTCTAGTCTGAATTCTATCACATTGCATTAAATCAGGTGTTTGTTCAGACAACACCACCAGAGGATTAGCGGTTTTGTGCTCCCGCAAACGCCGGTCAATTTGAATAGCCAGCGCCATGGAATCATTCAGACTTGTAGGAATGGGAAAACCCACCATCACATTCTTAATGGCTTCAGAAAGGCCATTTCTGAAATTTGCGGCCAGAGCACACTCATTCCACTGAGTAAGCACGGACCATTTCCGAAATTTTTGGCAATACACTTCAGCTTCATCCTGGCCCTGAGAAATAGCCAGCAAGGCTTTTTCTGCCTGAACTTCAAGATTGGGTTCCTCGTAAAGCAATCCGAGCGCCAGAAAAAACGCATCAATATTTGCCAATGCCGGATCTCCTGGCGCTAGCGAGAAAGCCCAATCCTGAGGGTCGCCCCGTAAAAAAGAGATAACAATTTTAACTTGCTGAACTGAATCTCCAGATGAACGGGGTCTCAGAGATAGAAACAATTTACAATTATTCCTGAAATTCCTAAACTTAAATCGGTCTCCAGAAAACAGTTCAGGAATAGGTATTTTAGGTTCAGACATAGGACTACTGGTAACAAAATCTTGTATGCCCTGCACACGAGCAGCAAGCTGGTCTACACTTGTAATCAAGGTCTGGACATTCATGTCTGCAGCAAGCACAAGCCACTCAGTGGTAAAGGGGAGGAAGAGAGGAAAAAAACACAAAAAAACCTCAGAATTTCCTTTCTTATTATCCCACTTCTGCAATGCATTAAACATTCAATGTTGGCCTGGCATACTGTTATGACCCCAATGGCAGAGGGTCTCAGAAATAATTACTAAGTCTGCAAACACAATAAACCAGCTCATAGGGCAGTGGTAACTGAGCTGACCATATATCTAATCCTAGCACCACAAATAGCAGCAGCCGGAGAACGTGCCTACGTTGGTTCTAGACGTCTCGCGCCAGCCGGAGAACTAACTAACCCTAGAAGGGAAAAGAAAGACCTTTCTTGCCTCCAGAGGAAAGACCCCAAAAGTTGGATACAAGCCCCCAACAAATAATAACGGTGAGGTAAGAGGAAAAGACAAACGTAAGAATGAGCTAGGTATTTTGCAAAGAGAGGCCCACTAGCTAATAGCAGAATATAGTAAGATGACTTATATGGTCAGCAAAAACCCTATCAAAATATCCACGCTGGATATTCAAGAACCCCCGAACCGTCTAACGGCCCGGGGGGAGAACACCAGCCCCCTAGAGCTTCCAGCAAAGTCAGGAATCACATTTAGTACAAGCTGGACAAAAATAAGAGCAAAGCAAATAACCAAAAAACAAAGAAGCAGGACTTAGCTTAATTTTGCACGAACCGGGACCAGCAGACAGGAGCAAACAGAAAGGATCTGATTACAACGATGCCAGGCACTGGACTAAGGATCCAGGAAGTTTATATAGCAACACCCCTGGACTAACGACCCAGGTGAGTGCCAAACTGAGGAAAGACAATCCCAGAGTCATATCACTAGTGACCACAAGAGGGAGCCAAAAAGTCTAATTCACAACAGGCTACATTATATTCTGTGGGGGGACTGCATTATTCTCAGGGGACTACATTATATTCTGGGGGGCTACATCATACTATATGAGGGAGCTACAGTATAATCTATGGGGGGCTGCATTATATTCTGTGGTGGGCTGGCATTATACTATATGAGGGGGGCTGCATTATACCCTATGAGGGTGCTACATTATAGTCTGGTGGGGACTGCATTATACCTGAGGGAGCTGCATTATATTTTGTGGGGTGCTGCATTATATTCTATGAGAGGGGGCTGCATTATATTTTATGAGGGGGCAACATTATATTCTATGAGGGGGCTACCCCAACCCCTGCTACATAATTAAGATCTGTACTACCTTATATTATACCCTGATAGTAGCGTGTTTTACCGCACAATTGGTGGTCTTGTATTTATTTGTATGTATCTATATAGTGGGCCCCAAGAATGATTTTCTCTGGTGGGCCCAAGGTGCTCCAGTCCGACGCTGCACGGAGGTGTGGAGTTGGAATTATGCTCAAAATCAAAGTGGAAAATGTAGATAAAGGCTGATCCAACTTCAGTGGAAATGCCTCAAGACAAGGAAATTATGCTCAGTAGTGTGTGTGGCCTCCACGTGCCTGTATTACCTCCCTACAATGCCTGTGCATGCTCCTGATGAGGTGGCAGATGGTCTCCTGAGGGATCTCCTCCCAGACCTGGACTAAAGCATCCACCAACTCCTGGACAGTCTGTGGTGCAATGTGTGGTGGATGGTGGGAGACATGATGTCCCAGATGTGTTCAATCGGATTCAGGTCTGGGGAATGGGCGGGCCAGTCCATAGCTTCAATGCCTTCATCTTGCAGGAACTGCTGACACACTCCAGCCACATGAAGTCTGGCATTGTCCTGCATTAGGAGGAACCCAGGGCCAACCGCACCAGCATATGGTCTCACAAGGGGTCTGAGGATCTCATCTTGGTACCTAATGGCAGTCAGGCTACCTCTGGCAAGCACATGGAGGGCTGTACGGCCCTCCAAAGAAATGCTACCCCACACCATTACTGACCCACTGCCAAACCGGTCATGCTGAAGGATGTTGCAGGCAGCAGATCGCTCTCCACAGCATCTCCAGACTCTGTCACATGTGCTCAATGGGAACCTGCTTTCATCTGTGAAGAGCACAGGGCGCCAGTGGCAAATTTGCCAATCCTGGTGTTCTGTGGCAAATGCCAAGCGTCTTGCATGGTGTTGGGCTGTGAGCACAACCCCCACCTGTGGACATCGGGCACTCAGACCATTCTCATGGAGTTGGTTTCTAACCGCTTGTGCAGACACCTGCACATTTGTGGCCTGCTGGAGGTCATTTTGCAGGGCTCTGACAGTGCTCCTCCTGTTCCTCCTTGCACAAAGGCTGAAGTAGGGGTCCTGCTGCTGGGTTGTTGCCCTCCTACGGCCCCCTCCACGTCTCCTGGTGTACTGGCCTGTCTCCTGGTAGTGCCTCCAGCCTCTGGACACTATGCTGACAGACACAGCAAACCTTTTTGCCACAGCTCGCATTGATGTGCCATCCTGGATGATCTGCACTACCTGAGCATTTGCACAACAGCATGTGAAATTGATTGTCAAACAGTGTTGCTACCTCAGTGGACAGTTTGATTTCACAGAAGTTTGATTTATTTGGAGTTATATTCTGTTGTTTAAGTGTTCTCTTTATTTTTTTGAGCAGTGTATATATATGTATATATATATATATATATATATAGAGAGAGAGAGAGAGAGAGAGAGTCATTTTTTATATTTTAAAAATGACAAAAAGGAAAATGGGCAGATGCAAAAGTTTGGGTAACCTGCATAGTTCGTATCTAGTAGCATCACTTTTTTGCAAGTGTTACAGGTTGTAAACATTTTTTGTAGCCAGCTAAGTCTTTTAATTCTTGTTTGAGGGATTTTCATCCATTCTTCCAGTTCTGTGAGATTCCTGGGTCGTATTGCACGCACTGCTATTTTGAGGTCTAGTCACAGATTTTCAATGATGTTCAGATCAGGGGACTGTGAGGGCCATTGTAAAACCTTTAGCTTGTGCCTTTAGAGGTAGTCTATTGTGGATTTTGACATGTGTTTAGGATAATTATCCATTTGTAAAAGCCATCCTCTTTTCAACCACAGCTTTTTTACAAATTATGTCATGTTTGCATCAAGAAATTGTTAAAATTTCAACAAAACCATTCTTCTCTCTACCAGTAAAATGTCCCCTGTGCCATTGGCTGCAACACAACCCCAAAGCATGATTGGTCTACCCCCATGCATAATGGTTGGCGAGATGTTCTATTCCTGAAATTCTGTGCCCTTGTTTCTCCACAGATACCTTTGATCATTGAGTTCTATTTTAACCTCATCAGTCCACAGGACTTGTTTGCAAAATGCATCAAGCTTGTTTAGGTGTTCTTTTGCATACTTCTGACACTGAATTTTGTGATGAGGATGCAGGAGAGGTTTTCTTTTGAAGACTATGTAGGCCATATTTGTGCAGGTGTCTCTGAACAATAGAACAATGTACCATAACTCCCGTCTGCTAAATCTTAATGAAGGTCTTTTACAGTCAAGCTGGAGTTCTGGTTTGCCTCTCTAGTAATCCTATGAGAAGCTCTCACTGAAATGTTGTTTGGTCTTGAAGACCTATCCATTTCTTAATTACATTTCGAACTGAGGAAAGGGTAACTTGTAAATGCTTTGCTATCTTCTTATAGCCTTCTCCTGCTTTGTGGGACTACACCATTTTTATTTTCAGAGTGCTAGACAGCTGCTTATGGAGCTCCTGCTAGGGCCTTGGGGTACTCGGGCCAGGTCCGGTGGTCATTAAAGAGATAGTCACGGTGGCAGTGACCCGGTCCGTGGCCCTGGGCATCCAAGTTAAAGGGAAAGTCTTTAAAGGGGAAGTTTTGTGAAAAATAGAAAATGTTCGTGACGCCACCTGAGGTACTGAGGTATTCGGTCAGGGATGACCGACGCTGCTTAGAAGGGGGGTCCGCTGGGGGCTGATGGAATTACAGCAGAGTTGGAAAGCCTTCCCACAGTTGAAGTTTAGTCCCCAGGGCTCCTGGTGTAATTAGTAAAGGATGATGGGTGTTAGGGTGCAGAAAGGAATTACAAGACACAAGTTTTGCAGTATCTTTACCTTTTACTTATGCATTCACGGTCCAAGACACAGGTTACAGGTTATCTGGGGATCTGGGCAGCCTGTGCGCGATTTGGAGTCCCCTTAGCCAGGTGGGGATGGAAACCTTCCTTACTGCACTGAAGTGTGCGTCCCTTGCTGCCTAAGGCTTCACACAAGGTCCTCTTGTAACACCCCAGGGTCCTGGTTGTTACAGTGGCATTGCTTTCCTCACGGGAGAGTGATATCATGCTTGGAAGCAGGCGAGGATCTCCTCTATCAGGTAACACAAGCATGCAACATGTTCACACTCCAGGCCAGAAAAGGGAGCTCTGATCCAGCTTCTGGGTGGCTCCCCTATATATATATATTCTGGTCTGGAGGGAAGTTAGTCAGTTTCAGTTAGTGCCAGACAGCAGACTGGAGCAGTCTGAGGCAGAGAGACGTGTGAGGGGCCGTGCAGCCAGAGGTACTGCAGCTCCAGGATTGAGAGAATACAGAAGGAAGAACAGATTTGTAGTGAGAGTGCAGGAGAGCGAAGCACAGGAGAGTGACAACTGAGGAGAATAGCTGCGATTGGGCTACCTCCCTACGGAGCGTAGATTCCGGTAGCTGGAAGACCTAGGTTGTGTCGGACTCTAGGAGGCACAGCAGAAACCAGCAGGACAGCTGGACTACACGTAACCTGTCCACCCTAATACCCAGGAGACACAGTGGCACATAGAGCCCAGGTCATGATAGAGACCCTGTAAAAAGGCTCGAGCCACTTGTCATATGGGATAGTGTCCCACCTTTATGGAGGACAGAGAGAACTGTGAGGACCTTGATAGAAGCCACAGGCAGCAAAGGACTACACCAAAGCGCTGGTAGGAAGGCTTTCATTTCCACCTGGTAAAGGGGACTCTGAACTTGCTTCCAAGCCGGCCGGACCCTGCCTGTACCTGTGATCTGGTGCCCTGGACTGCGGTTGCCTGAAGCCTTCAGTAAACCAGGTAAAGAGACTGCAAACCTGTGTCCTCCATTCTTTACTGCACCACTCACCATCCTCATCTATATACCGGGAGCGATGGGGACCTACTTCACCAGTGGGAAGTCATACCATCCTAACTGCCATAACATCACCCCAGAGGACCCCTTTAAGCAGCGTCGGTCCCCACTGACCAAATACCACAGGTGGCGTCACAAACACAAACTTTATTCAAAACCCCTTTAAAGACATTCCCTTTAACATGGGCGCCCAGGGCCATGGACCGGGTCGCCGCCACCGTGACATCCCCCTTTAAGCCAGCTGGACCCGGTACTGAGTACCCCACAGCCCCAGCGGGAGTTCCGCTCTCTCCGTATGTCCTATAAGTAGGACAGTACCCGCATGGCATGCAATGCGAGCCTTTTTACAGGTGTCCCTACTTGCGGTGACTCTGGGCTCCATATGCTGCTGTGCCTTCGGGTGTAGTTGTGTACATGAAACTTGTAATCTCCTGCCCTCTGGTTTCTGCTGTGGGGCATACAGTCCCAAGCAGCTTCGGACTCCCGGTGTCCGGTTCCTGCACTTCAGCTTGGAGGGACCTCATTCGCAGCTTCCGTCCAACTCCTCACTTCTCTGTTGCTCCTTCTCCCCTCAAACTTTCTGCAGACTGAACTAACTCCTCCTCAGACAGATATAGGGAACATATATAGGGAAGCTCCCCTAAAACCGGGTCTAACCTTCTGGCCTGGAGTCAGACCAGTGTTGAATGTACATGTTACCTGTTAAACCTGTTCATCAAAGGATTCAGCGAGAGTAGGGAGAGCTGCTGCAGAGATAGGGTCAGAATCGTGCTTTTAATGGTTATTGTAGGTCTGCAACTGTTAATTCCACAACTCCTGAGAAACCAACAGTCCTTTTTAGGGCTAATTCGTGGGTCCCGATATTGCCGTGCTAGGTAGGCAAGGCACAGCATATCCACATCAGTGCAAGGCCTGCAGGCACTGTATTTGCGTACACAGCTCCCACTGCATCCCTCCAAAAGCTCCATAACTGTCTGCTGCTGCTGCTTATTTACTACTAGATGGTGGCCCGATTCTAACGCATCGGGTATTCTAGAATATGTATTTATGTACCGTATTTTCCGGCGTATAAGACGACTGGGCGTATAAGACGACCCCCCAACTTTTCCAGTTAAAATGTAAAATCTTCTTAAAAGTCGGGGGTCTTCTTATAAACCGTGTCGTCTTATAGGGCCGGTGACTTTTGTGCCTTTTTGGGGGGGGGGGGGGAGTGGGCCTGATGACGACGAGGGGGCGTCTCACAGGAAAGTGAGTATCCCCCATTACCTCATTGTATCGCTGCAGCGTGGGGTCTCTGCTGGGAGCGGCGGCTGCTGCTCCTCATTGTGCCGCGTGGGTGCTGTGGGGCGGCGGCTCCTCTTCTTCAGTGTGTGGCCTCTGTGCTGCTGGGCGGCGGCGGCGGCTTATCTTCAGGCAGTCGGGGCTCCTCCGGTATCTCCTTAAAGCCCGGAGGCCCTGCCGGCAACTCCATCGGTGCAATGCAGTGGCCTCCGGGAACATGGCCGCTGCTCAGATTCAGATCTCGTCCCGAGATCTCGGGAGACGAGATCTAAATCTGAGCAGCGGCCATTTTCCCGGAGACAGCTCCATTGCTGCTATGCGGTGACCTCCGGGAAAATGGCCGCTGGGGGCGGCGCATGCTCAGATTCAGATCTGAATCTGAGCAGCGGCCATGTTCCCGGAGGCCACTGCATTGCACCGATGGAGTTGCCGGCAGGGCCTCTGGGCTTTAAGGAGATACCGGAGGAGCCCCGACTGCCTGAAGATAAGCCGCCGCCGCCCAGCAGCACAGAGGCCCCACACTGAAGAAGAGGAGCCGCCGCCCCACAGCACAGCCGCCGCCGCTCCCAGCACAGAGACCCCACGCTGCAGTGATACAATGAGGTAATGGGGGATACTCACTTTCCTGTGAGACGCCCCCTCGTCGTCATCAGGCCCACTCCCCCCCCACCCACCATATACACCCGGCAAGGCGATACCCGGCGTATAAGATGACCCCCGACTTTTAAGAAGATTTTCAGGGGTTAAAAAGTCGTCTTATACGCCAGAAAATACGGTATGTATATAGCAGCCACATAGTATATAGCACAGGCCACGTAGTATATAGGAGCCATGTAGTATATAGCAGACAAATACTACGTGGCCTGTGCTATATACTATGTGGCTGCTATATACATACATATTGTGAATACCCGATGCATTAATACAGGCCACGCAATATATAACAGTGGCCACGCAGTATATAACACAGCCACGTACTATATAACACAGCACACGCAGTATATAGCAGCCACGCAGTATATAACACAGGCGACATAGTATATAACACAGGCCACGCAGTATATAACACTGGCCATGCAGTATATAGCAGCCACGTAGTATATAACACTGCCCACGCAGTTTATAGCAGCCACGTAGTATATAACACTGCCCACGCAGTATATAACAGTGGGCACGTAATATATAGCACAGCCCACGCAGTATATCACATAGCCCACATAGTATATAACACTGCCTATGTAGTATATAGCAGCCACGCGGTATCTAACACAGCCCACGTAGTATACAGCAGTGTGGGCACCATATCCCTGTTAAAAAAATAATTAAAATAAAAAATAGTTATATACTCACCCGCCGGGATCCACCGAAGCTCCGGCGATACGCGCACGGCTGCCGCCATCTTCCATTCCCAGGATGCATTGCAAAATTACCCAGATGACTTAGCGGTCTCGCGAGACTGCTAAGTCTTCTGGGTAATTTCGTAATGCATCGCCGGGAATGGAAGATGGCGGCCGGCGCGAGCGGCTCAGCAGACTACGGAGGGTGAGTATAGCAGGTTTTTTGTTTTTTTATTATTTTTAACATTACATTTTTTACTATTGATGCTGCATAGGCAGCATCAATAGTAAAAAATTGGGGACACACAGGGTTAATAGCAGCGGTTACGGAGTGCGTTACCCGTGGCATAACGCGGTCCGTTACCGCCGGCATTAACCCTGTGTGAGCGGTGACTGGAGGGGAGTATGCAGGCGCTGGGTACTAACTGCGGGGAGTAAGGAGTGGCCATTTTCATCCGGACTGTGCGCATCGCTGATTGGTCGTGGTTGTTTTGCCGCGACCAATCAGCGACTTGGATTTCCATGACAGACAGAGGCCGCGACCAATGAATATCCATGACAGACAGACAGAAAGACAGACAGACAGACAGACAGACCGAAGTGACCCTTAGACAATTATATATATAGATATACCTAGTTGCAGTTTTCATTTTTTTTTCTTTTTCCCAAAACTTCACCCCCCAAAAAACAATAATACAGTCTGTTATGTCAGACTGAGTCCTGGTGCATCTGTAGAAAAATCATAGTTTGTCAGGCATACATAGCATAGTTGTGCATGCTAGCCTTGCTCTACTACTTTTTTTTTTTTTATAAATTCACCCAAAAGCCCCCCCAAAAAATTAATACAGTCTGTTATGTCAGGCTGAGCCCTGTTTTTTTTTTTTTTTTTTTTTTTTAATCGTATTTCCGCAGTAGCATAGTTCTGTGTGATATCCTTGTGCCAAAAAACAGAAAATGCCTCATATATCGTTGTGCTCCAAGTTTGGGCATTTTAGGCCGGTTTTTCAATGTTTTTGCTGTCTGTGACTCTACTTATATACAGCACTATTTTGCAGACCCCCCAAAAATACAGGCCACATATTTGGCAGTGTGATATTTCCGTGACAGGCCTCATATATCTGCGTGCTCCAAGTTTGGGCATTTTAGGCCATTAGTCCATTTTTTTCCTGTCTGTGACTCTACTCATATACAGCATTATTTTGCATTTAAAAAAATTCTACAAAACCCCCCCAAAAAAGTTAAGACAATCTGTTATGTCAGACTGAGGCCTGTTGTATCTGTGGTGGAAAAATCGTAGCTTGACAGGCATAAGTTACATAGTTCTGTCTGCTAGCCTTGTTCTTTTTTTTTTTTTTTTTTTTTAATTTATGCAAAACCCTTAAAAATGTTAATGCAGACTGTTATGTCAGGCTGAGTTCTGTTGTATCTGGTTTAGAAAAATCGTGTTTCAGCAGGCATACATAGCATAGTTCTGTCTGCTAGACTTGGTCATTTTTTTTTTTGTTTGCATTCACCAAAAATAAAAAAAGACACTAATACAGTCTATTAAGTCAGACTGAGTCCTGGTGTATCTGTTTTAAAAAAAAATCTAATTTCCGCAGTGGCATAGTTCTGTGTGGTAGCCTTGTGCCACTCTTTTATTTTTTGGTTTTAAATTCACCAAAAAAACAAAAAAGGCCTCATAAATCTGTGTGCTCCTAGTTTGGGCATTTTAGGCCAGTTTTCCACTGTTTTTGCTGTCTGTGACTCTACTTATATACAGCACTATTTTGCATTTAAAAATATACAGGCCACATATTTGGCAGTGTGGTATTTCCGTGACAGGCCTCATATATCTGCCTGCTCCAAGTTTGGGCATTTTAGGCCGGTTTTCCACTGTTTTTGCTGTCTCTTACTCTAGTTATATACAGCACTATATTGCAGACCCCCCAAAAGTACAGGTCACATATTTGGCAGTGTGGTATTTCCGTTACAGGCCTCATATATCTGCGTGCTGCAAGTTTGGGCATTTTAGGCCGGTTTTCCACTGTTTTGGTGTCTGTTACTCTACTTATATACAGCACTATTTTGCATTTAAAAAAATTCTACAAACCCCCCAAAAAAGTTAAGACAATCTGTTATGTCAGACTGAGGCCTGTTGTATCTGTGGTGGAAAAATCGTAGCTTGACAGGCATAAGTTACATAGTTCTGTCTGCTAGCCTTGTTCTTTTTTTTTTAATTTTACAAAACCCTAAAAAAAAGTTAATGCAGACTGTTATGTCAGGCTGAGTTCTGTTGTATCTGGTTTAGAAAAATCGTGTTTCAGCAGGCATACGTAGCATAGTTCTGTGTGCTAGCCTTGTGCCACTCTTTTTTTGGGGGGTTTAAATTCAGCAAAAAGCCCCAAAAAATGTAATACAGTCTGTTATGTCAGGCTGAGGCCTGGTGTTTGTGTTTGAAAAATCGTAGCTTTGCCGGCATACTGATCAGATGTCATTTAGCTCCAAATAAATACATTTACATGTTGAGCTTTTGAAATAGTGCAGTAGTCCATTTAAAATGGGCAAGGCAAGGGGAAAGGGACAGGGAAGTGGACGTGATGCTGATGGTGCATGCAGAGGACGAGGCCATGGCCAAGGTGAAAGTGGGCCGCAACAAAGACCCACATCTTCTTGCTCGACCTACCTGTCCCAGTTTCTAGGGGACCGCAGCACACCACTATTGAAGCTAGAGCAGTGTAAAACTGTTGTTGGTTGGATAGCGGATAATGCTTACAGTAACTTAGCCACCACCACCATGTCTTCGACACGGTCAAGTCTGAGTAGCCATGAGTGTGGTCCGGATATTCCTCACCCTGATCCTCCTTCCTCCCACCATGCCGAGTGCCATGAGACAACTGATCCCACATTTGTACACTCTGAAGAGCTCTTCAGTTTTCCATTTCAAGATTCCGGACTCTCGGCTGGTCAACTTGAAGTGGGGACAGATGAGATCACATGTAGAGCTGCCCAAAGCTTTGACCAGCCCCGGTCACACGAAGGCGATGGTGGGAAAGTGTCACAAGAGGTGGAGGATGATGAGACACAATTGCCAGAAAGTCAAGAGGAAGAGCAGGGTGCGGATGTGGAAGACAAGGTGGTGGATGACATAGTGACTGACACAACCTGGCAGGAGGACATGCATAGAGAGGACAGCAGCACAAAAGGGGAAGGAGGCATATCTCCCCAACAGGCAGGAAGAAGCAGTGTGGTGGCCACAGACAGAAGGCGTGCCTCCGTTCCCTGTAACACCAACATGTGTGAATTTGCCATTCCAACTGTTAGATCTTCCTGAATCTGGTTATTTTTTAAAGACTCTGCCGAAAACCCCAAACAGGTCATTTGCAGCACCTGCCATGCCCGCATCAGCAGGGGTAGCAAAACAACCAGCCTGACCACCACCAGCATGATCAGGCACATGTCAGCAAAGCATTCGACTTTGTGGGCCGAACCCCAGGCTCCAGGAACACTGTCTGCAGGTGACACCACTGCTTCTTCCACTGTTTTGTGTAGAAGGTGAAGCCAATCCCCAGTCCACCGTGCATGTGAAGATGCCTCTAGCCCTGCACCTGTTGTTGCCCACAGTCAAGTAGCACCATCATCAAGCCCATCCACGTCCTTGTCCCAGCACAGCCTTCAGTTGTCTATACCCCAGTCTTTGGAACGCAAGCGGAAATACCCAGCCAACGCCCCACAGGCACAGTCCTAAATTCTAAAATTTCTCTTCTGCTTGCGCTCGAAATGTTGCCTTTTAGGCTCATTGAGACAGAAGCTTTCCACAACCTGATGGCGGGGGCTGTCCCAAGGTACTCGGTCCCCAGTCACCACTATTTCTCCTGGTGTGCTGTACCGGCATTACACCAGCATGTGTCCCACAACATTACCCGTGCCCTCAGCAATGCTGTTACAGGGAAAGTCCACCTAACCACGGACACGTGGACAAGTACTTGTGGGCAGGGACAGTACATCTCACTGACAGCACACTGGGTTAACATAGTGGAACTCGGGACCCAGTTGGACCTTGGGATGGAACACATCCTCCCCATGCCGAGGTTTGCTGGCCCTACGTCAATCAGGGTGCCCCCACAGTCTACAGCTCCTGCACCTCCTCTTCCTCCTCCTTCTCCTCTTCATCCTCCATCTCTGAAATCAACACATCAGTCAGAAGCTGGAAGCACTGCAGCACTGCCTCAGCCAAGCGGCAACAGGCTGTGCTGAAGCTAATCTGCATAGGTGACAAACCGCACAATGCAGAAGAGATGTGGACAGCACTGAAAGAGCAGTCAGATATTTGGATGACACCGCTGAACCTACAGCCAGGCATGGTCGTGTGTGACAATGGCCGTAACCTGGTGGCGGCTCTGAGGCAAGGTGAGCTCACACGTACCTTGCGTGGCCCATGTGCTTGACCTCGTATTTCAACATTTTCTGAAAAGCTACGCAGAGCTGCCAGATCTGCTAGGGAAAGTATTCCGTCTGTCTGCCCATTTTAGAAAGTCAGCTACAGCTTCAGCCGCCCTTGCCGTGCTTCAACAGCATTTGCAGCTTCCAGCTCACCAACTGGTGTGTGATGTCCCCACGTGCTGGAACTCTATGCTGCATATGTTGGAAAGGATTTGTGAGCAGAAGAGGGCAGTTGTTGAATACCAACATCAACAAGGCCGTCAATATTCAGTTCAGACTCCACACATAAGACCTCAGGAGTGGATATGGATGTCAGACATATGTACCATCCTCCAAAACTTTGAGAACTGTACCAAGATGGTGAGCGGCGATGACGCCATAATTAGCGTCACCATCCCGCTTCTCAGCATTCTGAAAACCTCTCTGCTCACAATTAAAGAAGATGCATTGCAGGCAGAGCACGAGGACATGGAGCAAGGAACCATACAGGGGGATTACACTCAGCCCAGCCTCATGTCTTCTCAACTTGGATTGGTAGGCAATGAGGAGGAGGAGGAAGAACAGGAGCTACTTTCATGCGCTATAGACGGTACTACAAGCACAGCTGTCATAACGTCTGTTCAGAGTAGATGGCCTGAGGACAGGGAGGAGGAGGATGAGGAGGAGGAGGACAGCATGGTCAGCCGTCCTGTTGGTGAGGACACGGAAGTCTTGCCTGTTAGCAGTCTGGCACGCATGGCTGACTTTATGTTGTGCTGCATTTCACGTGATCCTCGCATTATAAAAATTTTGGGTGACACTCATTACTGGTTGGTGACATTTCTAGACCCATGCTACAAGGAGAACTTTCAATCTCTTCTGCCACAGGCAGAGAGGTGTACTAAAATGTTGAAGTTGAAGTACCAGAGGGCCCTTGTAGCGGAATTACTTAGAAAATTCCCATGTGAGAACGCTGGCAGCAGACGTCAGTTTGTTGTACAACCAAGGAGTCCAAGCGAGAGAGACAGAAGTACAATCCAGCTCAGGCAGGGGAACAATGGCAAAGTTCTGGGAAAGTTTTCTCAGGCCCTCCCATCGTGACGGTACAGAGGCAAGGGGTGCTGTCACAAGAAGTGCAGTGTTTGGGAAGATGTTGAGAGAGTACCTTGCAGACTGTACAAACGTCCTCCGTGATTCCTCTGTGCCTTTTAATTATTGGGTATCCAAGCTGGACACGTGGCATGAACTGGCTCTCTACGCCTTGGAGATCCTGGCCTGCCCTGCTGCTAGCGTTCTGTCAGAGCGGGTTTTTAGTGCCGCTGGTGGAATTATAACAGATAAGCGCATCCGCCTGTCAACTGAAAATGCTGACAGGCTGACTCTTATAAAAATGAACAAGGGCTGGATTGGGAAAGACTTATTTACATCACCAAGTAAAAACAGAGAAACATAACCTCAAATACATTCTCTGTTTTGGGGAGGTGTATTCTCATGCACCTCTTCACAACCACACATGGGTTTGCGCTTCCAGATTTGGTCTGTTTGTTCTTATCCTCATCCTCATCATCCAGAACAACTAGAAGACCAAGGTGAATGTGCTCTGTAGTGTTATAGGCCGGTGAATTTTGGGCAAGGGGGCTGTGATGGCACTATTTTATTTGGTAAAAAAAGGACCCCACATTGGGGAATTGTTTGTCAGATCATGCCCTCCATTACAAGACTCAGAGACCCGCACCCCTACATTGGGTCTACTTCTTAACTCTGTCTCCTGCAATGTCTCCTTTAACTGCCACTAGATCATCAGGGTTCACGTGCTCTGTACTGTTATAGGCCGGTGAATTTTGGGCAAGGGGGCTGTGATGGCACTATTTTATTTAGTAAAAAAAGGACCCCACATTGGGGAATTGTTTGTCAGCTCATGCCCTCCATTACAAGTCTCAGAGACCCACACCCCTACATTGGGCCTACTTCTTAAATCTGCCTCCTGCAATGTCTCCTTATATCACCAAAAATATAATTATACCCAGGATCACAATTGCTGCCACTATGAAGTGCCCGTAAAATTAGTGACTCCCTGACGAAGCGGCAAGCGAAACATACGTTGGAGTGGTGTGTGCGGGGCAGCGGCGTCCTGACACTGGTTGGTATATTGCACTAATTTTACGGGCACTTCATATTGGCAGCAATTGTGATCCTGGGTATAATTATATTTTTGGTGATATTCTTAGGATTCATGCACTTATTATTATCTTGTGTTACACATTTGAATCTAGTTTTGCATGTATTTTGAGGAATTTGCACTTGGCACTTTGATTTAATAAATTGGGATAAATTATACTACACACATATATAGTTTTTACCACTGGATTTGATTTATTATTTTTATATTTTACTATCACATATCTTATATTAATTATTTATTGCTGCCAATTAATTTTATTTTAATATTGCATATATTAATTATTTACATTATTTGTGCCAATCAGTTTGGGTATGCCGTGCCCTGCGCATACATAGGTTTCAACAAATTTTGATCTCCACAAATTGCATTTACAGGAGAGATATATACACAAATTTTTTATGTTATATATATATATTTTTTTAAATTGTATTAATTGCTTTTAATTGTTTTTATCTTGTCAATATCAATAAAGTTTTCAAGCATATGAATTGTTGTGGTGATATAATTGTGATTCTGTTAAAATAAAATTAATATTTTGTTTTTTTATAAAAAAAACTTTGGTTTGATTAATATTTTTGGAGGGTTATATTTTGTAGTTATATTCATTGACTATACAAGGTTATCATTTCTGGTATTTCTTTTCTATATAGGAGTCTGCACTGAGACTAGGCTGATACCCTACGATGGAGTGGGCGATCCATTCCTTGCTTATAGACCCACCAACGATCCTAGGTTAAACTCTAGTGAAGACCTATAGACAGGGGGAAGGAGGTCCCTGAAAGATCTAAGGAATGGGTATTAAAACAGGTCAACTCCTAATAGAAAACACAGAAATGGTTGCAGAAACCAACTGAAAACAGAAACTAAGGATAGCAGAACCAGAGATCCCAAAACTGCACAATATCAAACACAGAAAGCTATCAAAGCACCTAGCCAGAACTCTAGCGGATTAACACTGTTGTCCAGCAAGGAATGGGAGGCAGGTGCTGGGTAATAAAGGGTGATACAATCACCTGACCTAAGACAACCCAGCACCAGGGGAAAAAGACCAGCAGACAGAAAACCACAACAAGATGGCGGATGGTCAAAAAATAAAACAGATTCTAACAGTACCTCCCCTTTTACAAGGATCCTCCGGATCCTCTTGCCCGAGCCTTATTCAGAAATCTCCTGTGAAAAGCCTTAATCGGCCTTGAGGCCGAGACGTCCTCAGCTATTACCCAGGAATTATCCTTGGGACCGAATTCCTTCCAGAACATGAGATACTGCAACCTTCCTCTGTGCCACCTGTAATCTAAAATGCATGAAATCTCAAACTCGCCGTCCTCATCAACTAGAGGAACAGTCGGCATCGCCTCCTTATCTGGTGTGTCAACTTTCTTCAGTAAAGATACATCAAAAACTGAATTAATTTTCCAGGACGAGGGGATGTCTAATCTCCCCGCTGCTGAGTTGACAACCTGAACCACTTTGAAGGGTCCTACAAACTTAGGCCCCAACTGCAAACAACGCCTCCCTTCTTTTCTTGTCAAAATATTTCTTTAACCTCCTATTTGCCTCTTTCAGATTATGGCGTACATTGGTCCAAACCCTGTCCAAATTTCCAGAAAACTCTCCTCCTCAGGCACCGCTGCCCCAATCTTTGAAAATGATGGATGCCTCCCTGTTCAGCAAAAAAACAGAGAACACCCAGCCGAGGAAGACGTATGATTATAAAAAGCAAACTCAGCTAGTGGTAGATATTCCAACCACATCTCCTGATTGTCTGCTACAAAACATCTCAGAAAATGCTCGATGTCCTGGTTCTTCCTTTCGGTCGGTCCATTGGACTCCGGATGATAAACTGACGAAATTGATAAATGAACCTTTAATCTGTCACAAAAAGCACGCCAAAAGCGAGCCACAAACTGTGGTCCTCTATCAGAGACAATGTTCGTGGGAACCCCATGGAACCTGACAATCTCTTTGACGAATGCCTTAGTTAGAGTCTTGGCGCAGGGTAATTTATTGAACAGGATCAGATGTCACATCTTACTAAACCGGTCCACAACAACGCAGATGACAGAAAAACCCTCAGAGACCGGCAGATCGGTGATAAAATCCATAGCAAGATGTGACCATGGTGAACTAGGAACCTCCAAAGGGCACAGCAACCTTGCAGTCGGGGCAAGTGAGGCCTTCGACCTAGCGCACACAGTACACTGATGCACCCACTTGATGATTTATCTTTGCCACCCTGGCCACTAGAAACTTCGACCGATCGACTTTCTAGTTTCCAAAATCCCTGGATGACCCGCCAACCGAGACTCATGACATTCAGCAAACAAAGCTCTCCGCAAGGCTCTAGGCACAAATAATTTACCATACGGAGAGTTATTTGGTGCAGCATTCTGGGCCTCTTCCAACTCAGAACCCAAAGCTGCCACCACCACCCCTCTCTGCAAAATACATTCCTCCTTCTCAGTATTAACTGCTGGAGAGAAACTACGAGACAAAGCATCCGCTTTAACATTCTTCGTCCCAGGGATATATGTTACGGAGAAATGAATCCGGGCAAAAAACAGTGCCCACCTAGCTTGTTTTGTTAAGGTTCAAAGAATTGTGATGAATAAATAAATGCTCACACGAAAATTGAATAAGACAAAAATGAATTTACTTAATAAAAGATAATAAATATAAACAGTCACTCAAAATAACACATAATCAATAGTCATACATTACACTCTCAAAGGTAGAAGTATTAATATAAACAGTCACTCAAAATAACACATAATCAATAGTCATACATTACACTCTCAAAGGTAGAAGTCTATCACTCATCGTCCAGGAAGCAAGAGAGGCCCAAGCACATGTGCTCTTCTGTTATATGTCTACAGCTACCAGAGGTGTGTCCAGCCCCCACGTGTGGGGAATGATGTCACTAGTCTATTGTCCACTCACAAAGGTACATCCCCTCAATCCCCAATGAAACCTGATTTATCAGTTTTTGCAACTGGAGGAGGGGGCTTTATGTAGGACACATGGGGAAATTCAACAACTGGGGGATGGGCCTCTGAACACATGTGGGGAAATATATATATATCTGATTGGAACTATATTAATAACTCTATCATTCGTATTAATTAATTGGAGTGTTGAAATCATTATAAAAATATATGACATACTACACATGCCACCCCTGATTTCAATCTCTTTAATTAATTATCCTACCACTAAACTATTCAAATTCTTCATAAACCATTATACATTATTGTTCCCTAATATGTTTATTTGTTTGCTACCAATAGAAAACCACGTTGGTTCAAAAAACAATGGACATAAAAATCAAAAATTAAAAACAAAACAATGGACCAAAGATACTGGAAAATGAAATGTATTTGCAGAAATCTTTTCTTCTTTAGACCATAAATCTAGATTGGTCTACTACATTGCAGGGAAAGCACAGGGATTATTGTGCCCTCATCCTCTTGCCTAAAGGCCAAGATGACTTCACTGCTATCCCTGGTTGGCCAAAGGACAGACTCATAAACATAATCTGTCCCCGCCCTTAAGACATTAACCCCTAGTCTCTTCAAAGCAACGGCTGAGGGGGTGCAGGTGTCCATGGCTGAGTCCCATCATCTTTTATTGCTGCAGCTGGTCAGGGCCTCACTTTATACGCCGTTTACATTCAGGCACAAGCTTACTAGGGTTAGTTCTCCCCTCGCTTGTCATCAGCTGGCGGTTCTGAGGTTCACCCTGGTCACGGCTTAGCAGCATCTGGGCTCGGTCTCAGCACTCAATTGGACATTGGCCTAGATACAGCCTGCACTGTTGGAAAGAAATTCAAAGTCACACTTGAAAAGGTTCAGTGCAAAGCAACAGTCCAAGATGTATTAACTTGGTCCATGACAACTCAGGCCAAAAGTTCTGGTCCTGGTGGCTTATTTCTCCACCCCTTCATCAAATGAATAAAACAAAAATACCTGGTCCAATAAAATATGCCCAAATCAACCGTTGAAATTTTTTACGGTAGCAAACATATTTCTAATACTAAATCATAACTCTACTAAATAAAACACGTGTATCATATTTATATCGCATATGTCTGGACTTATACATTGAAATATATCATATTTCCAAAATATCAAACACAGTTATTAAATGTATCAAATTAATATCAAACAAATTTGCATAATAATCATCCTATCTAGTATAATAATGTCAATCAAAATTATAAAATTATGTTAATAATCAAAATCAAAAATCAGTCATTAAATGTTTCCACATTTTTCATTAAAAAAACATAACCCAAACCAATATGCTTTTATAGCTGAATTTTACCAAATTAGTTATTTACATCAATAACAAACACTTTACATCCACACACTGTTCCTGACTTCAACAAGGCATTCATTCAGTACCCAGTAAAGTTTCTCATTTACATATGAAACAAAGAAAATCACACTTTGGGTAACCCACACCTTTGTATTGCATGCTAATACTGTACTCAAGTGTAGATGCTAATCAAAAACAAAACTAATATTAATAAACATTTACTTAAATCATTTCTTATTTAACTTATACGTTTTTTCTAAAACCCAATATACACAGAATTCCCAAAATATATAAAAACGTGAAAAACTCAAAACATAAAATAAGTCACTTCTAAATATAAATAGGTGAATTCCTGTTTCAATTCTGAAGAGACAAAAACTATTTACAGTGCACACATGGTAATCAGATGGCCAAGGATTCTTCTTTCAATCCTGCAAACAAAAGGTTAATTTACACCCCCCACCCCCACCCCCCAATCCAACATTTGGTGGGCTGAAAGGAGAAAATTGTTCCTTTAAAAAAAACAAACAAAAAAAAAACTAATCACTGTGCAAAGTTGAAAGAATGAGCTCATGAAAAATAAAAAATTACCAATAAAAATACAAAAGTACCACGTGGATTTTCTCTTTGGCTATGAACCAATTTTAAACAAAGGATATCCATGACAAATACAGGGGTTTGTATGCAGCGCCCCAGAGTCCTGGTCATTGCAGTAATGTCGCTTTTCCACCAGGGGGAGTGATATTACGTCTGTGTCATGTCGGACGCTGTTCAGACCAGGTCATTCGACAGACAGCGGTAATTCTGCTTTTGACCACTATGTGCTCATTGGCGTCGGCTAGATTTTATCTAGCTGTTCCGGGGTTAATTTACCTGATCCTCGGATTGGTAGCTGGGCCATGCCCATTGCCTTTAAATAGTTCTCCTGATCATTGGGCGTCACCGATTATAGCTTCTGTCTTGTGCGTTGTTATCTCGGTCTGGAGTGGAGAGCTGGTTGTTGGAGATTCGTTGCTGGTGGTGTATTTTCCTTTGTCTTATTTACTCCTTCCTATATTTGTATTTATTTTGCCCTGCACATTTATACTGTATTCCTGAGTGACTGCGGCGTGGTGTATATTTTCCTTTATCCTTGTCTGTGCTAACTGTGGGTATTGGTATATTACCTCTTCACTGGGTGGTGGGTGGAGGTTTCAGCCTAGGGTTGAAACAGGAGACAGGGTGAGGTTCGAGGCCTGGACATGCACACCATCAGTGTAAACTCCAGGTAGAGGGTCAGTCAGGATTTCCCTAGTCTGAGGGAAATTGCAGGGGCCTGGGTTATTAGCTCTCGCTCACCTAGTCTCCCCGTGACATTATAATCGGCCCAACAACACAAAAAGAAAAAAAAAAAAAGGGTTTCTTTTTTTGTGTTTTGTCATGGATCCCATGACTTCCATAACCTGCCAGTAGGAGGCGCTGTCCCTACAGGTCACTGAGTTGAGGGGGGCAGTACAGCAACAGGGACTAGCAGTATCTAATGTGCAAGCTGGAGCGACAGGAAGAGTTGCTGAGCCTAAATTCCCTTTGCCTGAAAAATTTGCTGGGGAACGCAGTAAATTTGTTTCTTTTCGTGAAGCTTGCAAACTATATTTCCGTAGGCGCCCGATCTCCTCGGGTAATGAGGCTCAGCGTGTGGGCCTGGTGTTGTCATTGTTAAGCGGGGATCCCCAAGCATGGGCGTTTTCTTTGCCATCTGATTCTGCTGCATTTGACTCTGTGGAGAGTTTTTTTTCTCTCTTGGAAAAATCTACGATGAACCTGACAGAATGGCTCTAGCGGAATCTAAGATACGCACTGTTCGCCAGGGGGAGCGAGTTGCAGAGGATTACTGTTCTGAATTTCGTCGCTGGGCGATCGATACACAATGGAATGATCCAGCATTGCGGAGTCAGTTTATTCATGGGGTTTCTGGAAGGGTTAAAAAAGCCCTTCTGATGTACGAGACTCCTGCTTCTCTAGATTCCGCTATGAGTCTGGTTGTCCGCATTGATCGCCGTTTGCGTCAGAGGGAGCATGGGAGAGGGTTTAGGTTCACGTGAGGTTGCTGCAGGTGAGCCCACGGAGCCTATGCAAATCGCAGGGGTGTCACATATGAAGCGTCGAGCCCCTGAGCTCAGGAAGCAGGAAGCCTGTTTTTACTGTGGTAAAACTGGTCATTTTATTAACATCTGTCCTCTGCTGTCTAAGAAAACCTCAACGGCGGAAAACTTCTAAGCTCAGAGGGTGTGGAGGAGACCAATCTGAGCTTATGTATATCCTCCATGGTGGTTTCTCAATGCATGCTCCCTGCTAAGGTTTTTATCGCTGGCAGTGAGCTGCCAATTACTGTTTTTGTGGATAGTGGTTCAGCCACAAATCTCATTGATGAGGAGTTTGCGTGCACAGCAGGTTTTAGGATTGAAAAACTGTCTCATCCTATCCGCGTGGTCAAGTTGTGAATTCCGTTCTCGGACTCCCTCCTGTGGTCATGAATGGTACTTTGGTTAGTTCTGCTCTTGTACTCCCTCTGGTGGCTTTGAGCGGAACTGCTGGTCTCTGAGGTTTGCTTTCTCAGCTGACCTCGTTTACTGTTAGGCTGGCTTCCCTATTTAACTCTACTCAGATCGTTACTTCATGCCAGCTGTCAATGTATCAGTATTGGTTCAGATCTCTCTTGGACTTCTCTGAGGACCTGTCTACTCCAGCAGAAGCTAAGTCTTTGCTAGTTATAGTGCTTTGGAACAAAGCACTATACTGTTATTCCATCGTGGTAAACTTCTTCTTATTATAGTGCTTTGGAACAAAGCACTATACTGTTATTCCACCGTGGTAAACTTCTTCTTATTCTTATTATTCAGTCCGCACGTAATGCGGCCCGAACCGCTAAACTCACAGACTCCAGTGAGGTGTCATTTCGAAGCCAGCGTCTCCAAGAGGTGTGCTAAGTATTTTTCGTGCCGATCGGATTTGTAGTTTTTGCGCAATTTGTGTTTGAAAAAAGTCTTTCAATGCGTTTCAATAGGGAAATTGTCCCATACGTTTATAATGGGCTGGTTTCTGAGGCAATTTCTAAAAATAACTGCCACCTGGCCGATTAGCTCATTGATATGCGCAGTCAGACACAGTTACTATGCCAACGCCTATGAAGTCTACATCAGCTCACCAGGTCACAAGTTTTGTCAGATAATATCAGCTCTTAAAGTGACAGTACAGCACAATTCCAAACCACTATCTGTAGTCTTATAATTATTAGACTGTGGCCCGATTCTAACTCATCGGGTATTCTAGAATATGTATGTCCACGTAGTATATTGCACAGCCACACAGTACAAAGCGCAGAGCCACGCAGTACACAGCGCAGAGCCACGCAGTACACAGCGCAGAGCCGCGCAGTACACAGCGCAGAGCCGCGCAGTATAAAGCGCAGAGCCGCGCAGTATAAAGCGCAGAGCCGTGCAGTATAAAGCGCAGAGCCGTGCAGTACACAGCGCAGAGCCGCGCAGTACACAGCGCAGAGCCGTGCAGTACACAGCGCAGAGCCGTGCAGTATAAAGCGCAGAGCCGTGCAGTACACAGCGCAGAGCCGCGCAGTACACAGCGCAGAGCCGCGCAGTATAAAGCGCAGAGCCGCGCAGTATAAAGCGCAGAGCCGTGCAGTATAAAGCGCAGAGCCGTGCAGTACACAGCGCAGAGCCGCGCAGTACACAGCGCAGAGCTGTGCAGTACACAGCGCAGAGCCGCGCAGTATAAAGCGCAGAGCCGTGCAGTACACAGCGCAGAGCCGCGCAGTACACAGCGCAGAGCCGCGCAGTATAAAGCGCAGAGCCGCGCAGTACACAGCGCAGAGCCGCGCAGTACACAGCGCAGAGCCGTGCAGTACACAGCGCAGAGCCGCGCAGTATACAGCGCAGAGCCGCGCAGTACACAGCGCAGAGCCGCGCAGTACACAGCGCAGAGCCGCGCAGTACACAGCGCAGAGCCGCGCAGTACACAGCGCAGAGCCATGCAGTACACAGCGCAAAGCCGCGCAGTATAAAGCGCAGAGCCGCGCAGTACACAGCGCAGAGCCGCGCAGTACACAGCGCAGAGCCGCGCAGTACACAGCGCAGAGCCGCGCAGTATAAAGCGGAGAGCCGCGTAGTACACAGCGCAGAGCCGCGCAGTACACAGCACAGAGCCGCGCAGTACACAGCGCAGAGCCGCGCAGTACACAGCGCAGAGCCGAGCAGTACACAGCGCAGAGCCGCGCAGTACACAGCGCAGAGCCGCGCAGTACACAGCACAGAGCCGCGTAGTACACAGCGCAGAGCCGCGCAGTACACAGCGCAGAGCCGCGCAGTACACAGCGCAGAGCCGCGCAGTACACAGCACAGAACCGCGCAGTACACAGCACAGAGCCACGCAGTACACAGCGCAGAGCCGCGCAGTACACAGCGCAGAGCCGAGCAGTACACAGCGCAGAACCGCGCAGTACACAGCACAGAGCCACGCAGTACACAGCGCAGAGCCGCGCAGTACACAGCGCAGAGCCGCGCAGTATAAAGCGGAGAGCCGCGCAGTACACAGTGCAGAGCCGAGCAGTACACAGCGCAGAGCTGCGCAATACACAGCGCAGAGCCGCGCAGTACACAGCGCAGAGCCGCGCAGTACACAGCGCAGAGCCGCGCAGTACACAGCGCAGAGCCGCGCAGTACACAGCGCAGAGCCGCGCAGTACACAGCGCAGAGCCGCGCAGTACACAGCGCAGAGCCGAGCAGTACACAGCGCAGAGCCGCGCAGTACACAGCACAGAGCCGCGCAGTACACAGCGCAGAGCCGCGCAGTACACAGCGGAGAGCCGCGCAGTACACAGCGCAGAGCCGAGCAGTACACAGCGCAGAGCCACGCAGTACACAGCGCAGAGCCGCGCAGTACACAGCGCAGAGCCGCGCAGTACACAGCGGAGAGCCGCGCAGTACACAGCGCAGAGCCGCGCAGTACAGAGCGCAGAGCCGCGCAGTATAAAGCGCAGAGCCGCGCAGTACACAGCGCAGAGCCGCGCAGTACACAGCGCAGAGCCGCGCAGTACACAGTGCAGAGCCGCGCAGTACACAGCACAGAGCCGCGCAGTACACAGCGCAGAGCCACCCAGTATAAAGCGCAGAGCCACGCAGTATACAGCGCAGAGCCGCGCAGTACACAGCGTAGAGCCACGCAGTATGCAGCGCAGAGCCGCGCAGTATACAGCGCAGAGCCGCGTAGTATACTGTGCAGAGCCCCGCAGTAAACAGCGCAGAGCCGCGCAGTACACAGCGTAGAGCCACGCAGTATGCAGCGCAGAGCCGCGCAGTATACAGTGCAGAGCCCCGCAGTATACAGCGCAGATCCGCGCAGTACAAAGCGCAGAGCCGCGCAGTATACAGCGCAGAGCCGCGCAGTATACAGTGCAGAACGCGCAGTACACAGTGCAGAGCCGCGCAGTACACAGCGCAGAGCCGTGCAGTACACAGCGCAGAGCCACGCAGTACACAGCGCAGAGCCACGCAGTATACAGCGCAGAGCCACGTAGTATACAGCGCAGAGCCGCGTAGTATACAGCGCAGAGCCGCGTAGTATACAGCGCAGAGCCACGCAGTATACAGCGCAGAGCCACGCAGTATACAGCACAGAGCCACGTAGTTATACTGCCCAGTCACGTAGTATATTGTCCAGTCACATAGTATACTGCATATCCCTGTTAAAAAAAAAAAAGAATTAAAATAAAAAAGTTACATACTCACCTCCTGGAGCGGCCGGTATCTGATGGTTGTTGCACCTCCTAGAGCGGCCGGTACACGATGCTTGTTGCACCTGGAGTGGCCGGTACCCGATGCTTGTTGCGCGCTCCGGTCCCAAGAGTGCATTGCGGTCTCACGAGATGATGACGTAGCGGTGTTGTGAGACAGAAAGACGGAAGTGCCCTTAGACAATTATATAGTAGATTACCCCGCTCACCAAATCGGACCCCGAGGGGCCCGGCTCACCAAATCAGACCCAGAGTGACCCCGCCCCCTAAATCAGTCCCAGAGTGACCCCGCCCACCAAATCGGACCCAGAGTGACCCCTTCCACCAAATCAGACCCAGAGTGACCCCTTCCACCAAATCGGACCCAGAGTCACCCCTTCCACCAAATCAGGCCCAGAGTGACCCCGCCCACCAAATCGGACCCAGAGTGACCCCACCCACCAAATCGGACCCTGAGGTGCCCAGCCCACCAAATCAGACCCTGAGGTGCCCAGCCCACCAAATCGGACCGAGTGACCCCACCCACCAAATTGGTCCCTAAGGTGCCCCGCCCACCAAATCGGACCCAGAGTGGCTCCGCCCACCGAATCGGACCCAGAGTGGCCGCGCCCACAGAATCGGACCCAGATTGACCCAACCCACCAAATCGGACCGCCTGAGGGGCACCCAAGTGTCAAAGTCTTGCAGGGGCAGCCCGGGCACCATTCCAAAGCACTATCTGTAGTTCCTTCAGGAAATACCCATCTAGTTATTATTATTATTATTCAGTCCGCACGTAATGCGGCCCGAACCGCTTCACTCACAGACTCCAGTGAGGTGTCATTTCGAAGCCAGCGTCCCCAAGAGGTGTGCTAAGTATTTTTCATGTCGATCGGATTTGTAGTTTTGGCGCAATTTGCGTTTGAAAATGTTTTTTCCCCTCATTGTAATGCATTTCAATAGGGAAATTTTCCTATACGTTTAAAATGGGCTGGTTTCTGAGGCAATTTCTAAAAATAACTTAACTGCCAAATGCCACCTGGCTGATTAGCTCATTGATATGCGCAGTCAGACACAGTTACTATGCCAACGCCTACCAGGCCACAGTTTTGTCAGATAATATCAGCTCTTAAAGTGACAGCACAGCACAATTTTAAAGCACTATCTGTAGTCTTATTATTATTACAGTATACAGCGCAGAGCCCCGCAGCATACAGCGCAGAGCCGCGCATTATACAGCGCGGAGCCCCGCAGCATACAGCGCAGAGCCGCGCATTATACAGCGCGGAGACGCACAGCATACAGCGCGGAGCCCCGCAGCATACAGCGCGGAGCCGCGCAGCATACAGCGCGGAGCCCCGCAGCATACAGCGCAGAGCCGCGCAGCATACAGCGCAGAGCCCCGCAGCATACAGCGCAGAGCCCCGCAGCATACAGCGCAGAGCCGCGCAGCATACAGCGCAGAGCCGCGCAGTATACAGCGCAGAGCCCCGCAGTATACAGCGCAGAGCCGCGCAGTATACAACGCAGAGCTGCGCAGTATACAGCGCCCACCAAATCGGCCCCTGAGGGGCCCCACCCACCAAATCGGACCCAGAGTGGCTACAACTACCAAACCAGCGCCTGAGGGGCACCCAAGTGTGAAAGTCTTGCTGGGGCAGCCCGGGCACCATTCCAAAGCACTATCTGTAGTTCCTTCAGGAAATACCCATCTATTTCTCTCTGTTATCAGCCATTCCCCGTACTGCTGTCAGTCTATTTCTCTCTGTTATCAGCCATTCCCCTGTCCTGCTGTCAGTCTATTCTCTCTGTTATCAGCCATTCCCCCATCCTGCTGTCAGTCTTTTTCTCTGTTATCAGCCATTCCCCTGTCCTGCTGTCAGTCTATTTCTCTGTTATCAGCCATTCCCCCGTCCTGATGTCAGTCTATTTCTCTCTATCAGCAATTCCCCTGTCCTGCTGTCAGTCTATTCTCTCTGTTATCAGCCATTCCCTTGTCCTGCTGTCAGTCTATTCTCTGTTATCAGCCATTCCCTTATCCTGCTGTCAGTCAGAGTGACCCGGCCCACCAAATCGGACCCAGAGTGACCCGGCCCACCAAATCGGACCCAGAGTGACCCGGCCCACCAAATCGGACCCAGAGTGACCCGGCCCACCAAATCGAACCCAGAGTGACCCGGCCCACCAAATCGGACCCAGAGTGACCCGGCCCACCAAATCGGACCCAGAGTGACCCGGCCCACCAAACCGGACCCAGAGTGACCCGGCCCATCAAACCGGACCCAGAGTGACCCGGCCCACCAAACCGGACCCAGAGTGACCCGGCCCACCAAACCGGACCCAGAGTGACCCGGCCCACCAAACCGGACCCAGAGTGACCCGGCCCACCAAACCGGACCCAGAGTGACCCGGCCCACCAAACCGGACCCAGAGTGACCCGGCCCACCAAATCGGACCCAGAGTGACCCGGCCCACCAAATCGGACCCAGAGTGACCCGGCCCACCAAATCGGACCCAGAGTGACCCGGCCCACCAAATTGGACCCAGAGTGACCCGGCCCACCAAATCGGACCCAGAGTGACCCGGCCCACCAAATCGGACCCAGAGTGACCCGGCCCACCAAATCGGACCCAGAGTGACCCGGGCCACCAAATCGGACCCAGAATGACCCGGCCCACCAAATCGGACCCAGAGTGACCCAGGCCACCAAATCGGACCCAGAGTGACCCGGGCCACCAAATCGGACCCAGAGTGACCCGGGCCAACAAATCGGACCCAGAGTGACCCGGGCCACCAAATCGGACCCAGAGTGACCCGGGCCACCAAATCGGACCCAGAGTGACCCGGGCCACCAAATCGGACCCAGAGTGACCCGGGCCACCAAATTGGACCCATAGTGGCCTGGCCCACCAAATTGGACCCATAGTGGCCCGGCCCACCAAATCGGACCCAGAGTGACCCAGCCCACCAAATCGGACCCAGAGTGGCTCCACCCCCCAAATCGGACCCAGAGTGGCCCCGCCCACCAAATCCTCAACCCTGAGGGGCTACAACTACCAAACCAGCATCTGAGGGGCACCCAAGTGTGAAAGTCTTGCAGGGGCAGCCCGGGCACCATTCCAAAGCACTATCTGTAGTTCCTTCAGGAAATACCCATCTAGTTCATTTGTTGTTACTGCTTCCTGAATATATTTCTTAGTACTGCTCATTTCTAGTCCAGCTTGCTATCATGATATTCCCTTTTAGCTGGAAGCTCTGGGGTGCAGAGTTGCACCTCCACACCGTGAGTCGGTGTGGGGAGTCTTTTTGCTTACTCTGCGTGGTTTTTTTGTAGTCTTTTGTGCTGACCGCATAGATCCCTTTTCTATCCTCTGACTGTTTAGTGAAGTCTGGCCTTCTTTGCTAAAACCTGTTTCATTCCTGTGTTTGTGACTTTCCTCTTAACTCACAGTCAATATATGTGGGGGGCTGCCTTTACCTTTGGGGAATTTCTCTGAGGCAAGGTTAGGCTCTATTTCTATCTTTAGGGGTAGTTAGCTCTTAGGCTGTGAAGAGGTGTCTAGGGAGAGTTAGGTACGCTCCACGGCTATTTCTAGTGTGTGTGATAGGAGTAGAGTTTGCGGTCAGCAGAGTTCCCACTTTCCCAGAGCTTGTTCCGATTACTAGTTTACTCATCAGGTCATTCCGGGTGCTCCTAACCACCAGGTCCATAACAGTACAGCTGGCCAACAAAGTGTTAATGCATCTCAAAAGAGGGATAAGAGAAGTTCTGAACCCATTTTTTTTTCTTTGCAGTGTGTTTTGTCTCTTTTCCCCTTAATCTCTGGGTGGTTCAGGACTCAGGTGTAGATATGGATATTCAAGGTCTGTCCTCTTGTGTGGATCATCTCACTGCAAGAGTACAAAGCATTCAAGATTATGTAGTTCAGAATCCGATGTTAGAGCCTAGAATTCCAATTCCTGATTTGTTTTCTGGGGATAGATCTAAGTTTCTGAATTTCAAAAATAATTGTAAACTGTTTCTTGCTTTGAAACCCCGCTCCTCTGGTGACCCCATTCAGCAAGTAAAAATTATTATTTCTTTATTGCGTGGCGACCCTCAAGACTGGGCATTCTCCCTTGCGCCAGGAGATCCTGCATTGCTTAATGTAGATGCGTTTTTTCTGGCGCTTGGATTGCTTTATGACGAACCGAATTCAGTGGATCAGGCAGAGAAAATCTTGCTAGCTTTGTGTCAGGGTCAGGATGAAGCAGAGATATATTGTCAGAAGTTTAGAAAATGGTCTGTGCTTACTCAATGGAATGAGGGTGCCCTGGCAGCAATTTTCAGAAAGGGTCTTTCTGAAGCCCTTAAGGATGTTATGGTGGGATTCCCCACGCCTGCTGGTCTGAATGAATCAATGTCCTTGGCCATCCAAATTGATCGGCGTTTGCATGAGCGCAAAATTGTGCACCATTTGGCGGTGTCCTCTGAGCAGAGGCCTGAGCTTATGCATTGTGATAGAACTTTGACCAGAACTGAACGGCAAGAACACAGACATCAGAATAGGCTGTGTTTTTACTGTGGTGACCCCACTCATGCTATCTCTGATTGTCCTAAGCGCACTAAGCGGTTCGCTAGGTCTGTCACCATTGGTACTGTACAGCCTAAATATCTTTTGTCTGTTACTCTGATTTGCTCTTTGTCATCCTACTCGGTTATGGCATTTGTGGATTCAGGAGCTGCCCTGAATTTGATGGACTTGGAGTTTGCCAGGCGCTGTGGTTTTTTCTTGGAGCCTTTGCAGTATCCTATTCCATTAAGGGGAATTGATGCCACGCCGTTGGCCAAGAATAAACCTCAATACTGGACTCAGTTGACCATGTGCATGGCTCCTGCACATCAGGAAGATATTTGCTTTTTGGTGTTGCATAATTTGCATGATGTGGTCGTGTTGGGTTTGCCTTGGCTACAGGTTCATAATCCAGTATTGGATTGGAAATCAATGTCTGTGTCTAGTTGGGGTTGTCAAGGGGTACATGGCGATGTTCCGTTGGTGTCACTTTCTGCTTCCACTCCTTCTGAAGTCCCTGAGTTTCTTTCGGATTACCAGGATGTATTTGATGAGCCCAAATCCAGTGTCCTACCCCCTCATAGGGATTGTGATTGTGCTATAAATTTGATTCCTGGTAGTAAGTTTCTTAAGGGCTGACTTTTCAATTTATCTGTGCCAGAGCACACCGCTATGCGGAGTTATATAAAGGAGTCCTTGGAGAAAGGGCATATTCGCCCGTCTTCATCACCGTTGGGAGCAGGGTTCTTTTTTGTGGCCAAGAAGGATGGTTCTCTGAGACCCTGTATAGATTACCGCCTTCTCAATAAGATCACGGTCAAATTTCAGTACCTTTTGCCTCTGCTGTCTGATTTGTTTGCTCGGATTAAGGGGGCTAGTTGGTTCACCAAGATAGATCTTCGAGGGGCGTATAACCTTGTGCGTATTAAACAGAGCGATGAATGGAAAACAGCATTTAATACGCCCGAGGGCCATTTTGAGTACCTGGTAATGCCATTCGGGCTTTCAAATGCTCCATCTGTGTTTCAGTCCTTTATGCATGACATCTTCCGAGAGTATCTGGATAGATTCATGATTGTTTATTTGGATGATATTTTGGTCTTTTTGGATGATTGGGAGTCTCATGTGAAACAGGTCAGAATGGTATTCCAGGTCCTTCGTGCTAATTCCTTGTTTGTGAAGGGGTCTAAATGTTTCTTCGGAGTTCAGAAGGTTTCCTTTTTGGGCTTCATTTTTTCCCCTTCTACTATCGAGATGGACCCTGTTAAAGTTCAGGCCATTTATGATTGTACTCAACCTACATCTGTGAAGAGCCTCCAGAAATTCCTGGGCTTTGCTAATTTTTACCGTCGCTTCATCGCTAATTTTTCTAGTGTGGTTAAACCTTTGACTGATTTGACAAAGAAAGATGCTGATGTGGTGAATTGGTCCTCTGCGGCCGTTGAGGCTTTTCAGGAGCTGAAACGTCGTTTTTCTTCGGCCCCTGTGTTGCGTCAGCCAGATGTTTCGCTCTCTTTTCAGGTCGAGGTTGATGCTTCTGAGATTGGAGCAGGGGCTGTTTTGTCTCAAAGAAGTTCTGATGGCTCTGTGATGAAGCCATGTGCCTTCTTTTCTAGAAAGTTTTCGCCTGCTGAGCGTAATTATGATGTTGGCAATCGGGAGCTGCTAGCTATGAAGTGGGCATTCGAGGAGTGGCGACATTGGCTTGAGGGAGCCAAGCACCGCGTGGTGGTCTTGACGGATCACAAAAATCTGACTTATCTCGAGTCTGCCAAGCGGTTGAATCCTAGACAGGCTCGATGGTCGCTGTTTTTCTCCCGTTTCGATTTTGTGGTCTCATACCTTCCAGGTTCTAAGAATGTGAAGGCGGATGCCCTTTCTAGGAGTTTTGTGCCTGATTCTCCTGGAGTCCCTGAGCCGGCTGGTATTCTCAAAGAGGGGGTAATTCTGTCTGCCATCTCCCCTGATTTGCGGCGGGTGCTGCAGGAGTTTCAGGCTGATAGACCTGACCGTTGTCCAGTGGAGAAACCATTTGTCTCTGATAGATGGACTGGCAGAGTTATTTCTGAGGTTCATTGCTCAGTGTTGGCTGGTCATCCTGGGATTTTTGGGACCAGAGATTTGGTGGCTAGGTCCTTTTGGTGGCCTTCCTTGTCTCGGGATGTGCGTTCTTTTGTGCAGTCCTGTGGGACTTGTGCTCGGGCTAAGCCCTGCTGTTCTCGTGCCAGTGGGTTGCTTTTGCCCTTGCCGGTCCCGAAAAGGCCTTGGACGCATGTTTCCATGGATTTTATTTCAGATCTTCCTGTCTCTCAAAGGATGTCTGTCATCTGGGTGGTTTGTGATCGCTTTTCTAAGATGGTCCATTTGGTACCCTTGCCTAAATTACCTTCCTCCTCTGATTTGGTGCCATTATTTTTTCAACATGTGGTTCGTTTGCATGGCATTCCGGAGAACATTGTGTCGGACAGAGGTTCCCAGTTTGTCTCTAAGTTTTGGCGGTCCTTTTGTGCTAAGATGGGCATTGATTTGTCTTTTTCTTCGGCTTTCCATCCTCAAACAAATGGCCAAACCGAACGAACCAACCAGACTTTGGAAACCTATCTGAGATGCTTTGTTTCTGCTGATCAGGATGATTGGGTGACCTTCTTGCCATTGGCTGAGTTCGCCCTTAATAATCGGGCTAGTTCGGCTACTTTGGTTTCGCCTTTTTTTTGCAATTCTGGTTTTCATCCTCATTTTTCTTCGGGGCAGATTGAGCCTTCTGACTGTCCTGGTGTGGATTCTGTGGTGGACAGGTTGCAGCAAATTTGGACTCACGTAGTGGACAATCTGATGTTGTCCCAGGAGAAGGCTCAACGTTTCGCTAACCGCCGTCGTTGTGTGGGTGACCGACTTCGTGTTGGGGATTTGGTTTGGTTGTCTTCTCGTTATGTTCCTATGAAGGTTTCTTCTCCTAGGTTTAAGCCTCGTTTCATTGGTCCTTATAAGATTTCTGAAATTCTCAACCCTGTCTCATTTCGTTTGGTCCTTCCAGCTTCTTTTGCCATCCATAATGTGTTCCATAGGTCGTTGTTGCGGAGGTACGTGGCGCCTATGGTTCCCTCTGTTGATCCTCCTGCACCGGTGTTGGTTGAGGGGGAGTTGGAGTATGTGGTGGAAAAAATTTTGGATTCTCGTATTTCGAGACGGAAGCTTCAGTACCTGGTTAAGTGGAAGGGCTATGGTCTGGAGGATAATTCCTGGGTTGTTGCCTCCGATGTCCACGCTGCCGATTTAGTTCGTGCTTTTCATTTGGCTCGTCCTGATCGGCCTGGGGGCCCTGGTGAGGGTTCGGTGACCCCTCCTCAAGGGGGGGGTACTGTTGTGAATTCCGTTCTCGGACTCCCGCCTGTGGTCATGAATGTTACTTTGGTTAGTTCTGCTCTTGTACTCCCTCTGGTGGCTTTGAGCGGAACTGCTGGTCTCTGAGGTTTGCTTTCTCAGCTGACCTCGTTTACTGTTAGGCTGGCTTCCCTATTTAACTCTACTCAGATTGTTACTTCATGCCAGCTGTCAATGTATCAGTATTGGTTCAGATCTCTCTTGGACTTCTCTGAGGACCTGTCTACTCCAGCAGAAGCTAAGTCTTTGCTAGTTCATTTGTTGTTACTGCTTCCTGAATATATTTCTTAGTACTGCTAATTTCTAGTCCAGCTTGCTATCATGATATTCCCTTGCTAGCTGGAAGCTCTGGGGTGCAGAGTGGCACCTCCACACCGTCAGTCGGTGTGGGGAGTCTTTTTGCTTACTCTGCGTGGTTTTTTTCTAGTCTTTTGAGCTGACCGCATAGATCCCTTTTCTATCCTCTGACTGTTTAGTGAAGTCTGGCCTCCTTTGCTAAAACCTGTTTCATTCCTGTGTTTGTGACTTTTCTCTTAACTCACAGTCAATATATGTGGGGGGCTGCCTTTACCTTTGGGGAATTTCTCTGAGGCAAGGTTAGGCTCTATTTCTATCTTTAGGGGTAGTTAGTGGAGCGCCCCCACACCGCCGCAGGGCCGAGGGGTACCCGGAGCCGGGCCTCTAGGTCTCAGTCCTGGGGTTGTCACGGTGGCTAGACCCGGTCCGTGGCCCTGTCTGTCAGTGGGGGACGTCCGGTGCAATAAGTCGTGTTGTAACGGTGCAGTTGTGGGGTGCAGGTCGCGGTAAATAACGAGGACACCAGGTTGCAGTCTCTTTACCTCTTTACTGGAGATCTCTGAGTCCTCAGTCCAGAATACGGTTCACCAGGCTGCGCAAGTCCGGCCGGTCCAATGGCACCTCCAGAGTTCACCTTCCTTCTTAGCGCTATGTGTTGTAGTCCTTCCCTGCTGTGCTTACGGAAAGTACCCCACAACCGTTGTGTCTGTTTCTTAAGTTCCCTCACAACTCGATTAAATGATGTTCTTCTAATCTTCCGTCCCTTCCTGATGTTACAGTTGGAACGGCACCCGTTTGTCGGATAGGCCTGGAGTTCTTCCGGGACCCTAGAGACGCCCCTCTCCCGCAATTGCCTCCCAAGACTTCATAGGTGATATGTGTTAGACAGCCCGCCTTAAACTGACTGTCCTGCCGCTGTTTAGAGTATTGCTTGAAGCTGAATGTTATTATACTCCCTCGGCGTTCCGGCCACCGGTAATGCGCCTCAGTAGGGTGTTGCTCCGGTCTTACAGCACGACCCCTACTGGAATTCTCCTATTGCTTGATCTCGTTTCTCACTCAGCACAATCTATCTCGCTTCTAGTCCTTTCTTGGGTCCCGCCGCTTCCCGGAGCTGGCGCGGACCCGTTACGTTCTTTCCAATGCCAAGCCTCTGTCAGGATCCCACCCCTGACAGAGACCCTACTGTCTCTTCCTCCACAACACCCTCTGCCACTAGGTGTTGCTTCGTCCAATCCAGTCAGCCTTCTCTTCTAACTTCCTGCCTGACCCCCAGTTTACCCACTATGGTGGGGAGTGGCCTAATGAATAGAACCCTTAGCTCCCCCCGGAGGCCCTGCTGTGAAACATATTGGTGTCTGTGATACCTGATCAGATGAACTCCTTCAGTGCCATCGGACGCACCATGGCTCCCCATAGTGGCGGAGCCACAGTACTGCAACGACCAGGACTCTGGGGCGCTGCACTCCCCCCTGGTTAAACACAGTACTCCGGGACTGGGAAGAAAACAACAATACAGGTTAGCAAAAAGACATACAATTTTGTTGAGTGCAAAACAATAAGTATACTTGAACAGGCTTCCCTTTATGGGAGGTGAGGACACTTTAACGTTACAAACATAATTAAATATCATAGCAACAGGCTACAATTAACTCTCATTACCCAACCGGGTATTCTACTAAGTGCAATTTGATGAACAATAATTTAACATTGCCTTCAAGGAACATACACTCTTAGCTCGCTAAAGGCCTTCCCATAATCACATTACAGGGCAAGTTAACTTTTCATTCTCCTACTTTGAACCTGCAGGACCGCCTGTCCCTATGGCACCAGACCTACTGCCTCTCCTTTCTTTTACAGGACCGCCCCGTTCAGCCAGGGCCTACTGCCTTTCTCTACTATACATGGTATAGACATAACATTCCTTTCAATTAGAGAACATGGAGCCGGCTCTACTTGGCTCCTATTAGGACTCACTCACTAACCCCTACGGGTTCACTTTCTGTCCTTAGTAACACATTACTAACTTTCGATGGGGAACGCAGGGTTTACCTTCTATCCCCCCCCCTTTTCTTATCAACATTATCAACTATCTTCTTTTCACAACATTAAACTTTCTCATTTCTTCCTTCTACTTTTTCTTTCAGAGAACATTATCAATATTTCTTCACATTTAACCAGTTAAACACATATAACTTTTCTCATATAAACATTATCATTATTTCCTTCAGTCAAGACATTATTGCTACTCATCTTAAGCAATATTACTATCGAAGCATAACAAATGAATATCCCCTTTAAGAGAAGACCAAGTCTCTGTGAGGTAGCACATCTTCTCAAGCTACCAGTCCATACTTATCAAAGGTTCCAGTACGGTATCTTCGCAAAGAGTCCTTGTTTAAGTAAAACCAGTAGGGAGCACCTTTAACAAGGGTGCAAACTATATACAAAGAAGTTTTGATCATGCACTGTTCATGATTTCTCAGTTTGTAAAACTCGTGCAAAACTGTAGAAAAACAAACAATAAGGATCCCGGGTCAACTAAGGGATCCACAAATTGTTAACCCTGGACGGGTTTAGTAACAAACAATCAGGAACAGTAACTATTTACATTTTCAGGTTTCCGAGGTTTATCCTTATTCAGGCGGCCTTGGCCCCTGGGCCCCGTCCACGGTGGCACGGATTCCAGCGGCAAGCCCCGCAGGGGCCACCAGGTCACTCGGTGTCTGGATTTGAAGATTAACCCGGCGGGCAAGCTCGGGAGCTACTACAAAGCGCACAGTGGAGACAGTAACAAGATCCGGCAACTCTGGACCAACCGTAGTTGGGGCCACAGGGGAGACTCTCTCAGACTCACATCGCTGTACCTTCCGGGCACGCCATCCTTGCGCATTCTGGTGACGGGTGTACGTCACCTGATCTCCCTCCCGTAGTGGCTCGCCTTCTCGATCACAGCAGGGAGTTTCCACGTCGTAGCCAGCAACGAAGATGCCAGTAGGTAGACCCGACTCCCAAATGGAGCCCCATGCTTTCTTGGGGTGGAAGGCCGACACAATTCCTCGTCTTACCACATCCATTCCACCATATATCAACTTCTTGCTTTGCAATTCCCGTTTTTCAACTTCGTTGCGCTGCCCCCAGTGCTGGAGCACGCATTGTTTGTACTGGTCCCAGGTAAGTATCGCAATAGTGAGACCATCCACTGGAACCCCATCCTGCTCGACCCAAGGGGTATCCCACCGAAACATCACTCCACCGGGGTCCATTTCTATGGGCTCTCCCCACTTAGTTGGTAATGGCGGTAACAACTTCCCGATCGCACTGGGGCCGAGGACCACCCGCTCAATAGTGAACGAATGATTACTGCTGCGGGGAAGATCGGTCGCGGGAGCGGGACCGAGCGTGGGGGCAGGGATATCTGTCGTACCTGGGCCTGATGTGGTTCCACTGGTGTCGAATCGGTCCGCTGACAAGAACGCTGGAGTCGGCTGCTGCTCGGTCCGCGGCTCTTTCAATGCGGTCCTCGGACGCGGCTCCGCTCGCTGTGGTTCCTCCTCCGCTGACTCCGAGGCCAGGATTGGGTGACTCGGCTCCGCTATCTGTTCCAAAGGCTTCGGATCTGCCGGCTGTAGAGGACACGGGTCCACCTCTAGTGAACGAGGGTAAGCCGGGACTGCTCCTTCCCCGTTCCGGCACTCGCTGTTCTTCATCATGATCTGTTGATCGGTGGCAATGCATGCATCTGACTCCGCCATTTCTCCGAGGTCGGGCTTCTCCATCATCCGCTTCCCGCCGTTGCAAATCAGGGGGTTGTCCTCTGCTTTGGGGCAGGTCATCTCCTTGCAGCCAGAAGCGCAGGGGGCGGTATCCATTTCTCGCGCCATTCTGGTAGTCTCCTCCCATAGCACGCCCTCCTTCTTCTCCGAAGTAGTAATGGCGGCGGCTTTTGGCGGGAACTTCTCTTGGTCAATGGTAGCACACAGTCTTTGCAATAAAGTACAGTTCAAGCACAACAAATCACAGTCTCTAGGCACACATGACCTGATTCTTCAGGCTTAAGTAGATCCTGTTCGTGACGCCAAGTTTGGAGCGCCCCCACACCGCCGCAGGGCCGAGGGGTACCCGGAGCCGGGCCTCTAGGTCTCAGTCCTGGGGTTGTCACGGTGGCTAGACCCGGTCCGTGGCCCTGTCTGTCAGTGGGGGATGTCCGGTGCAATAAGTCGTGTTGTAACGGTGCAGTTGTGGGGTGCAGGTCGCGGTAAATAACGAGGACACCAGGTTGCAGTCTCTTTACCTCTTTACTGGAGATCTCTGAGTCCTCAGTCCAGAATACGGTTCACCAGGCTGCGCAAGTCCGGCCGGTCCAATGGCACCTCCAGAGTTCACTTCACAGGTGGAAATCGGTGCCTTCCTTCTTAGCGCTATGTGTTGTAGTCCTTCCCTGCTGTGCTTACGGAAAGTACCCCACAACCGTTGTGTCTGTTTCTTAAGTTCCCTCACAACTCGATTAAATGATGTTCTTCTAATCTTCCGTCCCTTCCTGATGTTACAGTTGGAACGGCACCCGTTTGTCGGATAGGCCTGGAGTTCTTCCGGGACCCTAGAGACGCCCCTCTCCCGCAATTGCCTCCCAAGACTTCATAGGTGATATGTGTTAGACAGCCCGCCTTAAACTGACTGTCCTGCCGCTGTTTAGAGTATTGCTTGAAGCTGAATGTTATTATACTCCCTCGGCGTTCCGGCCACCGGTAATGCGCCTCAGTAGGGTGTTGCTCCGGTCTTACAGCACGACCCCTACTGGAATTCTCCTATTGCTTGATCTCGTTTCTCACTCAGCCCAATCTATCTCGCTTCTAGTCCTTTCTTGGGTCCCGCCGCTTCCCGGAGCTGGCGCGGACCCGTTACGTTCTTTCCAATGCCAAGCCTCTGTCAGGATCCCACCCCTGACAGAGACCCTACTGTCTCTTCCTCCACAACACCCTCTGCCACTAGGTGTTGCTTCGTCCAATCCAGTCAGCCTTCTCTTCTAACTTCCTGCCTGACCCCCAGTTTACCCACTATGGTGGGGAGTGGCCTAATGAATAGAACCCTTAGCTCCCCCCGGAGGCCCTGCTGTGAAACATATTGGTGTCTGTGATACCTGATCAGATGAACTCCTTCAGTGCCATCGGACGCACCATGGCTCCCCATAGTGGCGGAGCCACAGTACTGCAACGACCAGGACTCTGGGGCGCTGCATTAGCTCTTAGGCTGTAAAGAGGCGTCTAGGGAGAGTTAGGTACGCTCCACGGCTATTTCTAGTGTGTGTGATAGGAGTAGAATTTGCGGTCAGCAGAGTTCCCACTTTCCCAGAGCTTGTTCCGATTACTAGTTTACTCATCAGGTCATTCCGGGTGCTCCTAACCACCAGGTCCATAACAGTCACCATCAATGCTGCTCCTCTCTCTCAGGGGGAGATTACTGAATTTGTGGCTGAGGTGAAACTCCACATTGGGGTTCTACATTCCGAGCGGGTTACATGTAAGGTGCTCAGGAATCTTCCTGCTCAGGTGGTTTTGGGTTTTCCTTGGTTGTCTATGCACAACCCGGTAATTGACTGGAAAACACAGGACATAATTCAGTGGAGCGAGTTCTGCCAGGAGAATTGCCTGGCCACATGTGTGGCTGCGGTGACTTCAAGCGTTCCGGAGTCACTTCTGGATTTTGTGGATGTGTTCTTTGAGAAGGGTTGTTCAGAGTTGCCACCACATCGTCCCTATGACTGTTCTATCAGGTTTAAACCAGGGGCCAAGTTGCATAAAGCAAGGATGTTTAACATCTCCGGTCCGGAGAGACAAGCGTTAAAAGATTATATTGCTGAAAGCTTGAGCAAAGGGCACATCAGGTTGTCATCCTCGCCGGTGGCAGCAGGGTTCTTCTTCGTGAAGAAGAAAGATGGAGGATTACACCCGTGTTTGGATTTCAGGGAGTTGAACCAGATTACGGTTCGTGATCCATACCCTATGCCACTGATACCAGATTTGTTCAACCAGGTGGCGGGTGCTAAGTGGTTTACCAAGCTTGACCTCAGGGGGGCGTACAACCTCATAAGAGTCCATCAAGGTGATGAGTGGAAGACGGCTTTTAATACCCCTGAGGGTCATTTTGAAAATGTGGTGATGCCATTTGGGTTGACTAACGCACCAGCAGTGTTCCAACATTTCATCAATGATGTGTTCTCACATGTTTTGGGGAAATTCGTTATCGTGTACCTAGATGACATTCTCATATATTCTTGCGACCGTGATGCTCATTTAGATCATGTCAGGCAGGTGTTACAGCTTCTCATAGAGAATAAGCTATATGCTATACTTGAGAAATGTGTATTTTTTGTTCAGGAGTTGCCTTTCTTGGGTTATATTGTGTCTGCTCCTGGTTTTAAAATGGACGCCGCTAAGGTGCAAGCGGTGCTGCATTGGGAACGTCCTGATAACCTGAAAGCACTTCAGCGGTTCCTTGGGTTTTCTAACTACTATAGGAAATTTATCAAGGATTTTTCCATCATTGCTAAACCGCTAACTGACATGACTAAAAAGGGTACCAATTTCTCCGTTTGGCCTGAGGCTGCTGTGCGCGCATTTGAATTTCTTAAGAACAGTTTTGTTTCAGCCCCCATTCTTGTGCAGCCAGACGTATCAAAACCCTTTGTTGTGGAAGTCGATGCATCTGAGGTTGGTGTGGGGGCAGTACTATCTCAAGGCTCATCTTTGAGTGGTTGGCGTCCGTGCGCCTATTTCTCCAAGAAACTGTCATCTGCCGAACGTATCTACGATATCGGCAGCAGGGAGTTGTTGGCTATTAAGTTGGCCTTTGAGGAATGGCGACACTTCTTGGAGGGGTCCGTACATCAGGTTACTGTTATTACTGATCATAAGAATCTGCTGTATTTGGAGTCAGCCAAGCGTCTGTCCCCCAGGCAGGCTCGCTGGGCATTGTTTTTCACACGGTTCAATTTTGTTGTCACTTACAGACCGGGGTCTAAAAACACTAAGGCGGATGCTCTGTCCAGGTGTTTTCCGGGGGGAGAACCTCGGGAGGATCCAGTACCCATCCTCCAAAAGGGTGTTGTGGTTTCGGCTCTCACTACCGAGATTGAGGCTGAGATTGCCGAGGCTCAGGAGGAGGTACCATCTGAGCTTCCCATCATCAAATCTTTTGTACCGCTTCATCTCCGCTTAAAGGTTTTGGCGGAGCATCATGATGCTGTCCTGGCTGGCCACCCAGGGGTTAGAGGTACCTTGGAGTTGGTGTCACGTCGGTTTTGGTGGCCCAAGATCCGACAGGACGTGGTCTCATACGTGTCAGCTTGTACCACGTGCACTAGGGCTAAGACGCCCCGCTCCCGTCCTGTTGGCACACTACTTTCTCTTGAGGTACCTAGTAAGCCATGGACGGAAATCTCCATGGATTTCATCACTGATTTGCCCTCATCAGCTGGGAACACAGTCATCTTGGTGATAGTTGATCGGTTTTCCAAAATGTCGCACTTTGTGTCTTTGCCTTCGTTGCCTAACGCTAAGACTCTGGGTCAGGTATTTGTGCAGGAGGTTGTCAGACTTCATTCATGGGGTTCCGTCTGACATCGTGTCTGATAGGGGGGTCTCAGTTTGTGGCAAAATTTTGGAAAGCATTTTGCTCACGGCTGGGGATCAAGTTGTCTCATTCTTCGGTGTTTCATCCTCAGTCAAATGGTCAGACTGAGCGTATGAACCAAAATTTGGAACAGTATCTACGCTGCTTTGTCTCTGATAACCAGGAGGCGTGGTCTACGTCCCTTCCTTTGGCTGAGTTTGCCATCAATAATCACCGCCAGGAGTCGTCTGGGGAGTCTCCGTTTTTTTTGTGTTTACGGGCTACATCCTCAATTTTGTACTTTGAGTCAGAGGGGCTCTTCCGGCGTTCCAGAGGAGGACCAGTTAGGAGCACAATTGTCGTCAGTCTGGAGGAGAGTTAGGCTACGTTCACATTTGCGGTGTGCGCCGCAGCGTCGTCGCCGCAACGCACAACGCAAACAAAAACGCAGCAAAACGCATACACAACGCTGCGTTTTGCGCCGCATGCGTTCAACGCATGCGGCGCAAAACGCAGCGTTTTTTGTAAACGCAGTTGCGTTTTCAACAAAAAACGCAGCGTTTTGCGCCGCATGCGTTTTTTTGTGCAGTGAGTCATTCTTCATCCCACCCACAAAAAAAAGGGTCTACACAATAGATAAGGGCCACCAATGGCTAGAAGAGGGTTGGTGTTTATGTAATTGTGTATATATACCATGGCAGACATGAATTCCTCCCATTTGCTGGTATTCATGATGGAGCGTCCCATGGACAGTATCGTCATGGATATGGAGATGGAATTAGCCTTGGCTCATGCCTATGCTGTCGCCTGTGCTCATCAAAGAGAAAGAGAAAAACGGAGATGGATTCATCGCAGATTTTGGATACACCCTATCTTGGAAGTCCGGGTGAGCCGTGGAGCATACCATAGCTTGTTTGGCGAACTGAATGAGAACCTGGAGAAGTATTTCGAGTACACCAGGATGTCTCAGGAGAGCTTCCGGTATCTTCTGCGTCGGGTGGAAGGAGCCATCAGCAGGCAGGATACTCAGCTCCGGAGAGCTATATCCGCAGAGGAGCGGCTGCTGGTGACTCTACGGTACGTAGCTGTTTGAATGACTTGAGATATGTTCGGCTACGTTCACATCTTCCCTTTTTTTTTTTTTTTTTTCTTAATTTTTGTTGGGGGTGGTATGGTCAATGTACTTTTATAAATTGCAATGTACTAATGTAATTTCTTTATCTTCTTGGCAGTTTCCTGGCTACCGGAGAGACCTTGCGATCCCTTCAATTTCAGTTCCGGATTGGAGTCTCCACTCTCTCCGGAATTATTGCTGAGACCTGCCGCGCTTTGTGGGATAATCTCCGGGAAGAATTTTTACCCGTCCCTACAAGCGATATCTGGTTGGCCAACGCCGAGAAATTTGAGGAAGTGTGTTCGTTTCCAAACTGTATTGGCGCGGTGGATGGCAAGCACATACGGATTACCAAGCCAGGGAAAAGTGGATCCCTTTTCTATAACTACAAAAAATATTTTTCCACTGTGCTGATGGCAATTGCCGGTGCGGACTGCCGTTTTCTTGCAGTCGACATTGGTGCGTTTGGCCGTTCAAATGACTCGCGCACATTCAAAGACTCGGATATGGGCCAAAAATTATATGGGAACAATTTCAATTTCCCCCAGCCACGACCTCTTCCCCACACCGAAGGCCCTGCGATGCCATTTGTTGTGGTTGGGGATGAGGCATTCCAAATGTCTGCCAACCTATTGAAACCCTACTCAAGTCGGGGCTTGGACCATACGAAAAGGGTGTTCAATTACAGACTGTCCAGGGCCAGAAGGACTGTGGAGTGCGCCTTTGGCATCCTTGTCTCAAAATGGCGGATATTAGGATCCGCCATTAATCTGAAAACTGAGACAGTGGATGAGGTGGTGAAGGCGTGTGTGGTTCTCCACAATTTTATTCTGGCCAAAGAGAGACTGAACGTTGATCTCGATGAAACCATAGCCAACCCATTGCCCAATTTCCATGATCATCCTCTGAGGACAAGTGTGGAAATTGCGCAGATGAGGGATAGTTTTGCGGCCTATTTTGTGTCAGATGTTGGCCGTCTGTCATGGCAAGATACAATGGTGTAGTAAACTGTTGGACTGTATTCTGGTGTGACTATGCTAAAAATAGTTCACCAATGTAATTATTTAAAAAACTTGGAACCCTTTGTTTTTAAAATGTTGTGTTTTAATAAAAAAATTTTCTTAAGTTTTCTACCCTGCTTCAAAGACAAAATTTATACCATACCATATAACATATTTATTTGTTTGTCAGATCGCCGTGTATCTTTGTGTTTGTCAGCAAAAACAACGATACCAGCGATGTTTTACACTGGTAACCAGGGTAAATATCGGCTTACTAAGCGCAGGGCGGCGCTTAGTAACCTGATATTTACCCTGGTTACCAGTGTGAAAGTTTAAAAAAAAAACAGTACATACACTCAGAATCGCGTCCCCCGGCGTCCGCTTCCTGCACTGACTGAGCGCCGGCCGGAAAGTGAATGCACAGCACAGCGGTGATGTGACCGCTCTGCTGTTAGGGCCGTCACTCAGTCAGGGCAGGGAAGCGGACGCCGGGGGACGCGATTCTGAGTGTATGTACTGTTGTTTTATTTACATTTAACACTGGTAACCAGGGTAATCATCGGAAACGCGGCGGCCTGCGCTTAACAACCTGATGTTTACCCTGGTTACCCGGGGACCTCGGCATCGTTGGTCGCTGGAGAGCTGTCACACAGACAGCTCTCCAGCGACCAAATAGCGATGCTGCAGTGATCTGCATCATTGTATGTTTCGCTGCAGCATTGTTAAGTGTGAAGGTACCTTTACGGTATGTGTCCACGTTCAGGATTGCATGATGATTTTGTCACGATTTTTCTTTAGTATTTGTAATACAAAACCAGGAGTGGAACAATTAGAGGCAAAGTAGAATAGAAACATATGCTCCACTGCTGTATTTATCACCCACTCCTGGTTTTGGGTTACAAAACACTGATGAAAAATCGTGACCAAATCCTCATGCAATCCTGAGCGTGGACACATACCCTAGTGATTGAAAACACCTCATACACTTTATTGTTTGTAAACACCTCATACAGCAATGAGAGACACACCAAAAAAGGCAAAATAAAAATGGTAAAAATAGTGTCTGACATTGCATATATGAGTTGTTTGAAACACAAAATATGTGTAGACGGCGCACGGTGTGACTTGCTGAGAAGTATACATGAAAGTAAGAACAAATATTGTTGTATTCAAACCAAAGTTTTTTATTTGGGGGAAACAGAAAAAAAAAAAGGGGAAATAAACTTAGGGGGTATCAACCTGTGCCACAAAGGGGGAATGGTAGGTATCTTTTTCGGAATGGGGAGCGGAAAATGAGGATGCTGACGACGACGAGGAGGAGGAGGATGTTGACCTATTATAGTCCAGGAGGCTGGATGGCAGGTCTAATGGGGAGCAAACCGCCACCTCTGCAGGGGAGGGAGGAGGCAACACGAGCCTTTGTGAGGTTCTTGGTTGGCTCTGGCTGCTCCTACTGCGGCTAGAGCCCCTACGTCTACTTGTTGTTTGTACTGGAGCAGCCAGAGCCTCAGTGCGTGTCCTCTTGCTTCTGTGTTTTTTTCTTTTCTTTCCCCGATCTCCCCTAGAATGATGGCTGCGGGAGGATGAGGGCCTGGCAGGAGCAGGAGTCAGCGGCACACTGCTATGGTGCCTGTGGTGGCGTCGCTCGGCACTTGGACCAGGGTGGGGTGGCTGGAGTGACTCTGCAGCAGGAGTCGGAGTCATGCTAGCCAGCGACGGCACTACGGGCAGTGTCGCTGACTGCACGACCCGAGCCTGCTGCAGAGCCCTCACGTAAGAATTGTTGCAGTCCTGCATCACCGAAATCTGGAGTTCCGGCGTAAGGTTTTCCACCATGCCTTTTGCCATTGTGCTAAAGAAATGTTTTGCCGGATTTGTGAGCTCGGCTTCCAGGATTTCAAGGCGCCGTCCCATACTGGACATTTCATCTCTCAACGCCTTGAAACCGTTCTGGAACACCGTGCCCAAGTGCAAAAATTCGGGCATGACTGACCTGTCCGAGGCCCGCTGGCGCTGTCGGGAATACCCGAACGAAGGTGCGCCAGAGGCCTCGGGCAGGGGAAAACCTGACGTACCGGCAGCCGGTTCTCCAGATGATGGTGGTGCAAGCCTGCTGTCGCTGTGGGATGGCTGTGACGGCTCAGATGGCGATCCATGAAGTTCCGCTTCACAGGGGGGAGCTCGCTGGAGGGTGCTGCTGTGTGTCCTGTGAAAAGATAATGAAAAAATTAGTCTTCAATTAATAACCTATCACATACGCCAACTCCTGTCAAAAAAATTACATGACACATCAAAACATTACAATCCCCTGTCTCTCAGTCTGTGTGGCCTATAATAAATTGCTGATTGTTATCGCCAGCTGACCATTAGGGCTCACGATAACAATCATGGACATTTTGACGGCAGAAAATGACTGTACATTCCCTCTGCCAAAGGCAATGCATACCCCTGTCATATTTTTAAAAAATTATTGTGTGAAAAACTAATTTCAAGATGCCGGCTATGTTGCAAAAATAATAGAAAATTTAAGGTCTATAAAAGAATTAAAAAAAATTAAAAACCAGACTTTGCTGATCTGATCGCAGGAATGTCCATGACGTTAGGATCATGTGATCGAGACGTCATCATTATTCCTGCGATCAGAACTACCCTGACTCAGAACGTAACCTGTCATGGACTACAAGGACTCTCGCTTAACCTAAAAAAATTACCGTGGATGGCCAATATGCTAAGCTGACTACATTGATGGCCAATACACTATGTGCCTGGGAAATGTACTATGTGGATACGTGGCTAGAACGTGTACTATGTGGCTGCGATATAGTGGCCTGTAAATATACTATGTGTGTGGATGCACAATGTACGTGGCTGGCCAATGAACTATGTGGCTGTGCAATATGTTATGTGTCTGGGCAATGTACAATGTGCAATATGGTATGTGGACAAAATACTTACTGTCGGCGGCCAAGGATTGGTCTTAAGAACTGCAGTGCCCTGTTGTACTTGTAGGGCACCGACTTGCTCGCCGCAGCACCACTCCTCGATTGCTCCTCCTCTGCACGGAGCCCCTTATTGAAACGGTCCTTTATGGATCGCCATCTGGTCCTCAACTTTTTCACTGTGAATGCAAAGAAAAAAAAAGGTTACATATGTAGCATTTTAAAAGGATAAAACAACCGTGTGTGATGCAAAGTTTAGGCGTTGATAGCATCACACACGGTTGTGTTTATCCTGGCAAGATGGGTCATAGCAGCGTCTCAGCAATACTCACTAAAGGTGCCTTTGTCCTTCGCTGAGGCACTGTCAAAGCCATCCCACAGCGACTTTGCCACCTCTGCCCACAAACGCCTCGACACCACCTGGTCCATGTGCCGGGGGTCACGGCTGTCCCACAACGGGCCACGCTCCTGGATGCTGGAGATCAGGAGCTCCACATCTATACTCTCCCTGTGGTCCCGTTGTGAAACCTAGAAAAAATAGAAAACAAAAAGGTTACAAATAGGCAAATATAAACAACCATCATCAGCACCTGGCATGATTTGTACCTTTGCCCTATCCTTTGCCATTTGATGTATGTATATTGATGGTTTCTACACCTGTATTTTTGAATGTTTTTGTGCAGGGAGTTCAACTGTATGTTACCTTCCCCCAATACTTGCTGCCCTGAAAAGCTATAATGTAATTAAGCTTACTAAACATCCCTTGTGAAACCAGGTTGCTCCTAATGTTCCTCCCAGCAGGATGCTACTCCAAAAAAAAGATAAAAAAAAAAAAACAAATACTCACTTGCCGGCCTGACGACACATCTTGGCACCGATCTCCCTGCTCCCGCTGTGTGCCTTCCCCCTCACTTGAAGAAGCCTGTAAAAAAATGTATACAAAAATTAGTGACAATGCTACAAATGGCAGCGAATAGTAAGCAACTGGACATAATTACTCACCGCACTCCCCCTCGCCGATTGGCTATGCTCAGAGTCACTCGCCATTATTGGAAGTTTGCTCTGCAATGAAAAAATGAGCAAAAAATCACATCCAAAGCTAACAATGCCACATACAATAAAACATTAAAACAACCACAATTGACTGTTGACTGATAGGACAATGCAAACTCAAAAAGCGACACCACAACGCCATACATTGCAAGAGAAGACAATAGAAGAAACAATACAAGAATAGACCCAAACAAAATTAAGCAAAAATAGACACCTATGTCCAAATTTTAAAAAATAAAAAATTAAAAAATAAAGAGGAAAAAAAAAGGCACAATGAAATAGCAAACTGCACGCCATACTTTACAATAGCAACAAGACATGATCCAAAACAACACCATCTGGTGACATCTACCACAGAAATACATCTGAAAAAGGCGATAAATACCATTCTAGATAATAAGCAATAAACATTACAGGACAACCGCTGTTACAATATACAGCAACCAAAAGAAAAACCATAGTCAAATAGAAAAGAGAACACAAGAAATTTTAAAAAAAGGGCCCAAACAAAAAAAAAAAAAAAATTTAACTACACACTTGGCTATGGAAACATTCAAGACAGGAGATATATATATGGAAGCCATACAGAAAACGACGTAACCATAATACAATTTAACATATAATGGCATATAGCAGCACGGAACAATAATATACAAATTAAACATCATAAATGTAGCCCCCCACCAGCAAGAAAAGACACTCAAGGAAAGAAAAAAAAATGCCAACAGCATAATAAAACACAGCAATAAATGAGCCTAGAAAACGCCATACGGTTACCCCAACAATACAAGCCAGAAAAAGACATGCACCACAAATTTTACAATAAAAAATCTTACAAAAAAAAGGCATTGAACATCCGCATGACACAAGAACAACCAAAAATAAATCCAAAACCAATCCAAACCCAGCAAGGCCGCACACAAGAAACGCCAGCATATATCAGAAACACATTAAAAAAAACTGTTATTATTCAATAACAACCTACAGTGCCATAACCGTACTATATCACAGAGCAAACATTGCACAAATTAAATAAAAAAAAAAAAATAAAACACAGACAAAAAATTATGCAAAGAGAAATATATACTTACAGGTTTGGAAAGCAGGTTGCTCCTCTCTTCGGTCTGCTCTGTGTGCTCTGTGAAAGACAATGGCAAACCCCCCCCCCCTTTTTTTTATATATATAGTGCTTTTTTTAAGTGTCTAGACAAAGTCTAGACAATGTTTTGCATTTTTGAAAGAAAAACGCATGCGTCGTACAACGCATCACGACGCAAGTACTTGCGTCGTCTGCGTTGTCAATGCAAGTCAATGAGAAAAAAGGCGCATCGACGACGCAAACACGACGCAAACACGACGCATGCGTTTTTTAAAAAGTCTGCGCCGCCAAAAAAATGCAACATGTTGCGTTGGCCGCGCCCTGGCAGGTGCGCCCTAACGCCGCATGCGGCGTACGACGCACCAAAACGCATGACAACGCATGTACATGCGGCGCCATGCGGCCCCAATGTTAAAGATAGGGCCGCACGACGCATGCGTTGCGATGCGGCGACGACGCTGCGGCGCACACCGCAAATGTGAACGTAGCCTTAAACAGTGCCTGTTGAGTGTGGGTTCTAGGTACAAACGTGTGGCTGACAGTAGGCGTGTGCCAGGTCCGGACCTGAGTGTGGATGACTGGGTGTGGTTATCCACAAAAAACATAAGACTCAAAATACCGTCCCTTAAATTGGGTCCACGGTTTATTGGTCCATTTAAGGTCACCGCCGTCATTAACCCAGTAGCGTACCGATTGGTACGGTGTATAAGATACACAACGTGTTCCACAGGTCTCTTCTAAAGAAGGTGGTGGGTTCTGTGGACGCAGCGCCTATGCCACCTCCAGTCTTGGTGGATGGTAATTTGGAATTTGAAGTCTCCATGGTGGTTGACTCTCGTGTAGTGCACCGCACTTTACAGTACTTGGTTCACTGGCGTGGTTATGGGCCTGAGGAGAGGTCCTGGGTACCAGCCTCGGACATTCATGCTGATCGGCTGGTCAGGTTTTTTCATCGTCGCCATCCAGACAAGCCGGGTCCTATAAGCCGTGAGGGCCCTGGGGTCCCTCGTAGAAGGCGGGGTACTGTCATGTCGGACGCTGTTCAGACCAGGTCGTTCGACAGACAGCGGTAATTCCGCTTTTGACCACTATGTGCTCATTGGCGTCGGCTAGATTTTATCTAGCTGTTCCGGGGTTAATTTACCTGATCCTCGGATTGGTAGCTGGGCCATGCCCATTGCCTTTAAATAGTTCTCCTGATCATTGGGCGTCGCCGATTATAGCTTCTGTCTTGTGCGTTGTTATCTTGGTCTGGAGCTGGTTGTTGGAGATTCGTTGCTGGTGGTGTATTTTCCTTTGTCTTATTTACTCCTTCCTATATTTGTATTTATTTTGCCCTGCACATTTATACTGTATTCCTGAGTGACTGCGGTGTGGTGTATATTTTCCTTTATCCTTGTCTGTGCTAACTGTGGGTATTGGTATATTGCCTCTTCACTGGGTGGTGGGCGGAGGTTTCAGCCTAGGGTTGAAACAGGAGACAGGGTGAGGTTCCAGGCCTGGACATGCACACCATCAGTGTAAACTCCAGGTAGAGGGTCAGTCAGGATTTCCCTAGTCTGAGGGAAATTGCAGGGGCCCGGGTTATTAGCTCTCGCTCACCTAGTCTCCCCGTGACAGTCTGATGGTACTAAAGGAGTTCACCTGACCAGGTATCACAGTCACACACTACACTTCACACTCCAGTCCACCAGGGGGAGCCTTGCTTCTATCTACTAGGCCACTCCTCACACACGGGTAAAACTGGTGGGTTGGATAGGAAGTCAGGGAGAAGCTACCTGGGTTTGACCCAGAGAGGACCTGTCAGGCAGACAGGGGGAGAAGGAGGAACATCTGAGCTGCAGATAGAGGGTCTCTGTCAGGGGTGGGATCCTGACAGAGGCCAAGCATGAGATAGAACGTTACGGAGCTGTGCCTGCACCCCATTGCGGCAGCATCCTAAGAAAGGACACGAAGCGAAGTAAATTGTGAAGAGTGAGAAACGAAGTCACAGCACAAGGAGATAATACCGGGAGAAGTTCTGTCCCAAGATCGTCAGCCTCATTCTGAGGAGCGTAGCCGGTGGCCGGAACACTGAGGGAGTAATAGGCTCTACGCATTACTTCAGAGACCAGCAGGACAGTTGATTCCAAGTTGGCTGCCCGACCTTAATACCTATGAAGACACGGAGGCAAATTGTGGGAGAGGGGCGTCTCTAGGGTCCCTATAAAATAGCTCCAGGCCTACCCCGTCATACGGGTTATCCTATCCATATCATCTGGGGGACAGAGAGAGAGAGAACATCAGAAACATCCACGAAAGTTGGGAGGACTGTCCCGTGGTGCTCAGCAGGGAGGTACTACAACACACAGGCGCTAGTAGGAAGGCTACTGATTTCCACCTGGATAAGGGAACTCTGGATGTGCCTTCGGACCGGCCGGACTCTGCCTGCCCTGTGAACGGTACTCTGGACTGTGGACTCTGAAGTCTTCAGTAAAAGGTAAAGAGACTGCAAACTTTGTGTCCTCGTTATTCATTGCACCTTACGACGAACACCATCACCACCTATACAACTGGGAAGCCCTGGGGATATACTTCACCTGTGGGAAGGTACACCATCTAGCTGCCATTCCATCATCCCAGCGGACCCCTAGCAGCGTCAGTCACCTTGACCGAATACCACAGGTGGCGTCACGAACACCGTGCAAACAACTACACCTTTAATTGGGCGCCCCTCAGAAGGGCCACGGACCGGGTCGGGCCACCGTAACATTCCCAGAACCGAGAGAGAGATAGACCCGGTACCGAGTACCCCATTGCCCTACACGTGGGGGCGCTCCATGTACAAATAACATACAGTGACAAACATGTAACAAATAAGTCATTAAGTCATCTATTACTTCAGTCAACCCCCATAATATTTATTTGTAATCTAACTAATCATTGTCTGTAATTTTAACACCCTCTTTTCCTTGTATGTTTCTCTCACATGGCTTCCACATACAGTCTTCTTGTGTCTATTGTGGTCTTCTGATATTTAAAAACACCAAGGTCAAGCACCAAATTACAGCGGACTGTCAATTGGAAGACATTACAAACCCTCAAATGATAAATGCATATTTATGCATTCCCAAGACCAAACTCAATTCATCATTTCAGCCAGCACATACGTAATAGTATGCTCACAGGATATTTCTCTTGGTACAAACTATTAAAACAAAAACAAACATCATTAGTCATCAACAAATGGCAAAACTGTTCAAACACAATTCTCATGGAATGTTCCACAACTTTTATCTAATTAGTCCATGAGGGAATACAGGCATGGTATTAAAGGAGTCAAAGGGGCGGGTGCAGTAGGGACTTTGTTATCAGGTGTCCCACCTCTATCCTTCCAACCTCCTATCTCATTTGTCGCCCCCCTCCTGGGCCTGGCGATTTTCAATCTGCCATTTCAGCTCAGATCCTGCCATCTTCTGAACAAGTCACATGTAGAAATTCCATCTATGTCCTGAAATGGAACTCCAATAGCTATCAGGTCACAAAACAGCTCCTTTCTGCTTTTTCTAACTTGGATATTATCACCTTTCCTCCTCTCTTGTTCTACTCTGTCTGTTATGCAATTTCTTGACACTTTTGCTTTCTGTAGAGCAGATAACTGAGAAATTAAACTGCATGCTGTATATACATTAGTGGAGTTTCCCATGAGCGCACTGAACATGGTGAATAATGGGGATTTGTAAGCAGCTGGGGCACCTTCTATGAATTTATTTTTCATCAGTACTGTCATCACTGCAGCATCTGGCCCCTTCCAATCCTCGACAACAGCAAAATGATCATTCAGATCTGGCATAGGATTTCGAGTTATACCACCTGTACATGCGATTTCTCTCAGTCTCTGCACTCCATCTGCAAGAGACTCCCATTGTGTTTGTGGTATTAGTTCAATAGGAGAATCATATACTTGTGCCACAGAATCCCTCACCAAATGCAATAGGGAAAAATTCTCTGCAGTGTCCCTTGCACGTCTCATTTTTAAACGCACCATGGGATCAATACAAATACTAGCATTCCTATGCCCTCAAGACGGTTCAAGATTTTTGTATCTGCCCCAAAATCCCATAACCTGAGAATCCATGTTAATAAATTCTCTCCTGCTTGCTGTCGGTATCTGGTGGCTAATTCTGTTAGTTCCCCTGCCATATAATTTCTAGCTTCCTCTGTCATGGCGGATTCTGCGCCAACAGCTGCATCTCCTGCATCCATCCTATTTCCCCTACGCTGAGTAACTTCTCTCCTGGTATTTGTTACTACAATAGGTCTGGCATGCAATTCTACCTCATTTTCTAAGTCATCATATTCTAACAAATCTGACCATTTCTCATCAATCATGGTTCTAACATGTGCAGTATGACTATCTGAAACTGGCTGCTGTCTCCTCCTGCGCTTATTCTTATTCATATTTTTATCACGTATTCTTCCAAACTCTTTTGCATTTTATCATGCTGTTTCACTTGATCTCTCAAAGCTGATTGCAAGCTGATCCTTTGCTCTATAGCTGTATGCAGCTCTAAATGCAAATTATCAATCTCCTCCTGCAAACTTTGCAGTGCCTGGACACATACCCATCCAACGGCCACTGCTGTTTTTTGCTCCTTTGCATCATACCTTGAGAGATCAAATTTGGCAGCCACATCCTGAGGATTTGCTAAACGCTGTCCCTCCATATATTTATTACATTCCTTTGCCATTGGGGTCCAAGGTCCTGACAACACCCATTCTGGCAAGGATCTGACACTACTCTCAATTGCTTTCCTATTCTTAACAAACTTATTCAATTTTGCAAACATTTTTATTCAAGACACAATTCCCACTTTTCTGACACCACTTGTTTTGTCAAGGTTCAAAGAATTGTGATGAATAAATAAATGCTCACACGAAAATTGAAGAAGACAAAAATGAATTTACTTAATAAAAGATAATAAATATAAACAGTCACTCAAAATAACACATAATCAATAGTCATACATTACACTCTCAAAGGTAGAAGTCCATCACTCATCCATCATCCAAGAAGCAAGAGGGGCCCAAGCACATGTGCTCTTCTGTTATATCTCTCCAGCTACCAGAGGTGTGTCCAGCCCCCACGTGTGGGGAATGATGTCCCCAGTCTATTGTCCACTTGCAAAGGTACATCCCCTCAATCCCCAATGAAACCTGATTTACCAGTTTTTGCAACTGGAGGAGGGGGCTTCATGTAGGACACATGGCAGAAATTCAACAACTGGGGGCTGGGCCTCTGAACACATGTGGGGAAATATATATGTACTAGATGGTGGCCCGATTCTAATGCATCGAGTATTCTAGAATATGTATGTATGTATATAGCAGCCACATAGTATATAGCACAGCCCACATAACGCAGACAGCCACGTAGTATATAGCACAGCCATGTAGTATATAGCAGCCACGTAGTATATAACACAGCCCACATAGTATATAGCACAGCCACGTAGTATATAGCACAGCCACGTAGTATATAGCAGCCACGTAGTATATAACACAGCCATGTAGTATATAACACAGCCACCTAGTATATAACACAGCCCATTTAATATATAGCAGCCACGTAGTATATAACACAGCCATGTAGTATATAGGAGCCACATAGTATATAGCACAGCCACATACAGTAGTATATAACACAGCCCACGCAGTATACAGCACAGCCCACGCAGTATATAACACAGCCCACATAACACAGACAGCCACATAGTATATAGCACAGCCACGTAGTATATAGCAGCCACTTTATATATAACACTGCCCACGTAGTATATAGCATAGCCGCATACTATATAACACAGCCCACATAATATATAGCACAGCCCACGTAATATATAACAGCACACATAGTATATAACACTGCCCACGTAGTATATAACATAGGCACATAGTATATAACACAGCCCATGCAGTATATAACACTGCCCACGTAGTATATAACACTGCCCACGTAGTAGATAACACAGCCCACGCAGTATATAACACTGCCCACGTAGTATATAACACTGTCCACGGCCCCACACTGTTGACGGCCCCCCGAGGAAGCCAACTACGCGAAACGCGTGTCGGGGCAATATATCCAGCCTGCTGAGGTCTCTCCTTCCCACATGGGTAAGCAAATGTGATGTTTGGACTAAATGAGTATGGGTACTTTTAGTTACATTGGGAACGGTTATTACCGGTTTAGGGCTCCCCATACAAGTGTTATGATTAGGTAGATGCCCATTACACTTACGTATACCTGCTCTTAGTACCAACAAATATGGAGGCACCTTGTCTGGCGGTTTTTGTATTTTAATTTTTGTGTTCTCTCCCTTATTTTCTCGCTATGTGTTTTTGTATTTTGGCTTTTAGCCGATATTTATTGTGAATTGAGCTCTGAATAATAAAAATTCGTTTTTTTGGTACTGTAAATTCATGATTTGGGCTCCATTTTTTGTATTCATATTTGTACCCATGAGAGTATACTCCTGTTTCTCTATAGGTTTAATATAACACTGTCCACGCAGTATATAGCACAGCCCATGCAGTATATAACACAGCCCACGTAGTATATAACACAGCCCACGTAGTATATAACACAGCCCACGTAGTATATAACACTGCCCACGTAATATATAACACTGCCCATGCAGTATATAACACTGCCCACGCAGTATATAACACAGCCCATGTAGTATGTAACACAGCCCACGCAGTATATAGCACAGCCCACGCAGTATATAACAAAGCCCACATAACACAGACAGCCACATAGTATATAGCACAGCCACGTAGTATATAGCATAGCCACGTAGTATATAGCAGCCACTTAGTATATAACACTGCCCACGTAGTATATAGCATAGCCGCGTAGTATATAACACAGCCCACGTAGTATATAACACAGGCACGTAGTATATAACGCAGCCCACATAGTATATAGCACAGCCACGTAGTATATAGCACAGCCACGTAGTATATAGCAGCCACGTAGTATATAACACAGCCATGTAGTATATAACACAGCCATCTAGTATATAACACAGCCCATTTAATATATAGCAGCCACGTAGTATATAACACAGCCATGTAGTATATAGGAGCCACATAGTATATAGCACAGTCACATACAGTAGTATATAACACAGCCCACGCAGTATACAGCACAGCCCATGCAGTATATAACACAGCCCACATAACACAGACAGCCACATAGTATATAGCACAGCCACGTAGTATATAGCAGCCACTTTATGTATAACACTGCCCACGTAGTATATAGCATAGCCGCATACTATATAACACAGCCCACATAATATATAGCACAGCCCACGTAATATATAACAGCACACATAGTATATAACACTGCCCACGTAGTATATAACATAGGCACATAGTATATAACACAGCCCATGCAGTATATAACACTGCCCACGTAGTATATAACACTGCCCACGTAGTAGATAACACAGCCCACGCAGTATATAACACTGCCCACGTAGTATATAACACTGTCCACGGCCCCACACTGTTGACGGCCCCCCGAGGAAGCCAACTACGCGAAACGCGTGTCGGGGCAATATATCCAGCCTGCTGAGGTCTCTCCTTCCCACATGGGTAAGCAAATGTGATGTTTGGACTAAATGAGTATGGGTACTTTTAGTTACATTGGGAACGGTTATTACCGGTTTAGGGCTCCCCATACAAGTGTTATGATTAGGTAGATGCCCATTACACTTACGTATACCTGCTCTTAGTACCAACAAATATGGAGGCACCTTGTCTGGCGGTTTTTGTATTTTAATTTTTGTGTTCTCTCCCTTATTTTCTCGCTATGTGTTTTTGTATTTTGGCTTTTAGCCGATATTTATTGTGAATTGAGCTCTGAATAATAAAAATTCATTTTTTGGTACTGTAAATTCATGATTTGGGCTCCATTTTTTGTATTCATATTTGTACCCATGAGAGTATACTCCTGTTTCTCTATAGGTTTAATATAACACTGTCCACGCAGTATATAGCACAGCCCATGCAGTATATAACACAGCCCACGTAGTATATAACACAGCCCACGTAGTATATAACACAGCCCACGTAGTATATAACACTGCCCACGTAATATATAACACTGCCCATGCAGTATATAACACTGCCCACGCAGTATATAACACAGCCCATGTAGTATGTAACACAGCCCACGCAGTATATAGCACAGCCCACGCAGTATATAACAAAGCCCACATAACACAGACAGCCACATAGTATATAGCACAGCCACGTAGTATATAGCATAGCCACGTAGTATATAGCAGCCACTTAGTATATAACACTGCCCACGTAGTATATAGCATAGCCGCGTAGTATATAACACAGCCCACGTAATATATAACACAGCCCACGTAATATATAACACAGCCCCCATAATATATAACAGCCCACGTAGTATATAACACAGGCCACGTAGTATATAACACAGGCACGTAGTATATAACGCAGCCCATGCAGTATATAATACTGCCCACGTAGTATATAACACTGCCCACGTAGTAGATAACACTGCCCACATAGTATATAACACAGCCCACGCAGTATATAACACTGCCCACACAGTATATAACACTGCCCACGCAGTATATAATACTGCCCACACAGTATATAGCACAGCCCAAGCAGTATATAACACAGCCCACGTAGTATATAAGACAGCCCACGCAGTATATAGCATACCCCATGCAGAATATAACACAGCCCATGTAATATATAACACTGCCCACGTAGTATATAACACAGCCCACTGTTATGATCCGGTGACCTTGCAGCCGCATGAGACTTTCTCTGGAGTAGGTGGAACCTGTACTGACCGCAAACCCTAAACTGACACGCAACTAGAAGTAGCCGTGGGGTGTACCTAACACATCCTAGACACCTCGACACAGCTGGAGGACTAAATAGCCCTATAGATGGAAATGGGAATTCTATCTTGCCTCAGAGCAGAACCCCAAAGGATAGGCAGGCCCGCATAAATATTGACTGTGAGTATAAGAGGAAAGACACACGCAGGCAGAAAACAGGATTTAGCAAAAGAGGCACCTCTAGCTAAATAGAAAAGGATAGGACAGAGTACTAAGCGGTCAGTATTAAAATCCTAAAAATATCCACAGCAGATTATACAAAAATCCCACATCTAACTAAAGACATGGAATGTATATCTGCATCTCCTGAGAATCCAACATGACTGAAAAAATCCAAACACAGTCTAAGCTGGACAAAAAACACAATGAATTGCACTGAATTGTAAAGCACACAGCATGTGTGCTGCAGAGACAAAAACCAGACACTTATCTTAGCTGAATTGGCAGCAGGGCAGGAGGAACAGACAGAGATGCAAATCCTCCAAGAACAATGGACAACTGGCAAGGGCTAATGGATCCTGCACACCTAAATACCCCATTCAGAGCTGCAATCAGCAGAAACACCTGCCCAGGATTGCAACCCAGAGACGACTGCACTACCACCAACAACCACCGGAGGGAACCCAAGAGCAGAATTCACAACAGTATCCCCCCCTTGAAGAGGGGTCACCGAACCCTCACCAGAGCCCCCAGGCCGATCAGGACGAGCCAGATGAAAGGCACGGACCAAATCAGCAGCATGGACATCAGAGGCAAAAACCCAAGAATTATCCTCCTGGCCATAACCCTTCCATTTGACAAGGTACTGAAGCCTCCGCCTCGAAAAGCGAGAATCCCAAATCTTCTCAACCACATACTCCAACTCCCCATCAACCAACACAGGGGCCAGAGGATCAACAGAGGGAACAACGGGCACCACGTATTTTCGCAATAAAGATCTATGGAAGACATTATGGATGGCAAAAGAGGCCGGAAGAGCCAATCGAAAAGACACCGGATTAATAATCTCAGAAATCCTATAAGGACCAATAAACCGAGGCTTAAACTTAGGGGAAGAAACCTTCATAGGAACATGACGGGAAGACAACCAGACCAGATCCCCAACCCGAAGCCGGGAACCAACACACCGACGACGGTTAGCAAAACGCTGAGCCTCCTCCTGAGACAACACCAAATTGTCCACTACATGAGCCCAAATCTGCTGCAACCTGTCAACCACAGAATCCACACCAGGACAGTCAGAAGGCTTAACCTGCCCCGAAGAAAAACGAGGATGAAAATCAAAATTACAAAAGAAGGGCGAAACCAAAGTAGCCGAACTAGCCCGATTATTAAGGGCAAACTCGGCCAATGGCAAAAAAGCCACCCAATCATCCTGATCAGCAGACACAAAGCATCTCAAATAAGTTTCCAAAGTCTGATTAGTTCGCTCGGTCTGGCCATTTGTCTGAGGATGAAATGCGGACGAAAAAGACTAATCAATGCCCAGCCTAGCACAAAAGGCCCACCAAAACCTAGAAACAAACTGGGAACCTCTGTCGGACACAATATTCTCCGGAATACCATGCAAACGAACCACATGCTGAAAAAACAACGGAACCAAATCAGAAGAAGAAGGCAATTTAGGCAAGGGCACCAAATGAACCATCTTAGAGAACCGGTCACAAACAACCCAGATAACCGACATCCTCTGGGAAACCGGAAGATCTGAAATAAAATCCATAGAAATATGCGTCCAGGGCCTCTCAGGGACCGGTAAAGGCAAAAGCAACCCACTAGCACGGGACCAACAGGGCTTGGCCCGCGCACAAGTCCCACAGGACTGAACAAAAGAACGCACATCACGCGACAAAGAAGGCCACCAAAAGAACCTACCAACCAAATCTCTGGTACCAAAAATCCCAGGATGGCCAGCCAACACAGAACAATGAACCTCAGAAATCACTCTACTAGTCCATCTATCAGGAACAAACAGTTTCCCCACTGGACAGCGGTCAGGTTTGTCAGCCTGAAATTCCTGAAGAACCCGTCGTAAATCAGGGGAAATGGCAGAAAGGACCACCCCTTCTTTCAGAATGCCGACCGGTTCAAGGACCTCAGGAGAATCAGGCAAAAAACTCCTAGAGAGGGCATCAGCCTTAATATTCTTAGGACCCGGAAGATACGAGACCACAAAATCAAAACGGGAGAAAAACAGGGACCATCGAGCCTGTCTAGGATTCAGCCGCTTGGCAGACTCAAGGTAAATCAGATTTTTATGATCGGTCAGGACCACAATACGGGTCTTAGCTCCCTCAAGTCGATGTCGCCATTCCTCAAACGCCCACTTCATAGCCAACAACTCCCGATTGCCAACATCATAATTGCGTTCAGCAGGTGAAAACTTACGGGAAAAGAAGGCACACGGTTTCATCAAGGAACCAACAGAATTCCTCTGAGACAAAACGGCCCCTGCCCCAATCTCAGAAGCGTCAACCTCAACCTGAAACGGAAGAGAAACATCCGGTTGACGCAACACCGGGGCAGAAGTAAATCGGTGTTTAAGCTCCTGAAAGGCAGAGACAGCCGCAGAGGACCAATTCGTCACATCAGCGCCTTTCTTCGTCAAATCGGTCAAGGGTTTAACCACACTGGAGAAGTTAGCAATGAAACGGCGATAAAAATTAGCAAACCCCAAAAATTTCTGAAGGCTCTTCACGGATGTGGGCTGAATCCAGTCATGAATGGCCTGAACCTTAACCGGATCTATCTCTATAGATGAAGGAGAAAAAATGAAGCCCAAAAAAGAAACCTTTTGCACTCCAAAGAGACACTTAGACCCCTTCACAAACAAAGCATTATCACAAAGGATCCGAAATACCATCCTGACCTGTTCCACATGAGACTCCCAATCATCGGAAAAAATCAAAATGTCATCCAAATATACAATCATGAATTTATCAAGATAAGTCCGGAAGATATCGTGCATGAAGGACTGAAAAACAGATGGAGCATTAGAGAGCCCGAATGGCATCACAAGGTATTCAAAATGGCCTTCGGGCGTATTAAACGCAGTTTTCCATTCATCACCCTGCTTAATACGAACAAGATTATATGCCCCCCGAAGGTCAATCTTCGTAAACCAACTAGCCCCCTTAATCCTAGCAAACAAATCGGAAAGCAAAGGTAAAGGGTATTGAAACTTGACCGTGATCTTATTCAAGAGGCGATAATCAATGCAGGGTCTCAGGGAGCCATCCTTCTTAGCAACAAAAAAAAATCCCGCTCCCAACGGTGAAGAAGATGGCCGAATATGCCCTTTCTCCAAAGACTCCTTAACATAACTCCGCATGGCGGTATGTTCAGGCACATACAGGTTGAAAAGTCGGCCCTTAGGAAACTTACAGCCTGGAATCAAGTCAATAGCACAATCACAGTCCCTATGCGGTGGAAGGGAACTGGACTTGGGCTCATCGAATACATCCTGAAAATCAGACAAAAACTCTGGAACTTCAGAAGAGGAGGAAGAGGAGATTGACATCACAGGAACGTCATTATGAACCCCCTGACAACCCCAACTAGTCACAGACATAGACTTCCAATCCAACACAGGATTATGTACCTGCAACCATGGAAAACCCAGCACAATAGCATCATGCAAATTATGCAACACCAGAAAACGACAATCTTCCTGATGGGCTGGCGCCATGCACATGGTCACCTGTATCCAAAACTGGGGTTTATTTTTAGCCAAAGGAGTAGCATCAATGCCCCTTAAAGGAATAGGGTTCTGCAAAGACTGCAAGGGGAAACCACAACGCCTGGCAAACTCAAAGTCCATTAAGTTCAAGGCGGCGCCTGAATCCACAAACGCCATGACAGAAAATGATGACAATGAACAGATCAAGGACACAGATAACAGAAATTTAGGTTGTACAGTACTGATGGTAACTGAACTAGCGATCCTCTTTGTACGCTTAGGGCAGACTGAAATGACATGAGAAGCATCGCCACAATAAAAACACAACCTATTCTGACGTCTGAATCCTTGTTGTTCCGTTCTAGACAGAATCCTATCACACTGCATTGGCCCAGGCATCTGCTCTGAGGACAACGCCACAGCGCGCACAGTTCTGCGCTCCCGCAAGCGCCGATCAATCTGAATGGCCAGAGACATAGAATCACTCAGACCGACAGGCGTAGGAAACCCCACCATAACATCTTTAACGGATTCAGAAAGACCCTTTCTGAAAATTGCCGCCAAAGCATCATCATTCCATTTAGTCAACACAGACCATTTTCTAAATTTCTGACAATAAAATTCTGCCGCTTCTTGACCCTGAGACAGGACCAACAAGGTCTTCTCCGCTTGATCCACAGAATTTGGTTCATCATATAATAATCCTAAGGCCTGAAAAAAGGCGTCTACATTAAGTAAGGCTGGATTCCCAGATTCCAGGGAAAATGCCCAATCCTGAGGATCGCCACGCAGCAGGGAGATGACAATTTTAACCTGCTAAATGGGATCACAAGAGGATCGAGGTCTCAGAGCAAAAAACAATTTACAGTTGTTTTTAAAACTCAAAAATTTGGACCTGTCCCCAAAAAACAAATCAGGAGTAGGAATCCTAGGCTCTAAAACCGGAGTCTGAACAATATAATCAGAAATACCCTGTACTGTTGTGAATTCCATTCTTGAACTCCCTCCTGTGGTCATGAATGATACTTCGGCGAGTTCTGTCCATGGACTCCCTCTGGTGGCTGTGAGTGGAACTGCTGGTTCTGAGGTTGCTTCCTCAGCTGCCCTCGTTTGCGGCTGGGTTGGCTTCTCTATTTAACTCCACTCAGATCGTTACTCCATGCCAGCTGTCAATGTATTAGCACTGGTTCAGATCTCTCTCGGATCTTTCTGATGACCTGTCTACTCCAGCAGAAACTAAGTCCCTGCTAGTTCATTTGTTGTTCATTGTGTACTGAATATATTTCTTAGTACTTGCTAAGTTCCAGTCCAGCTTGCTAACATGATATTGCCTTGCTAGCTGGAAGCTCTGGGTTGCAGAGTGGCACCGCCGTACCGTGAGTCGGTGCGGGGGTCTTTTTGCACACTCTGCGTGGCTTTTTGTAGTTTTTTGTGCTGACTGCATAGATCCCTTTCCTATCCTCAGTCTATCTAGTAAGTCTGGCCTCCTTTGCTGAAACCTGTTTCATCCCTGTGTTTGTGACTTTCCTCTTAACTCACTGTTAATATATGTGGGGGGCTGCCTTTACCTTTGGGGAATTTTCTCTGAGGCAAGGTAAGGCTTATTTTCCTATCTTTAGGGGTAGTTAGCTCTTAGGCTGTGAAGAGGCGTCTAGGGAGAGTTAGGTACGCTCCACAGCTATTTCTAGTGTGTGTGTTATAGGATTAGGATTTGCGGTCAGCAGAGTTCCCACTTCCCAGAGCTCGTCCTGTCTTCTAGTTTAACCATCAGGTCATTCCAGGTGCACCTAGCCACCAGGTCCATAACACTGTACCCTAGCAGCAAGCTGGTCTACACGAGAAGCTAATCCCTGAACATCCATGCTAGCACAAGACTCCTCAGCCACCCAGAGAAAAAGAGGGAAGGAAAGACAAAGCAGGCTACAGAAAAAAAAATGGCTCAACACCTTTCTTCCCTTCTTCTGAGATGCATTTAACTCATTGTTGGCCAGTTGTACTGTTATGATCCGGTGACCTTGGAGCCACATGAGACTTTCTCTGGAGTAAGTGGAACCTGTATTGACCGCAAACCCTAAACTGACGCCGCAACTAGAAGTAGCCGTGGGGTGTACCTAACACATCCTAGACACCTCGACACAGCCGGAGGACTAAATACCCCTATAGATGGAAATGGGATTTCTATCTTGCCTCAGAGCAGAACCCCAAAGGATAAGCAGCCCCCCACAAATATTGACTGTGAGTATAAGAGGAAAGACACACGCAGGCAGAAAACAGGATTTAGCAAAAGAGGCACCTCTAGCTAAATAGAAAAGGATAGGACAGAGTACTAAGCAGTATTAAAATCCTAAAAATATCCACAGCAGATTATACAAAAATCCCACATCTAACTAAAGACATGGAATGTATATCTGCATCTCCTGAGAATCCAACATGACTGAAAAAATCCAAACACAGTCTAAGCTGGACAAAAAACACAATGAATTGCACTGAATTGTAAAGCACACAGCATGTGTGCTGCAGAGACAAAAACCAGACACTTATCTTAGCTGAATTGGCAGCAGGGCAGGAGGAACAGACAGAGATGCAAATCCTCCAAGAACAATGGACAACTGGCAAGGGCTAATGGATCCTGCACACCTAAATACCCCATTCAGAGCTGCAATCAGCAGAAACACCTGCCCAGGATTGCAACCCAGAGACGACTGCACTACCACCAACAACCACCGGAGGGAACCCAAGAGCAGAATTCACAACAGCCCACGTAGTATATAACACAGCCCACGTAGTATATAACACTGCCCACGCAGTATATAACACTGCCCATGCAGTATATAACACAGCCCACGCAGTATATAACACAGCCCACGTAGTATGTAACACAGCCCATGCAGTATATAACACAGCCCACGTAGTATCTAACACTGCCCTCGCAGTATATAGCACAGCCCACGCAGTATTTAACACAGCCCATGTATGGCGGCGACCAATCAGAAAAGCTTGGTTCAAATCCTGTGCCAATTTGCGGCCGGACTGGGCCTGTCCCACCCCCGGCCACAAATTATTATTATTATTATTATTATTATTATTATTTATTGTTATAGCGCCATTTATTCCATGGCGCTTTACAAGTGAGGAGGGGTATACATAATAAAAACAAGTACAATAATCTTAAACAATACAAGTCATAACTGGTACAGGAGGAGTGAGGACCCTGCCCGCGAAGGCTCACAATCTACAAGGGATGGGTGAGAATACAGTAGGTGAGGATAGAGCTGATCGTGCAGCGGTGGCGAATTTAAATCACGCTTTGCTGATTGGTCGCCGCCGGCGTGGCGTGACCAATCAGAGACAGGCGCAGTCCGGCCTGAAACATTGTTCAAATCCCGCGCCTATTCATGGCCGGACTACGCCTGTAGCTGTCGTGAAATGGCGTGGGATTTAAATCATGCTTCGCCGATTGGTCGCGCCCAGCCGGCGCGACCAATCAGCCACATTGGTGTGGGATTAATAGCGGCGTTAACGGAGTGCGTTACACGGCGGCATAACGCGGTGTAACGCAGCCATTAACCCTGTGTGAGCGCTGACTGGAGGGGAGTATGGAGCAGCCATTTTGCCGCCGGACTGTGCCCGTCGCTGATTGGTCGTGGCTGTTTTACCGCGACCAATCAGCGACTTGGGATTTCCGTGACAGACAGACAGACAGAAAGACAGACAGACAAAAAGACAGACAGACAGAAAGATAGATAGACAGAAAGACGGAAGTGACCCTTAGACAATTATATAGTAGATATATCTGATTGAAACCATATTAATAACTCTATCATTCGTATTAATTAATTGGAGTGTTGAAATCATTATAAAAATATATCACATACTACACAAGCTTGACGGGCATTCCAACGTTTAGCAGCATCCAGATATAACAGATTTTTATGATCAGTAAAAACCTGTATCGGATGTCTACCCCCTCCAAAAAATGACGCCAGTGCTCAAACGCTAGTTAAATAGCGAGCAACTCTCTGTTCCCAACATCATAGTTGAGCTCAGTCTCTGAAAAATTTTTAGAAAAGAAAGCACAGGGATGCACCCCATCCTCTCCCTCTTGGGACAGAACTGCCCCCACCCCTACTGAAGAGGCATCAACCTCTACCAGAAATGGCTTGGTCTCATCTGTCTGAATAAAAACAGGAGCACAGCTAAACCTCTCTTTGAGATGCTCAAAAGCCTTAACAGCCTCAGAGGACCATTGGACAGTATTGGAACCCTTGGTGAGATTAGTTATAGGTTTAGTGATCACAGAAAAATTCTTTATGAATTTTCTGTAATAATTAGCAAACCCTAAAAATCTCTGAACCGACTTCAAACATTCAGGCCTAGGCCACTCCAGCACTGCCTGAACCTTCACCGGGTCCATCTGAAACCCATCACTGGAGACAAGGTACCCCAAAAAAACTCATTTTCTGTACCGCAAACTCGCACTTCTCCAATTTAGCAAAGAGTGAGTTTTCGCTCAAAATCTGTAGAAGTTCGTGGCAATGCGACTCCAGATCAGGTGAATAGATCAAAATATCAGCAGTTAAAGGACACATTGCAGGAGACAGAGTTAAGAAGTAGGCCCAATGTAGGGGTGTGGGTCTCTGAGACTTGTAATGGAGGGCATGAGCTGACAAACAAATCCCCAATGTGGGGTCCTTTTTTTACTAAATAAAATAGTGCCATCACAGCCGCCTTACCCAAAATTCACCGGCCTATAACAGTACAGAGCACGTTAACCCTGGTGATCTAGTGGCAGTTAAAGGAGACATTGCAGGAGACAGAGTTAAGAAGTAGGCCCAATGTAGGGGTGTGGGTCTCTGAGACTTGTAATGGAGGGCATGAGCTGACAAACTGTTAGAATCTGTTTTGTTTTTTGATCATCCGCCATCTTGTTGTGGTTTTCTGGCTGCTGGTCTTTTTCCCCTGGTGCTGGGTTGTCTTAGGTCAGGTGATTGTATCACCCTTTATTACCCAGCACCTGCCTCCCATTCCTTGCTGGACATCAGTATTAATCCACTAGAGTTCTGGCTAGGTGCTTTGATAGTTTTCTGTGTTTGATATTGTGAAGTTCTGGGATCTCTGGTTCTGCTATCCTTAGTTTCTGTTTTCAGTTGGTTTCTGCAACCGTCTGTGTTTTCTATTAGGAGGTGACCTGTTTTTATACCCAATCCTTAGATCTTTCAGGGACCTCCTTCCCCCTGTCTATAGGTCTTTGCTGGAGTTTAACCTAGGATCGTCGGTGGTTCTAATCGCAAGGAAAGGGTCGCCCACTCCATCGTAGGGTATCAGCCTAGTCTCAGTGTGGGTCAGTTTTCCCCCTTCTATTCTAGTTCTGTGTTGCAGTTCCGTAACAGTTTGTCCAGCCACACATATCAAAAAAAAAAAACTATCTCCCGGATTGACTATCGCAGCTGACATCTGGCACATTAACCCCCGGCACACTGCAATCAAACATGATCGCAGTGTTCCGGCGGTATAGGGAAGCATCGCGCAGGGAGGGGGCTCCCTGCATGCTTCCCTGAGACCCTTGGAGTAACGCGATGTGATTGCGTTGCTCCGAGGGTCTCTTACCTCCTGCACCCTGCAGGCCCTGAACCAAAATGGCCGCGGGGCTGCATCCGGGTCCTGCAGGGAGGTGGCTTCACAGACGGGAAGCCTCCAGGAGTGCACGTCAGATCGCTGATCTGACACAGTGCACAGCAAAGTGTCAGATCAGCGAGCTTACACTATGACATGATGCCCCCCCCCCCCCCCCCCCCCCCCCGGAGCAATGTTATAGTGTAAAAAAAATATTCAGATGTGTAAAAAAAAAAAAAAAAAAAAAAATTCCTAAAAAAAAAAAAAATTGTTCCCATAAATACATTTATTTATCTAAATAAAAAAACAATAAAAGCACACATACTTAGTATTGCCGCATTCGTAACGACCCGTCCTATAAAACTGTCTCACTAGTTAACCCCTTCAGTGAACACCGTAAAAAAATAATTTAAAAAAACGAGGCAAAAAATTATCATACCGCCGAACAAAAAGTGGAATAACACGCGATCAAAAAGATGGATATAAATAACCATGATACCGCTGAAAACGTCATCTTGTCCCGCAAAAAACGAGCCACCACACAGCATCATCAGCGAAAAAATAAAAAAGTTATAGTCCTCAGAATAAAGCGATGCCAAAATAATTATTTTTTCTATAAAATAGTTTTTATCGTATAAAAGCGCCAAAACATAAAAAAAGATATAAATGAGGCATCGCTGTAATTGTACTGACCCGAAAAATAAAACTGCTTTATCCATTTTACCAAACGCGGAACGGTATAAACGCCCCCCCAAAATAAATTCATGAATAGCTGGTTTTTGGTCATTCTGCCTCACAAAAATCAGAATGAAAAAGCGATCAAAAAATGTCACGTGCCCGAACATGGTGCCAAAAAAAACGTCAATGCGTCCCGCAAAAAACAAGACCTCACCTGACTCTGTGGACCAAAATATGGAAAAATTATAGCTCTCAAAATGTGGTAACGCAAAAAATATTTTTTGCAATAAAAAGCGTCTTTTAATGTGTGACGGCTGCCAATCATAAAAATCCGCTAGAAAACCCGTTATAAATAGTAAATCAAACCCCCCTTCATCACCCCCTTAGTTAGGGAAAAATTAAAAAATTTAAAAAAGTATTTATTTCCATTTTCACATTAGGGTTAGGGCTAGGGTTAGGGCTAGGGCTAGGGTTAGGGTTAAGGCTAGGGTTAAGGTTAGGGATAGGATTAGGGCTAGGGTTAGGGCTAGGGCTAGGGTTAGGGTTGGGGCTAGGGTTAGGGCTACAGTTAGGATTGGGGCTAAAGTTAGGGTTAGGGTTGGGGCTAAAGTTAGGGTTAGGGCTAAAGTTACGGTTAGGGTTTGGATTACATTTATGGTTGGGATTAGGGTTAGGGGTGTGTCAGGGTTAGGGGTGTGGTTAGCGTTACCGTTGGGATTAGGGTTAGGGGTGTGTTTGGATTAGGGTTTCAGTTATAATTGGGGGGTTTCCACTGTTTAGGCACATCAGGGGCTCTCCAAACGCGACATGGCGTCCGATCTCAATTCCAGCCAATTCTGCGTTGGAAAAAGTAAAACAGTGCTCTGTTGTGAATTTGGATTCTGGGCTCCCCCGGTGGCCGCTTGTGGAATTGGACTTGTCATCCTCTTTCCTGTTTCACCTGATTCCATCAGTAGTGGGTGTCGCTATTTAAGCTCATTTCTCTGGTGGTTTCTTGCCGGTCAACAATGTTATCTGATGCCTCTCAGTGCTTGTTCCTGCTTCTAGACAACTACTGATAAGTTGGACTTTTGTCCATGTTTTGTTTTGCCTATTTGTTCCAGTTCGCAGCTGAAGTTTTGTTACTGTGTCTGGAAAGCTCTCGTCGATCAGGGATTGCTACTCTGGCGTTATGAGTTAATGCCAGAGTTTAAGGTAATCTCTGGATGGTGTTTTGTTAGTATTTTTCTGCTGACCATGAAAGTATACTATCTGTCTTCTGCTATCTAGTATGCGGACCTCAAATTTGCTAAGACTATTTTCCTGCTGCGTTTGTTGTTTCATCTGAACTCACCGTCATTATATGTGGGGGGCTACTGTCTTCTTTGGAATATTTCTCTAGAGGTGAGCCAGGTCTTATATTTCCCTCTGCTAGCTATTTAGGTCTTAGGCCAGAGCTGGGCATCTAGCGATAAATAGGAAATGCTACCTGGCTATTTCTAGTTGCGCGGCAGGCTTAGTTCATGGTCAGTATAGTTCCATCTTCCGAGAGCTTGTCCCTCTATAGGCTTGCTATGATCTCTGCCTGCAGAGATCATGACAGTTTGACCGGCCGCTAAAGTGTTAAAGACCCAGGTTGAGAAAGGAGAGTTATAAGAAGTCTGCTGGAATTTTTTTTTTTTTTTTTTCTTTTTTTTTTTTTTCCTCCAGTCTGCCTTGCTGCAGTCTTTTTTCTCTCTCTCCTCCTAATCTCTGTATGCTCTGTGTGCACCTGACAATAATGGATCTCCAGAATGTAACTGCGGGTTTGAATAATCTCATCACGAAAGTACAAAATTTACAAGATTTTGTAGTACATGCTCCGGTATCTGAGCCAAGAATTCCTTTGCCGGAGTTCTTCACAGGGAATAGAGCTAGCTTTCAGAATTTCCGAAATAATTGTAAGCTTTATTTGTCCCTGAAGTCTCGTTCAGCTGGAGACCCTGCTCAGCAGGTTAGGATTGTGATTTCCTTGCTCAGGGGTGACCCTCAAGATTGGGCCTTCTCATTGCCAGCAGGGGATCCTGCGTTACGCGATGTGGATGCGTTTTTTCTGGCCTTGGGCTTGCTTTATGAGGAACCTCATTTGGAACTTCAGGCAGAAAAAACTTTGATGGCACTATCTCAGGGGCAAGACGAAGCTGAAGTTTTCTGCCAAAAATTCCGTAAATGGTCTGTGCTTACTCAGTGGAATGAGTGCGCCTTGGCGGCAACTTTCAGAGAAGGTCTCTCTGATTCCGTTAAGGATGTTATGGTGGGGTTCCCTTTGCCTGCAGGTCTGAATGAGTCCATGACAATGGCTATTCAGATTGATAGGCGTCTGCGGGAGCGCAAACCGATGCACCATCTGGCGGTGTCTATGGAAAAGACGCCAGAAAGTATGCAGTGTGATAGAATTCTGTCCAGGAGCGAGCGACAGAATTTTAGACGGAAGAATGGATTGTGTTTCTATTGTGGGGATTCTACTCATGTTATATCGGCATGCTCTAGGCGTACAAAGAAGCTTGATAAGTCTGTTTCCATTGGCACCATTCAGTCTAAGTTTATTTTGTCTGTAACCCTGATTTGCTCTTTGTCATCCATTGCCACGGACGCCTATGTTGACTCTGGCGCCGCTCTGAGTCTTATGGATTGGTCCTTTGCCAATCGTTGTGGTTTTGATTTAGAGCCTTTGGAGACTCTTATTCCTCTGAAGGGGATTGACTCCACCCCATTGGCTAATAATAAACCACAATACTGGACACAAGTAACCATGCGTATCAATCCGGATCACCAGGAGATTATTCGTTTCCTGGTGCTGTATAATTTACATGACGATTTGGTACTGGGATTGCCATGGTTGCAGTCTCACAACCCAGTCTTGGACTGGAGAGCTATGTCTGTGTTGAGCTGGGGATGTAAGGGTATTCATGGGGACGTACCTTTGGTTTCTATTTCGTCGTCCATTCCCTCTGAAGTCCCTGAGTTCCTCTCTGATTATCAAGACGTCTTTGACGAACCCAAGCTTGGGTCGTTACCTCCGCACCGTGAGTGCGATTGTGCCATAGATTTGATACCGGGTTGTAAATATCCAAAGGGTCGTTTGTTTAATTTGTCTGTGCCGGAACATGCTGCTATGCGGGAATATATAAAGGAGTCTTTGGAAAAGGGACATATTCGTCCATCTTCTTCTCCCTTGGGAGCTGGGTTTTTCTTTGTCTCAAAAAAAGACGGCTCTTTGAGACCATGTATTGATTATCGGCTTCTGAATAAGATCACTGTTAAGTATCAATACCCATTGCCATTGCTTACTGATTTGTTTGCTCGTATAGAGGGTGCTAAGTGGTTCTCTAAAATTGATCTTCGTGGGGCGTATAATTTGGTGCGGATCAGGCAGGGGGATGAGTGGAAGACCGCATTTAATACGCCCGAGGGCCACTTTGAGTATTTGGTCATGCCTTTTGGTCTTTCTAATGCCCCTTCAGTTTTCCAGTCTTTTATGCATGATATTTTCCGCGATTTTCTGGATAAATTTATGATAATATATCTGGATGATATTCTGATTTTTTCTGATGACTGGGACTCTCATGTCCAGCAGGTCAGGAGAGTTTTTCAGGTTCTGCGGTCTAATTCTTTATGTGTGAAGGGGTCTAAGTGCGTTTTTGGGGTCCAGAAAATTTCCTTTTTGGGGTATATTTTTTCTCCCTCTTCCATTGAGATGGATCCCGTCAAGGTGCAAGCTATTTGTGACTGGACTCAGCCCTCCTCTCTTAAGGGTCTTCAGAGATTTTTGGGCTTTGCCAACTTTTACCGCCGATTTATTGCTGGTTTTTCGGATGTCGTTAAACCACTGACTGATTTGACCAGACAAGGCGCTGATGTTGCTAATTGGTCCCCTCATGCTGTAGAGGCCTTTCAGGAGCTTAAGCGCCGTTTTGCCTCTGCCCCTGTGTTGCGTCAGCCTGATGTGAATCTGCCTTTTCAGGTTGAGGTTGACGCTTCGGAGATCGGAGCTGGGGCAGTGTTGTCGCAGAAAGGTTCCGACTGCTCCGTCATTAGGCCTTGTGCCTTCTTTTCTCGCAAATTTTCGCCCGCAGAGCGGAATTATGATGTTGGGAATCGGGAGCTTTTGGCCATGAAGTGGGCGTTTGAGGAGTGGCGCCATTGGCTCGAGGGGGCTAGGCATCAGGTGGTGGTATTGACTGACCACAAAAATTTGATTTATCTTGAGACTGCCAGACGCCTGAATCCTAGACAGGCGCGCTGGTCTTTATTTTTTTCTCGCTTTAATTTTGTGGTGTCATACCTACCGGGTTCTAAGAATGTTAAGGCAGATGCCCTTTCTAGGAGTTTTGACCCGGACTCTCCTGGTAATTCTGAACCCACAGGTATCCTTAGGGAGGGAGTAATTTTGTCGGCCGTTTCTCCTGATCTGCGGCGGTCCTTGCAAGAGTTTCAGGCGGATAGACCGGATCGTTGTCCGCCTGATAGACTGTTTGTTCCGGATGATTGGACCAGCAGAGTCATCTCTGAGGTACATTCTTCTGCATTGGCAGGTCATCCCGGAATTTTTGGTACCAGGGATTTGGTGGCAAGATCCTTCTGGTGGCCTTCCCTGTCACGAGATGTGCGAGTCTTTGTGCAGTCATGTGACGTTTGTGCTCGGGCCAAGTCTTGTAGTTCTCGGGCTAGCGGACTGCTGTTGCCCTTGCCTATTCCTAAGAGGCCTTGGACACACATCTCGATGGATTTTATTTCAGATCTGCCTGTTTCCCAGAAGATGTCTGTCATCTGGGTGGTCTGTGACCGTTTCTCTAAAATGGTCCATTTGGTTCCTCTGCCCAAGTTGCCTTCTTCTTCTGAGTTGGTTCCTCTGTTTTTTCAGAATGTTGTCCGATTGCACGGTATTCCTGAGAATATTGTTTCTGACAGAGGTACCCAATTTGTGTCTAGATTTTGGCGGGCATTCTGTGCTAGGATGGGCATAGATTTGTCTTTTTCATCTGCTTTTCACCCTCAGACTAATGGCCAGACCGAGCGGACTAATCAGACCCTGGAGACATATCTGAGGTGTTTTGTCTCTGCTGACCAGGATGATTGGGTTGCTTTTTTGCCATTGGCAGAGTTCGCCCTCAATAATCGGGCCAGCTCTTCCACCTTGGTGTCCCCGTTTTTCTGTAATTCGGGGTTTCACCCTCGATTTTCCTCCGGTCAGGTGGAATCCTCGGATTGTCCTGGAGTGGATGCGGTGGTGGAGAGATTGCATCACATCTGGGGGCAGGTTATGGACAATTTGAAGTTGTCCCAGGAGAAGACTCAGCGTTTTGCCAACCGTCATCGTCGTGTTGGTTCTCGGCTTTGTGTTGGAGATTTGGTGTGGTTGTCTTCTCGTTTTGTCCCTATGAGGGTCTCTTCTCCTAAGTTTAAACCTCGGTTCATCGGCCCTTATAGAATATTGGAGATTCTTAATCCTGTTTCTTTCCGTTTGGACCTCCCTGCGTCCTTTTCCATTCATAACGTTTTTCATCGGTCGTTATTGCGCAGGTATGAGGTACCTGTTGTACCTTCTGTTGAGCCTCCTGCTCCGGTGTTGGTTGAGGGTGAGTTGGAGTACGTTGTGGAGAAAATTTTGGACTCTCGTGTTTCCAGACGGAAACTCCAGTATCTGGTCAACTGGAAGGGTTACGGCCAGGAGGATAATTCTTGGGTCAATGCATCTGATGTTCATGCTTCTGATCTTGTTCGTGCCTTCCATAGGGCTCATCCTGGTCGCCCTGGTGGATCTGGTGAGGGTTCGGTGCCCCCTCCTTGAGGGGGGGGTACTGTTGTGAATTTGGATTCTGGGCTCCCCCGGTGGCCGCTTGTGGAATTGGACTTGTCATCCTCTTTCCTGTTTCACCTGATTCCATCAGTAGTGGGTGTCGCTATTTAAGCTCATTTCTCTGGTGGTTTCTTGCCGGTCAACAATGTTATCTGATGCCTCTCAGTGCTTGTTCCTGCTTCTAGACAACTACTGATAAGTTGGACTTTTGTCCATGTTTTGTTTTGCCTATTTGTTCCAGTTCGCAGCTGAAGTTTTGTTACTGTGTCTGGAAAGCTCTCGTCGATCAGGGATTGCTACTCTGGCGTTATGAGTTAATGCCAGAGTTTAAGGTAATCTCTGGATGGTGTTTTGTTAGTATTTTTCTGCTGACCATGAAAGTATACTATCTGTCTTCTGCTATCTAGTATGCGGACCTCAAATTTGCTAAGACTATTTTCCTGCTGCGTTTGTTGTTTCATCTGAACTCACCGTCATTATATGTGGGGGGCTACTGTCTTCTTTGGAATATTTCTCTAGAGGTGAGCCAGGTCTTATATTTCCCTCTGCTAGCTATTTAGGTCTTAGGCCAGAGCTGGGCATCTAGCGATAAATAGGAAATGCTACCTGGCTATTTCTAGTTGCGCGGCAGGCTTAGTTCATGGTCAGTATAGTTCCATCTTCCGAGAGCTTGTCCCTCTATAGGCTTGCTATGATCTCTGCCTGCAGAGATCATGACAGTGCTCCTTCCCTTCCGAGCTCTCCAATGCACCCAAACAGGGGTTTACCCCAACATATGGGGTATCAGCGTACTCAGGACACATTGGACAACAACTTTTGGGGTCCAATTTCTCCTGTTACCCTTGGGAAAATACAAAACTGGGGGCTAAAATATAATTTTTGTGGAAAAAAAAGATTTTTTATTTTCACGGCTCTGCATTATAAACTGTAGTGAAACACTTGGAGGTTCAAAGTTCTCACAGCACATCTAGATAAGTTCCTTGGGGGGTCTAGTTTCCAATATGGGGTTACTTGTGGGGGGTTTCTACTGTTTATATACATTAGGGGCTCTGCAAACGCAATGTGACGCCTGCAGACCATTCCATCTAAGTCTGCATTCCAAATGGCGCTCCTTCCCTTCCGAGCTCTCCCATGTGCCCAATCGGTGGTTCCTCCCCACATATGGGGTATCAGCGTACTCAGGACAAATTGCACAACAACTTTTGGGGTCCAATTTTTCTTGTTACCCTTGGGAAAATACAAAACTGGGGGCTAAAAATAAATTTTGTGGGAAAAACCAGAATTTTTATTTTCACGGCTCTGCGTTATAAACTGTAGTGAAACACTTGGAGGTTCAAAGCTCTCACAACACATCTATAAGAGTTCCTTAGGCGGTCTACTTTCCAAAATGGTGTCACTTGTGGGGGGTTTTAATGTTTAGGCACATCAGTGGCTCTCCAAACGTAACATGGCGTCCCATCTCAATTCCAGTCAATTTTGCATTGAAAAGTCAAATGGCGCTTCTTCCCTTCCGAGCTCTGCCATGCACCCAAACAGTGGTTTACCCCCACATATGGGGTATCAGCGTACTCAGGACAAATTGTACAACTATTGGGGTCCAATTTCTTCTCTTACCCTTGGGAAAATAAAAAATTGGGGGCGAAAAGATCATTTTTGTGAAAAAATATGATTTTTTATTTTTACTGCTCTGCATTATAAACTTCTGTGAATCACTTAATGGGTCAAAGTGCTCACCACACATCTAGATAAGCTCCTTAGGGGGTCTACTTTCCAAAATGGTGTCACTTATGGGGGGTTTCAATGTTTTGGCACATCAGGGGCTCTCCAAACGCAACATGGCGTCCCATCTCAATTCCAGTCAATTTTGCATTAAAAAGTCAAATGGCACTCCTTCGCTTCCGAGCTCAGCCATGCACCCAAACAGTGGTTTACCCCTACATATGGGGTATCAGCGTACTGAGGACAAATTGTACAACAACTTTTGTGGTCCATTTTCTCCTGTTACCCTTGGTAAGGTAAAACAAATTGGAGCTGAAGTAAATTTTTTGTGAAAAAAAGTTAAATGTTCATTTTTATTTAAACATTCCAAAAATTCCTGTGAAACACCTGAAGGGTTAATAAACTTTTTGAATGTGGTTTTGAGCACCTTGAGGGGTGTAGTTTTTAGAATGGTGTCACACTTGGTTATTTTCTATCATATAGACCCCTCAAAATGACTTCAAATGAGATGTGGTCCCTAAAAAAATGGTGTTGTAAAAATGAGAAATTGCTGGTCAACTTTTAACCCTTATAACTCCCTAACAAAAAAAATTTTGGTTCCAAAATTTTGCTGATGTAAAGTAGACATGTGGGAAATGTTACTTATTAAAGTATTTTGTGTGACATATCTCTGTGATTTAATTGCATAAAAATTCAAAGTTGGAAAATTGCAAAATTTTCAAAATTTTTGCCAAATTTCCATTTTTTTCACAAATAAACACAGGTATTATCAAATAAATTTTACCACTATCATGAAGTACAATATGTCATGAGAAAGCAGTGTCAGAATCACCAGGATCCGTTGAAGTGTTCCAGAGTTATAGCCTCATAAAGGGACAGTGGTCAGAATTGTAAAAATTGGCCCGGTCATTAACGTGCAAACCACTCTTGGGGGTAAAGGGGTTAAACAGAGTTCTGTTGATGCTGAGAGGCATTGCACCCAGTTCAGACGATGGTCCGCAGAGGTCAGGTGGAATGACCCAGTGCTCAAGAGTCAGTTTTTAGCAGGTTTGAGTGAAAGAGTTAAAGATTTGCTCATTGCATATCCTGCGCCTGATACTTTGGAAACTGCTATACAGTTAGCTATCCATGTGGAAAGAAGATTGTGAGGTAGACAGAATGAAGAGAAGGCTCTTATAATGCTGAACCCCGTCTCTCAGGATAGCCCCGTCGACTGCGGGGAACCGATGCAACTTGGGGCGATGTCCTCTCGTTCTCAGGAGAGGGAGAAGAGGTTTTCTAAAGGGCTATGCTTGTATTGTGGTAAGGCTGACCATCTTATTAAGCAATGTAAGGTTTGCATAAGGAAAGAAAAAAAAAAGGTCAGTAGGAGTAACACTCCAGTTCGTATTGCGTTTTTACGGTCTGCAGAGGTTTTTCTTTTCTGGTAATACCACATATCATGGTCATTACATTGATTTTCAGGTAATAGTGGATTTTGGTTCTGCACTTATATTTGTCTAGGAATTGTTGATCAATCAAATTAAGTTTGATTCTGAACCATTGTCATCTCCTATTCCTGTTGTGGCTATTGATAACACTCCTTTGGAACATGGGTGTATTTCTCGAAAGATTACCGCATTCCCACTTATTATGAATATGGAAAATCAGGAGTGTATAGACTTGTTTGTCCTTGCTAAATTACCTTGCCCAGTCGTCCTGGGTTTACCCTGGTTAAAAATGCACAATCCTTTGCTGGACTGGTCGCCTAGTACTATAAGGTCCTGGGGTCAGGGGTGTTATGGCAATTGTTGTAATGTTCACATTGCTGCTGTTGTGAAGAAGGAGCTATCTGAAGCCATTCAGGGTTTCTGGAGGGTATTTTTGGAGGTTGAGTCGCAAGCTCTACGACCCCATAGAGATTACGACTGCGCTATTGAGTTCGTCCCAGGTGCCACACTTCCTAAGAGTGACATTCTGAGGTCGTTGATCGGTAGGAGTGCTATTGTTTATAACATTTGCATTATTGCAGTATCAAGCTAATATATATCCATGTGCCTGTATGTTTTTAGTACAGCATTAATGTAGATACTGTTCTAAGAACTAAAGTGTAAGTGTGGATGTGTCTATCGGAAATGAGTTTAATACAACAGGAAGTTATGTAGGTTTCCCAGTCTTGAATCATATGGAAAGATAAACACTTTTGTAAGTCATCCATATTTATAAATACAACTGCATCTAACAAATATCTAAAGAGTGAAAATATTATTTTAGGTCTTGTCATGATTTCCCCTAAAATAGAATGTACTGTAAAAGACTCTTTCATGAATGATCCAGTGCACAGCTGAGCAGTTTGCTAGAAACACAGTTCACTTGAGAACTCAGATTACTGGCACCATCTAATATTAGATAAACGTATTACCACAATGCCATTCCAAGGGTTAGTTAGTATTTTAGGAACTGTGTGTTAAATATTTTAGAATAGCTGTACATATGTATTTGCATTGCAATCCAAGTCACAGAGTGAAAACAACAGTTTTTCTGTTTGTAGGATGTACCAGTGATATATATGTAGGGATGAGGACTGTCTTACCCTGTTTCGTGCCCCTGAAGACAACAGACGCACTATGTGAATACCCTCGTGTGGTTTTATTTGTGATTCCATCCTGTGTCTAATGTAATGTAATGTATTATGGTGATGTTCAGTATAAGGTATTAATGCATAATGTGAATATACCATAAGGACTAGCTAAGGACAACATAGACTATAGCATAGAATATGGCATAAGGATAATAGGTTAGCATGTAACATAGGAAATGGACAAGGTTAGGATTAGCCCAGTGAGTGGGCACCAGTGCTGAGTTCAGTGTCAGCTAGGGGAGGGAACAGCGGAGTTCAAGTTCAGCTGGGGTGGATTGCTCGGGGCAGCATGAGCCAAACATTTGAGGCAGTGGGAAGTCAAATGGAGTTCCCTGATGGACATTCCAACAGCGTCTGGAGCCTAAGGCTCGAGTCAAGTACCATGGCGGGAGCCTGGTCTTTTGACATAATGAGGTCGGTGGAAGTGGAACTACATGAGGTGCAAGTGGTCGGTCCCAGGTGCACTGCATAGTGGACAACAAATCCCTGAGGCTGATGGAGTCAGTGGGATGGGGGTAGTCCATCATGAACGGGTGACAGAACAGAAGAGGTGTTGTGCTTAGTAGGAAGGAAGTGCAAATTACTGTGCCCTACCCCACTTGTACCCAACCGATGAACTTGGACTGTATAGTAAATGTTTGACTGTAACAGTGAACTTTGTGTCCCATGCATTGTGCGCTGCGGATCCTTAGGATAGAAGACTGGAGGCAGCGAGACCTGCGGCCTACAAGTGTGTGTGATGCATCCCAAACCCTACAGCACACTGGAACACCCCTTGTCTGTAAAGTGCCAAAGCGCAACCGGATAGCATCTCAGTTGCAACTACCGCTCTCGGCTACTTTACATTTGGCGTAGTCGGCAGGATCGATCCATGCATCAAGATCACTTGACAGATGTGGGGAACAATCTAGCAAAAACAAATATGCCTCTGAACACCGACAACAAGGTGGTGGTGAGTTGCGTGAAATGGCTAGATGGACCTGCCCATCATGGGCGTACCTGAAGAGAAACTGTGCGAAAATCAGTCCATCCTAGGAAGAGGCTTGTCCAGAGAGGTCGGCCCATGGAGAGCAGTACTCGCCCCCAATGGGAGCGACAAAATAAAAAAAAAACATGCCCATTGCAACGAGTCAATGAAGAACAGGCGGAGACTGCCGGAAAATGGGCAGGACAGCCGGAAATGGCCCCAACCATAGAAAGGCAGAGTCCTGAAACAGTAGACCCTGAGGGGAACAGCGCGGCGCCTTTGTTAGTGAGAGGAACTGGAAGCGAGCAGCTGGAGAAAATGAAGCACCATGTGTTGTGAATTCTGTTGTGGGTTCTGCTCTTAGGCTCCCTCCGGTGGTTATAAGTGGTAGTGCTGCTGTTTGTCCTTCACAACAGTCATCAGCTGCTTCCACTTTGGAAGGGGCTAGTTAGTCTGGCTCCTTCCTTTATTAAGTGCCAGTTGTCCATTGTTTTCTAGGGATCCACATCTCTGCTTGGTTTCTCCTTCTGGATTGTCCAAATCATCAAAGATAAGTCCTGGCTCTGTTTTTGCAGTCCACACGCGGTGGACTTAATAGTAGATGCTTTGTGTCTGCCGATCAGGATGATTGGGTGGCCTTTTTGCCATTGGCCGAGTTTGCCCTTAATAATCGGGCTAGTTCGGCTACTTTGGTTTCGCCTTTTTTTGTAATTTTGGTTTTCATCCTCGTTTTTCTTCTGGGCAGGTTGAGCCTTCTGACTGTCCTGGTGTGGATTCTGTGGTTGACAGGTTGCAGCAGATTTGGGCTCATGTGGTGGACAATTTGGTGTTGTCTCAGGAGGAGGCTCAACGTTTTGCTAACCGTCGTCGGTGTGTTGGTTCCCGGCTTTGGGTTTGGGATTTGGTTTGGTTGTCTTCCCGTATTGTTCCTATGAAGGTCTCTTCCCCTAAGTTTAAGCCTCGGTTTATTGGTCCTTATAGGATTTCTGAGATTATTAATCCGGTGTCTTTTCGATTGGCGCTTCCGGCCTCTTTTGCTATCCATAATGTCTTCCATAGATCTTTATTGCGGAAATATGTGGTGCCCGTTTTTCCCTCTGTTGATCCTACGGCCCCTGTGTTGGTTGATGGGGAGTTGGAGTATGTGGTTGAGAAGATTTTGGATTCTCGTTTTTCGAGGCGGAGGCTTCAGTACCTTGTCAAATGGAAGGGTTATGGCCAGGAGGATAATTCTTGGGTTTTTGCTTCTGATGTCCATGCTGCTGATTTGGTTCATGCTTTTCATCTGGCTTGTCCTGATCGGCCTGGGGGCTCTGGCGAGGGTTCGGTGACCCCTCCTCAAGGGGGGGTACTGTTGTGAATTCTGCTTTTGGGCTCCCTCCGGTGGTTGTAGGTGGTAATGCAGTTGCCCCTGAGTTGCAGTCCTGGTCAGGTGTATCTGTGAATTGCTATGTTTTTTCTTGTCCAGCTTTGTCTGTGTTAAGATTTACTCAGCCAAGTTGGAAGCTCTGGAGTCACAGAGTTACCCTCCATGCCTTTAGTTAGGTGTGGAGATTTTTGTATTCTCTGTGGTGGATTTTGTAGTATTTTTTATACTGACCGCACAGTACTCTTTCCTGTCTTTTCTTTCTAGGTAGCGTGGCCTCCTTTGCTAAATTCTGTTTTCAATCTGCGTTTGTAATTTCCCTCTCCTCTCACAGTCAATATTTGTGGGGGGGCTGCCTTTCCTTTGAGAATTTTCTCTGAGGCAAGATAGTATTCCTGTTTCTTCCTTTAGGTGTAATTAGTCCTCCGGCCATGACGAGGTGTCTAGGGAGTGACAGGAACATCCCACGGCTACTTCTAGTTGATGTGTTAAGTTCAGGGTCTGCGGTCAGTATAGAGGCTGTTGTGAACTCTATTTCTGGGCTCCCTCTTGTGGTCACAAGTGGTACTGTGTGAGTGCTGTCTTTCTGCAGGTTTGTGACTGGCATCAGCTGTCTCGTTATCTGTGGGCTGGTTTTCTATTTAAGCTCACTTGGACTCTCAGTCTATGCCTGCTTTCAATGTATTCAGTGCTATTCTGATTCCTTCTGACTACCTTGCTCCCAGTCTCTTCAAGAGAAGCTAAGTTTCCATTTTGTTCATTTTTTGATCATCAGTGTTCTATATGTTTCTTGTCCAGCTTGCTAATATGTGATTTCCCAGCTTGCTGGTAGCTCTGGGGGGCTGAGTTTCTCCCCCCACACCGTTAGTTGGTGTGGGGGTTCTTGATTACTCAGCGTGGATATTTTGGTAGGGTTTTTTACTGACCGCACAGTTCGCTATCTCTGTCTTCTGCTATCTAGTATTAGCGGGCCTCATTTGCTGAATCTGTTTTCATTCCTACGTGTGTCTTTTCTCCTTACCTCACCGTTATTATTTGTTGGGGGCTTCCTATATCTTTGGGGTTATTTCTCTTGAGGCAAGTGAGGTCTTGCTTTCTCTTTAGGGGTAGTCAGTTTCTCAGGCTGCGTCGAGACGTCCAGGATTTTAGGCACGTTCACCGGCTACCTTTAGTGTGTTTGGATAGGATCAGGTTTTGCGGTCAGTCCAGTTACCACCTCCCTAGAGCTTGTGTCTATGTTTAGTTACTTAGCTAGTATTTCCTGTGATCCCCAGCCACTGGGATCATAACAGTACAGCAGGCCAAAAAAGTGTTTAATGCATTGCATGAAGTGGGATAAAAGAAGTCCTGAGTACAATTTTTTTTTTCCTCCTTTGCTGCAGTCTGTCTAGCTTCTCTCATCCCCTTAATCTCTGGGTGGTTTTGAGCTCAGCTGCAGACATGGATATTCAGAGTCTGACTTCTAGTGTGGATCATCTTGCTGCAAAGGTGCAAAATATTCAGGATTTTGTTGTTCATAGCCCTATGTCTGAGCCAAAGATACCTATTCCTGAGTTGTTTTCTGGAGATAGATCTAGGTTTCTGAATTTTAGGAATAATTGTAAATTGTTTCTATCTTTGAGACCTCGTTCCTCTGGTGATTCCGCTCAGCAAGTTAAAATTGTTATCTCCTTGTTACGCGGCGACCCTCAAGATTGGGCTTTCTCTCTGGCGCCAGGAGATCCTGCATTGCTGAATGTGGATGCATTTTTTTCTGGCGCTTGGACTGCTTTATGAGGAACCTAATCTTGAGAACCAGGCAGAAAAGGCTTTGCTGGCTATCTCTCAAGGTCAGGATGAAGCTGAGGTGTACTGTCAAAAATTTCGGAAATGGTCAGTGCTTACTCAATGGAATGAGTGTGCCCTGGCTGCAAATTTCAGAGAGGGTCTTTCTGAAGCCATTAAGAATGTTATGGTGGGGTTCCCCACGCCTGCAAGTCTGAGTGATTCAATGGCTTTGGCCATTCAGATTGATCGGCGTTTGCGGGAGCGCAAATCTGCGCATCCTCTGGTGGTGTTCTCTGAACAGAGACCTGAGTCAATGCAATGTGACAGAACTCCAACTAGAATTGAGCGACAAAGTCATAGACGTCAAAATGGGTTGTGCTTTTACTGTGGTGATTCTACTCATGTTATCTCAGCATGCTCTAAGCGCTTAAAAAAAAATCGCTAAACCTGTCACCATTGGTACTATACAGCCTAAGTTCATTTTGTCTGTTAGTTTAATCTGTTCTTTGTCATCCTACTCGGTTATGGCTTTTGTGGATTCAGGTGCTGCCCTGAATCTTATGGATTTGTCGTTTGCCAAGCGCTGTGGTTTTGTTCTGGAGCCTTTGGAATTTCCTATTCCACTGAGGGGAATAGATGCTACGCCATTGGCTGAGAATAAGCCTCAGTATTGGACTCAAGTGACCATGTGCATGACTCCTGTACATCAGGAGGTGATTCGCTTTCTTGTGCTGCATAATTTGCATGATGTTGTAGTTTTGGGTCTGCCATGGCTGCAGGCCCATAATCCAGTTCTGGATTGGAAAGCTATGTCTGTGTCAAGTTGGGGTTGTCACGGGATTCATGGCGATGTCCCTTTGGTGTCAATTGCTTCTTCCACTCCTTCTGAGGTCCCTGAGTTTTTGTCGGACTACCAGGATGTATTTGATGAGCCCAGATCCGGTGCCCTGCCTCCTCATAGGGATTGTGATTGTGCTATAAATTTGATTCCTGGCAGTAAGTTCCCTAAGGGACGACTTTTTAATTTGTCTATACCAGAACATGCCGCGATTCGGAGTTATATAAAGGAGTCTTTGGCGAAGGGACATATTCGCCCATCCTCCTCCCCTCTTGGTGCAGGATTCTTTTTTGTGGCCAAGAAGGATGGTTCTCTGAGACCTTGTATAGATTATCGTCTTCTAAATAAAATCACGGTCAAATTTCAGTATCCTTTGCCATTATTGTCTGATCTGTTTGCTCGGATTAAGGGATCCAGTTGGTTCACCAAGATAGATCTTCGTGGTGCGTATAACCTTGTGCGTATCAAGCAGGGGGATGAATGGAAAACAGCATTTAATACGCCCGAAGGCCATTTTGAGTACTTGGTGATGCCTTTTGGACTCTCTAATGCTCCTTCTGTGTTTCAGTCCTTTATGCATGACATTTTCCGAGAATATCTGGATAAATTTATGATTGTGTATCTGGATGACATTTTGGTCTTTTCTAATGATTGGGAGTCCCATGTGAAGCAGGTCAGGATGGTGTTTCAGGTCCTGCGTGCTAATGCTTTATTTGTGAAGGGCTCAAAATGTCTCTTCGGAGTACAGAAGGTTTCCTTTTTGGGTTTTATTTTTCCTCCTTCTACTATTGAGATGGACCCAGTCAAGGTCCAGGCTATTCATGACTGGACTCAGCCTACATCTGTTAAGAGTCTTCAGAAGTTCTTGGGTTTTGCTAATTTTTACCGTCGCTTGATCGCTAATTTTTCTGGCGTGGTTAAGCCCTTGACGGATTTGACCAAGAAAGGTTCTGATGTGACTAATTGGTCTCCTGCAGCAGTGGAAGCCTTTCTGGAGCTGAAGCGCCGGTTTTCTTCAGCTCCAGTCTTATGTCAGCCTGATGTCTCTCTTCCTTTCCAGGTCGAGGTGGATGCTTCTGAGATTGGAGTAGGGGCTGTTTTGTCGCAGAGAAGCTCTGATGGCTCTGTGATGAAGCCTTGTGCCTTCTTTTCAAGAAAGTTTTCGCCTGCCGAGCGGAATTATGATGTTGGTAATCGGGAGTTGTTGGCTATGAAGTGGGCATTTGAGGAGTGGCGACATTGGCTCGAGGGAGCTAGGCATCGTGTGGTGGTCTTGACTGATCACAAAAATCTGATTTATCTCGAGTCTGCCAAGCGCCTGAATCCTAGACAGGCTCGTTGGTCGCTGTTTTTCTCCCGTTTCGATTTCGTGGTCTCGTACCTGCCTGGTTCGAAGAACGTGAAGGCTGATGCCCTTTCTAGGAGTTTTGTGCCTGACTCTCCGGGAGTTTCAGAGCCGGCTGGTATCCTCAAAGAGGGAGTGATTTTGTCTGCCATTTCCCCAGATTTGCGACGAGTGCTGCAGAAATTTCAGGCTGATAGACCTGACCGTTGCCCACCAGAGAGACTGTTTGTCCCAGATAGATGGACCAGCAGAGTTATTTCCGAGGTTCATTCTTCGGTGTTGGCAGGTCATCCTGGGATTTTTGGTACCAGAGATTTGGTGGCTAGGTCCTTCTGGTGGCCTTCCTTGTTGCGGGATGTGCGTTTCTTTGTGCAGTCCTGTGGGATTTGTGCTCGGGCTAAGCCTTGCTGTTCTCGTGCCAGCGGTTTGCTTTTGCCTTTGCCTGTCCCGAAGAGGCCTTGGACGCACATTTCCATGGATTTTATTTCAGATCTTCCAGTATCTCAGAGAATATCTGTCATCTGGGTGGTGTGTGATCGTTTTTCCAAAATGGTCCATTTGGTGCCCTTGCCTAAGTTGCCTTCCTCCTCCAATTTGGTTCCTTTATTTTTTCAGAATGTGGTTCGCTTGCACGGAATCCCTGAAAATATTGTGTCTGACAGAGGATCCCAGTTTGTGTCCAGATTTTGGCGGATTTTTTGTGCTAAGATGGGCATTGATTTGTCTTTTTCGTCGGCCTTCCATCCTCAGACGAATGGCCAAACCGAGCGAACTAATCAGACGTTGGAAACTTATTTAAGATGTTTTGTTTCTGCTGATCAGGATGATTGGGTGACTTTTTTGCCATTGGCCGAGTTTGCCCTTAATAATCGGGCTAGTTCTGCTACTTTGGTTTCGCCTTTTTTCTGCAATTCTGGTTTTCATCCTCGTTTTTCCTCGGGTCAGGTTGAGCCTTCTGACTGTCCGGGGGTGGATTCTGTGGTGGATAGGTTGCAGCAGATTTGGAACCATGTGGTGGACAATTTGAAGTTGTCACAGGAGAAGGCTCAGCGCTTTGCCAACCGCCGTCGCGGTGTTGGTCCCCGACTTCGTGTTGGGGATTTGGTATGGCTGTCTTCTCGGTATGTTCCTATGAAGGTTTCCTCTCCTAAATTCAAGCCTCGCTTCATCGGTCCTTATAAGATTTTGGAAATCCTTAACCCGGTGTCTTTTCGTTTGGACCTCCCAGCATCGTTTGCCATTCATAATGTGTTCCATAGGTCTTTGTTGCAGAGGTATGTGGTGCCTGTGGTTCCTTCTGTTGAGCCTCCTGCTCCGGTGCTGGTTGAGGGCGAATTGTAGTACGTGGTGGAGAAGATCTTGGATTCTCGTATTTCCAGACGGAGGCTTCAGTATTTAGTTAAGTGGAAGGGCTATGGTCAGGAGGATAATTCCTGGGTTGTCGCCTCTGATGTCCATGCGGCCGATTTGGTTCGTACCTTCCATGCGGCTCATCCTGATCGCCCTGGGGGTCTTGATGAGGGTTCGGTGACCCCTCCTCAAGGGGGGGGTACTGTTGTGAACTCTATTTCTGGGCTCCCTCTTGTGGTCACAAGTGGTACTGTGTGAGTGCTGTCTTTCTGCAGGTTTGTGACTGGCATCAGCTGTCTAGTTATCTGTGGGCTGGTTTTCCATTTAAGCTCACTTGGACTCTCAGTCTATGCCTGCTTTCAATGTATTCAGTGCTATTCTGATTCCTTCTGACTACCTTGCTCCCAGTCTCTTCAAGAGAAGCTAAGTTTCCGTTTTGTTCATTTTTTGATCATCAGTGTTCTATATGTTTCTTGTCCAGCTTGCTAATATGTGATTTCCCAGCTTGCTGGTAGCTCTGGGGGGCTGAGTTTCTCCCCCCACACCGTTAGTTGGTGTGGGGGTTCTTGATTTCTCAGCGTGGATATTTTGGTAGGGTTTTTTACTGACCGCACAGTTCGCTATCTCTGTCTTCTGCTATCTAGTATTAGCGGGCCTCATTTGCTGAATCTGTTTTCATTCCTACGTGTGTCTTTTCTCCTTACCTCACCGTTATTATTTGTTGGGGGCTTCCTATATCTTTGGGGTTATTTCTCTTGAGGCAAGTGAGGTCTTGCTTTCTCTTTAGGGGTAGTCAGTTTCTCAGGCTGTGTCGAGACGTCCAGGATTTTAGGCACGTTCACCGGCTACCTTTAGTGTGTTTGGATAGGATCAGGTTTTGCGGTCAGTCCAGTTACCACCTCCCTAGAGCTCGTGTCTATGTTTAGTTACTTAGCTAGTATTTCCTGTGATCCCCAGCCACTGGGATCATAACAAGAGGCCACCTACTCCAGAGCTCGTCCATGCTGCTCCTAGGCCACCAGTTCATAACACCATGGCATCGAACATCGTAGTGCACCCGGATGGGCCGAGTGGCAAAGGAAGGTCATGTCGGTGGAGCAGGAGATGTGGCTAGGAGGATTGCGGTCACTGCTGTATCTGCCAGAGCCCACAGTGAAGCTTCAGCATCTAGAACCGGACCATAAGATCGAGGATCCCTTGCCGGTCACTTATCCCAAACCCGAATCACCAGAGGAAGCGGCTGCATCGTAGTGGCCAAAACCCTGTGGCCACAGTTGAAGGCTTCCTGGATCGCGCCGGCTGACCAGCTGATCGGCGCTGCAGCTGTGTCACAGTCACAACACGTGCATGGAGAGCCCAACAAACAGGCTCTCCATGCATGTGTCATGACTGTCACACAGCTGCGACACATGCTGATCGGCCGGCGCGATCCAGGAAGCCAAGTTCCCTCTGCAGCTTATTCAGCAAGCACTATAGCTTGCCAAATAAGAGGGAACCCGAGCAAATTCACTCAACTCTATTGCTGTTGTCTTCTGAGCTCTGAACCCTTCAGGCGAGGGAGTTTTGAGTGATTGGTGTTGGGGGATTCAGGAACTGGACCCCTGCTGATTTGCTTCTAACCATTCGAAAAATTATTTCAAAAGTTTAGTTAGTTTTTAAAGACTTCTTTTTATAAAACTCTGAAATCAGCATCAAAAGTGTTACAAAATTAAAATCATATAATGACCTAAAAAATATATGAAGGCTCTCCTGAGAACAATTAGCAAAAGCCTATTCAAAGCCAAGGAGTATGAAGCCACAAATACAGAACAATATTTTTTTTTATTAGCATTAAATATAAGACAAAATGGGGATATACAACATTAAAAATGGAGATATAGCTCAGAAGTAAATCCAGGGGCAGATTAAGGGTAGCCAGGGCCCCGGGCTGTTCAGACACTGTGGGCCCCATGGTCATGTGATGGGGTCATCATATACCTGGACCAGATTATTCCAGAAAAATAGTTGCTGTGTGAAACTATAACCTGTCAAACATCCATTGATCTAGTCAATTTACCCTTCAGTTCAGTATATAGTATACAGTGTATAGTGTCAGTGTATAGGTAACACTGACTCACCAGTGACGTCTCTAGGTGAAGTCCTTCATCTTTCATCCAGCACAGACCGCCATCACTTCATTCAGCCAGGACTCGTGTCTGCAGGAAATAACACAGTTATCTCAAGCCCTGCTTGTAGAACATATTTTAATTTTTCCCAACTTCTACATTACACCACATTAAGAAAAAGAGGCGACATAGTGTCACTCTACACAGTAACAGGACCGTCCCCCCCATTTAAAATAGTATTCGCAAAAAATAAAATAAATACATCACTGCAGTAATAATATCCCTTAATTAGCCCCTATGGTAATAATAATATCCCCCATCCTGGCCCCGTGTATCTCATTCCATGCTCCAGCCATATGTTCTCCCTTCCTGCCCTCATGAGTATCCATTCCGCCCCATATGATCTCCCCATCCAGACCCATCTGTCTCCATCGTATCCATCCTGCCCCATGATCCAATCCTACCCCCATATCTTTCATTCTCCAATCATGCCTCGTATCTACATTCTGCCCATGTCTTCAGTCCTGCCCCCTGTGTGTCCAGCATCTCTGCCTCCACTGTCCAGCATCTCTGCCCCAGTGTCCAGCATCTCTGCCCCCAGTGTCCAGAATCTCTGCCCCAATGTCCAGCATCTCTGCCTCCAATGTCCAGCATCTCTGCCTCAATGTGTCCAGCATCCAGCCCCCAGTGTGTCCAGCATCCTGCCCCCAGTGTGTCCAGCAATCTGCCCCCAGTGTGTCCAGCATATTGCCTCCAGTGTGTCCAGCAATCTGCCCCAGTGTCTCCAGCATATTGCCCCAAGTGTGCCCAGCATTCTTCCCCAGTGTGTCCAGCATTCTGCCCCCAGTGTGTCCAGCATCCTGCCCCAGTGTGTCCAGCATTCTGCCCCAGTGTCTCCAGCATATTGCCCCAGTGTGTCCAGCATTCTGCCACAGTGTGTCCAGCATATTGCTCCCAGTGTGTCCAGCATATTGCCCCCAGTGTGTCCAGCATATTTCTCCCAGTGTGTCCAGCATATTTGTTATGGACTGGTAATTTAGGAGCGACATACAACTAGCTCTGGGCAGGTGGTAACTATACAGACCGCAGTCCCTGATCTTAACACAACACTAGCAGTAGCCGTGGAATGTTCCTGTCACTTCCTGGACATCTCGTCACAGCCGGAGAACTAGCTACCCCTAAAGGTAGAAACAGGAAAGCTATCTTGCCTCAGAGAAAATCCCCAAAGGATAGGACAGCCCCCCACAAATATTGGCTGTGAGAGGAGAAGGAAATGACATACGTAGTATGAAACAAGATTTAGCAAAGGAGGCCAATTCTAGCTAGATAGACAGTAAGGAAAGAAACACTGTGCGGTCAGTAATAAAAACTAGAAAAAGTCCACCACAGAGATATGCAAAAATCTCCACATCTGACTAAAGGTGTGGAGGGCAAAATCTGCAGCCCAGAGCTTCCAGCTTAGCCAAATAGATACATACTGATAAGCTGGACAAATGAACAAAACATAAATGTGCTGTACAATAAGTCCACAACAAGTGGACTGCAAAAGGACAAGCAAGGACTTAACTTTGCTGAACGAGTCAGAGTGTCAGGGAAATCCAAGAGCCGTGCCTCCAGGCAAGAACAATTGGCAACTGGCATTGATTGAGGGATAAAGCCAGACTAAAATAGCCGAGCAGAAAGAAGATCAGTGGAAGCAGCTGCTGATACTAAATCCAAGAAGCAGCTATACCATTCAAAACCACAGGAGGGAGCCCAAGAGCAGAATTCACAAAAGTGCTACTTACAACCACCGGAGGGAGCCCAAGAGCGGAATTCACAACACATATTGCCCACAGTGTGTCCAGCATATTGCCCACAGTGTCTCCAGCATATTTCCCCCCAGTGTCTCCAGCATATTGCCCCAGTGTCTCCAGCATATTGCCCCCAGTGTGTCCAGCATTCTGCCCCAGTGTGTCCAGCATATTGCCCCCAGTTTGTCCAGCATTCTGCCCCCAGTGTCTCCAGCATATTGCCCCCAGTGTGTCCAGCATTCTGCCCCAGTGTGTCCAGCATTCTGCCCCAGTGTGTCCAGCATCCTGCCCCCAGTGTGTCCAGCATATTGTCCCCAGTGTCTCCAGCATATTGCCCCAGTGTCTCCAGTATATTGCCCCCAATGTGTCCAGCATTCTGCCCCAGTGTGTCCAGCATATTGCCTCCAGTGTGTCCAGCATATTGCCCCCAGTGTGTCCAGCATATTGCCCACAGTGTCTCCAGCATATTGCCCCAGTGTCTCCATCATGTTGCCCCAGTGTGTCCAGCATATTGCCCCCAGTTTGTCCAGCATTCTGCCCCCAGTGTGTCCAGAAATCTGCCCCAGTGTGTCCAGCATTTTGCCCCCAGTGTGTCCAGCATATTTCCCCCAGTGTGTCCAGCATATTGCCCCAGTATGTTCAGCATATTGCCCCTAGTGTGTCCAGCATATTGCCCCTGTGTGTCCAGCATATTGCCCCCAGTTTGTCCAGCATTCTGCCCCCAGTGTGTCCAGCAATCTGCCCCAGTGTGTCCAGCATATTGCCCCCAGTGTGTCCAGCAATCTGCCCCAGTGTCTCCAGCATATTGCCCCCAGTGTGTCCAGCATTCTGCCCCCAGTGTGTCCAGCATCCTGCTCCCAGTGTGTCCAGCAATCTGCCCCAGTGTGTCCAGCATATTTCCCCAATGTGTCCAGCAATCTGCCCCAGTGTGTCCAGCATATTGCCCCCAGTGTGTCCAGCATATTGCTCCCAGTGTGTCCAGCATATTACCCCCAGTGTGTCCAGCAATCTGCCCCAGTGTCTCCAGCATATTGCCCCCAGTGTGTCCAGCATCCTGCCCCCAGTGTGTCCAGCATATTGCCCCCAGTGTGTCCAGCATATTGCCCCCAGTGTGTCCAGCATATTACCCCCAGTGTGTCCAGCAATCTGCCCCAGTGTCTCCAGCATATTGCCCCCAGTGTGTCCAGCATCCTGCCCAGGGGCGTAGCTAGAGCTTTTGCCGCCCGGGGCTGTTCCCGAGTTTGGCGCCCCCCAGAACGTATGCGATTTTCACACTTAGTCATGTACCGACGAGCTCCTCTCCCTTAAGCTCCCAATGTTCAGTGAAAAACTGAGAGAAGCAGAAGAGAAGCTCGTTGTTACAGGACCATGAGTATGAAAATCGCATATGAGTGACGTGTCCATGTGTCGACGACTGGAACCTGCAGAGCTGAATCCTGACATCGCAGCTTCTGAATTCTCACAACGCATGCACTGCACACTTTTAGGATTCTCCCTGGCCGGTGGACAGTCATGTCAGCACAAGCATGCGATTTGTATACTTCTGACCACATTCCGACTAGACGTGCCTGGCCTCGCTCAGTTCATTTTCATAGAGTGAGGCCACACATGTCTAGTCAGCATGTGACCGCATGTATGTGAATCACCAGCACCAGAGAATCCTGACAGTGTGCAGGGCGCACTGTGAGAAGTCAGAAGTCTGCAGTCACAAAGAATGACTGCAGACTCATTACAAACCTGGACATCCCCTTTAATGCTCCTAACATAAATAAAAACATGAGAGTTAGGCCGGGGTCACACTAGACCGTAATACGGACGAGTGCTATGCGATAAAAAATCGCATAGCACTCGGCCCAATGTTAATCTATGGTGCAGCTCCCATCATCCGATATTTTCTCCACCGTATTTCGGATCCGAGGGAACTCGCAGCAGGCTGCGATTGTCAGCGTATCTCGGCCGAGACTCGCCAATGAAAGTCTATGGGTGCGAGAAAAAATCGGATTACACACGGACCTGCAGTGTGACTTGCGAGAAATACGCAGCGGTGTTCTATAGAAAAGCCGGTAATTCAATTGCCGGCTTCTCATTTCTCCTTCACAAACCCGACAGGATATGAGACATGGTTTACATACAGTAAACCATCTCATATCCCCATTTTTTTTGCATATTCCACACTACTAATGTTAGTAGTGTGTATGTGCAAAATTTCAGCACTGTAGCTGCTAAAATAAAGGGTTAAATGGCGGAAAAAATTGGCGTGGGCTCCCGCGCAATTTTCTCCGCCAGAATGGTAAAGCCAGTGACTGAGGGCAGATATTAATAGCCAGGAGAGGGTCCATGGTTATTGGCCCCCCCGTGGCTAAAAACATCTGCCCCCAGCCACCCCAGAAAAGGCATATCTGGAAGATGCGCCTATTCTGGCACTTGGCCACTCTCTTCCCACTCCCTGTAGCGGTGGGATATGGGGTAATGAAGGGTTAATGCCACCTTGCTATTGTAAGGTGACATTAAGCCAGATTAATAATGGAGAGGCGTCAATTATGTCACCTATCCATTATTAATCCAATTGTTTGAAAGGGTTAAAAAACACACACACACATGATTAAAAAGTATTTTAATGAAATAAACACAGCGGTTGTTTTAATATTTTATTGCTCTCTCATTCCATTTTCAGACCCTCGCTTGGCAAAACAATAAACACACAATATACATACCCTCTCTGATGAACTGTCACGTCCCACGAAGTAATCCATCTGAAGGGGTTAACTAATATTACAGGCAGAGCTGCGATAAACCACTCGCTCGTGCCTGTAATCCCCGGGTGCTGAAAGGAAAGCAGTGATCTATACTTACATTCAGTCGCGGTGATGCGCCCCTGCTGGATGTTCTCATGAACTGCAGCCTGGGAACTTTTTCCCACGCTCCAGGTCATATGAGGACATCCACCAGGAGGCGCATCACCGCGACTGAAGGTAACTATAGGTCATTGACCTACATTTCCTTCAGTCGCGGTGATGCGCCCCCTGGTGGATGTCCTCATATGACCTGGAGCGTGGGAAAAAGTTCCCAGGCTGCAGTTCATGAGAACATCCACCAGAGGGCGCCTCACCGCGACTGAATGTAAGTATAGATCACTGCTTTCCTTTCAGCACCCGGGGATTACAGGCACGAGCGAGTGGTTTATCGCAGCTGGTGCCTGTAATATTAGTTAACCCCTTCAGATGGATTACTTCGTGGGACGTGACAGTTCATCAGAGAGGGTATGTATATTGTGTGTTTATTGTTTTGCCAAGCGAGGGTCTGAAAATGGAATGAGAGAGCAATAAAATATTAAAACAACCGCTGTGTTTATTTCATTAAAATACTTTTTAATCATGTGTGTGTGTGTTTTTTAACCCTTTCAAACAATTGGATTAATAATGGATAGGTGTCATAATTGACGCCTCTCCATTATTAATCTGGCTTAATGTCACCTTACAATAGCAAGGTGGCATTAACCCTTCATTACCCCATATCCCACCGCTACAGGGAGTGGGAAGAGAGTGGCCAAGTGCCAGAATAGGCGCATCTTCCAGATGTGCCTTTTCTGGGGTGGCTGGGGGCAGATGTTTTTAGCCACGGGGGGGCCAATAACCATGGACCCTCTCCTGGCTATTAATATCTGCCCTCAGTCACTGGCTTTACCATTCTGGCGGAGAAAATTGCGCGGGAGCCCACGCCAATTTTTTCCGCCATTTAACCCTTTATTTTAGCAGCTACAGTGCTGAAATTTTGCACATACACACTACTAACATTAGTAGTGTGGAATATTCAAAACAAAGGGGATATGAGATGGTTTACTGTATGTAAACCATGTCTCATATCCTGTCGGGTTTGTGCAGGAGAAATGCAAAGCCGGCAATTGAATTACCGACTTTTCACAGATATCGCGCTGAATGAAATATAAATACAGAATATATATATATGTGTCTCAATGACATATATATATATATATACTGTATATATGTTTTCCCGAACATTTGAGCACATAAATCCATTAGATGTCGGTTTTGCAAGCTTGCGAGAAAATCTCGGCATACGGATGCCATACGGATGTCACACGGATGTCACACGGATCATTTGATGCGAGGAAATCGCATCCTCGCACTGCACACGGATCATTGTTTTTGAAACATTTGTGCGATTCTCGGCCGTGAAAAACGGACCGTTTTTTTATACGTTAAGTGTGTCCCCGGCCTTAGTCAGTATCACAAATAACATTTACATCCAGGTACCTTATAGATGACGTCGCCTCTGGAGTTGTTCTCCTTCATTTCTTCATCTTGTCCAGACCCCATGATGAGTTTTCTCATCCACAGCCGTCTCTGCAGACTTCCATCTTCTCCGTTCTTTTGCAGAAAATCTCCACATGACGCCCTTAAAGATACAAGTGTCATTATAATGCTCCTGAATAAAAAATTTCCCCTCACTATATTGTCTGCATAAAATATGACCCCCACACTGTCTGTCTTATGGTACTTGCTCTTCACACTGACCTCCCCTTTCTATACCGGACCCCTCTTCACACTGTCCTCTCACACTGTGTCCCCCCTATAGGGCCCAGTATTTATACTGTACTCTCTCATCACACTCCCCCTCCTTTGTATACTATCCCCTCCTGGCTGTGCCCTTACACTGTCCCCCATGCTACGCATGCACACATCCCAACACCCTCACTCCCCGTACTCTGTCCACATACGTTTTTCACATCGCTACTCATACTGTGTCCGCATACATTCCCCCGTTTGACCCCAAGCTGTCTGCACCCATCCCCCATACTGTTTCCTCATATATGCCCCCCCCATCTCCCCCTTTGCTCTTCATTTTGTGTCCTCAGATCTCCCCCACACATTAAATCCCCCCATCCCCATGACAAATCTCCCCCCACACACATTCAATCCCCCATCTCCACACACAATAAATACCCCATCTCCACTCACATTAAATCTCCCCCCACAATAAATCCCCCCATCTCCACTCATATTAAATATCCCCAATCCAATAATATATCCCACTATCCCCACTCACATTAAATCCCCCCCACTCACATTAAATCCCCCCACAATATATCCCCCATCCCCACTCACAGTAAATCCCCCCCACAATATATGCCCCCCATCCCCACTCACAGTAAATCCCCCCCACAATATATGCCCCCATCCCCACTCACAGTAAATCCCCCCCCACCCCCACTCACAGTAAATCCCCCCCACAATATATGCCCCCCATCCCCTCACATTAAATCCCCCCCACAATATATGCCCCCCATCCCACTCACATTAAATCCCCCCCACAATATATGCCCCCCATCCCCACTCACATTAAATCTCCCCCACAATATATGCCCCCCATCCCCACTCACAGTAAATCCCCCCCACAATATATGCCCCCATCCCCACTCACAGTAAATCCCCCCCCACAATATATGCCCCCATCCCCACTCACAGTAAATCCCCCCCACAATATATGCCCCCCATCCCCACTCACAGTAAATCCCCCCCACAATATATGCCCCCCATCCCCACTCACAGTAAATCCCCCCCACAATATATGCCCCCCATCCCCACTCACATTAAATCTCCCCCACAATATATGCCCCCCATCCCCACTCACAGTAAATCCCCCCACAATATATGCCCCCATCCCCACTCACAGTAAATCCCCCCCACAATATATGCCCCCCATCCCCACTCACATTAAATCTCCCCCACAATATATGCCCCCCATCCCCACTCACATTAAATCCCCCCCACAATATTTCCCCCCATCCCCACTCACAGTAAATCCCCCCCCTGCACCTTCGGTGTCTTCAGCTCCACTGGAGCACTTACCACCGCTGTGTCTCTGCCTCTGCTCTGCCGCGCAGGTGAGTGACGTCAGCAGCGTGATCACATGACCTGATCACGCTGCTGGCATCGCTCTGACCCGGCAGTCAGAGCTTCAATTGTACTCGCATCACAGATACGAGTACAATTGAACACTGGGAGCCGGCACGCTGCAGCTTCTCTGTGCCGGCTGTCAGCTTGACAGTCGGCACAGAGAACAGCTGACTCCCAGTGCGGGGGGGTGACAGAATGCAGCCGCCGGGGGAGACACTGCGGACCGCCGCTTTAGGCGGCCCGACTGCGCCCCCCTGCCGGCTGCTCCCCCCTAGATACGCCACTGACTCACCCCCGCATTGTGCCGCCCCCCCGCATTGTGCCGCCCGGGGCGGCCCGCCCCCCCCGCACCCCCCTTCCTACGCCACTGATCCTGCCCCCAGTGTGTCCAGCATATTGCCCCCCAGTGTGTCCAGAATATTGCCCCCAGTGTGTCCATCATATTGCCCCCAGTGTGTCCAGCATCTCTGCCCCCAGTGTCCAGCATACTGGCCCGGGCCCCCCGGATTGCCGTTCGCAATAAAAATAAAAAAAAGAGTTCTCCTCACCTGTCCGCGCTCCTTCGGCGAAGCTCCCTCCAGCAGCGCACACTCGCCGGCGACTGACAATGACATCAAAAGCCGGCGACGTGCGCACTGCGGCTGATGTCAGCTGCCAGCCTCCGATTGGCTGGCGGCTGTTAACTATTGACGTGCGGGCGCGCACCCGCTCATCAATAGCGTTTAACTGCCGCAGTGCTGGTAGGGGCCTGGTGAGCAGATGAGATGGGGCCCGATGTGGGCCCCCTCTGCCCACCGGGCCCATACGCCAGTCAGGGCAGTATTGCCCTGATGGCGGCGGGCAATCTGAGCGGTAGCCCAGGGCCCCCCCACACCACTGGGCCCTGGGCTACCACCCAGATTGACCCCATTATAATCCGCCCCTGAGTAAATCAAACTAAGGGTATGGTATACAAACAAGCAAAACAGTATATTTTCACCAGGATTATTCAAAATCTATATTAAACTATCATCCACGTTTGCATCCATAGAGTCTGAAGATGACCTAAATAGCCACAAAAATGTCCACAAACATGTGTACGAGCACTGATTGAATATGGGAAGATGTGTTAAAATGTATTATAAGACATAAATATAAGGTGATATTACACCATCAATATGTCTTAGTGTGTTTACAACCCTTGGCAAAAATTATGGAATCATTGGCCTTGGAGGATGTTCATTCAGTTGTTTAATTTTGTAGAAAAAAAAAACAAATCACAGACATGGCACAAAACTAAAGTAATTTCAAATGGCAACTTTCTGGCTTTAAGAAACACTAAAAGAAATCAAGAACAAAAAATGTGGTAGTCAGTAATGGTTACTTTTTTTAACCAAGCATAGGGGAAAAATTATGGAGTCACTCAATTCTGAGGAAAAAATTATGGAATCATGAAAAACAAACAAACAAACAAAAAATCACTCCAACACATCCCTAGTATTTTGTTGCACCACCTCTGGCTTTTATTACAGCTTGCAGTCTCTGAGGCATGGACTTAATGAGTGTCAAACAGTACTCTTCATCAATCTGGCTCCAACTTTCTCTGATTGCTGTTGCCAGATCAGCTCTGCAGGTTGGAGGCTTGTCATGGACCATTTTCTTCAAGTTCCACCAAGGATTTTCAATTGGATTGAGATCCAGACTATTTGCAGGCCATGACATTGACCTTATGTGTCTTTTTTCAAGGAAGGTTTTCACAGTGTTTGCTCTATGGCAGGATGCATTATCATCTTGAAAAATGATTTCATCATCCACAAACATCCTTTCAATTGATGGGATAAGAAAAGTGTCCTAACAAGCAAAAATGTGTCAGGTCCTGACACTGTTAATAAATCTCTAGGAAATATGTACCTGAATAGCTAAGAGAATCCTTAATAGAAATTAAAACATAACTTTTAATACTACTGTTCTAAAAACATTTATGGACACACACAACGAACGTGATAAAGTGCAAACAGTGCATACCAGTGCTCAATAAAAAAATGGTTTTGTCTCACCAAATAGACGTTTTGACAGGAGCCAGACGATGCTTTGAGGGGGAGAGGGGAGGAAGAGTTGTCTATACTACCCCAGTCGTGCCCCTGTGTTGCTCCTGCCCTGACAAGGGCAGTACCCAAGTCAGACTAAATTGTTGAGCCATGTTAACCATGTCCCCATCTGTAAAATAGGTGCATATCAATACCATTGTCCAACATCATGATTATTTGTTCCAGTTGTATAGAACAAATTCAATAATATAATGATTACACACGGAACAGATCCTCCATATATGAAAAAACTATATATCAGGGGAAGGAAAGCTCACCTTAAATATCAATGCAGTCCATAAACAAAAATTCTCAGTTTATATCACACATGTTTGAGTTAGAGAAATAGATATATGTAAGATATAGCAGTGGCTAATATCCTACTCATTCTTTCTTAATAGAAGGCCTCAAATCTGTTTTATTGGCCAGATATCTCCAAAGTACAAGATTCCAAACTACCAACCTATAGATGTATGAAAATAAACCTTACCATATTCATATTTACAAGAAACAGCTATAATTCAGCTGCTCATTTAAGCCATATGGGTGGCATGTGTTAAGACGAAAAATCCACCTGGACTCCCTTTGGAGCAGAATCCTATCATAATCTCCACCTCTTTTTGGTGGCATTACTTTCTCGATACCCATAAATTGTATGGCTCTCGTGTCTCCAGTATGTGAACCATTTACATGTCTTGCCACAGATGTTTCTCTCTTATTACGGATGTCACCCAGATGTTCACCTATCCTTCTCCTGAACTCCCTTATGGTTTTACCCACATAGGTCTTGCCACATTTACAAATGATGCGGTAGATTACGCCCTTGGTTTTACAATTGATAAAGTCTCTTATTTCAAAAGACTCACCGGCGTTTTCAAAATTCCTACCTACCAGAATATGTTCACAGGCGATGCACTCCCCACACCGGTAGCATCCCTTAATTCTAGCAGGTAGCCATGTTTCCCTGACCGTTGGTGTGACAAAGTGGCTGTGTACTAAACGGTTTCCCAACGTACGACTCTTCTTATATGTGATTTGTGGTCTCTCACCTATAAATTCTCTGATGTCCTCATCCATCTGGAGAATACTCCAGTATTTTTGGACTATCTCTCTAACCATCTGGGCTCCATTGTCATAGGTACATACCAGTCGAGCCTTCCCTACTAAGTTCTCAGTTCTTTTTTTAGGGGTCAGAAGTCCTCTCCTGTCCTGATTAGCAGCATGTTTAAACGCCTCCCTAAGTATATGGTCAGGATAACCCCTAATCCGAAACCTTTGGCGCAAATCATCAGCTTTGTTTTTAAATTCTTTCTCATTTGAGCAATTCCTTTTAAGTCTAAGGTACTGACCCTTTGGTATGCCTTTTTTCAAAGAATAAGGGTGATGACTGTCCCATTTTAACAAGGAGTTTGTGGAGGTAGACTTACGGAAGATGGTAGTCTCCAAGGTGTCACCCCTCTCTGACTTTGTGATCAGGATGTCAAGAAAGGCCAATTGTTTTAAATTGATTTCAAACGTGAATCTCAGGTTCATTTCATTATTATTGAACCGATAGCACCGGACACATAGCAGCCACCTCCCGATGGGGGGGCGCCTTTTTCTGATAATATATCCCACAATTTTGCAGTTCCCCTGATGAGTCTCACCTATGTGAGAGGAAACGCGTAGGGAAGTCCAAATTCCTTGTGGTGGGTACAAATTTAGTCTGACTTGGGTACTGCCCTTGTCAGGGCAGGAGCAACACAGGGGCACGACTGGGGTAGTATAGACAACTCTTCCTCCCCTCTCCCCCTCAAAGCATCGTCTGGCTCCTGTCAAAACGTCTATTTGGTGAGACAAAACCATTTTTTTATTGAGCACTGGTATGCACTGTTTGCACTTTATCACGTTCGTTGTGTGTGTCCATAAATGTTTTTAGAACAGTAGTATTAAAAGTTATGTTTTAATTTCTATTAAGGATTCTCTTAGCTATTCAGATAAGAAAAGTGTCCAAAATATCAACATAAACTTGTGCATTTATTGAAGATGTAATGACAGCCATCTCCCCAGTGCCTTTACCTGACATGCAGTCCCATATCATCAATGACTGTGGAAATTTGCATGTTCTCTTCAGGCAGTAATTTTTATAAATCTCATTGTAATGGCACCAAACAAAAGTTCTAGCATCATCACCTTGCCCAATGCAGATTCATCACTGAATATGACTTTCATCCAGTCATCCACAGTCCACGATTGCTGTTCCTTAGCCCATTGTAACCTTGTTTTTTTCTGTTGAGGTGTTAATGATGGCTTTCGTTTAGCTTTTCTGTATGTAAATCCCATTTCCGTTAGGCGGTTTCTTACAGTTCGGTCACAGACGTTAACTCCAGTTTCCACCCATTCGTTCCTCATTTGTTTTGTGCATTTCCTGTTTTGGAAACATATTGCTTTAAGTTTCTGGTCTTGATGCTTTGATGTCTTCCTTGGTCTACCAGTATGTTTGCCTTTAACAACCTTCCCGTGTTGTTTGTATTTGATACAGATTTTAGACACAGCTGACTGTGAACAACCAATATCTTTTGCAACATTGCGTGATGATTTACCCTCTTTTAAAGGGAACCTGTCACCCCCCCCCAGTCGTTTCAAACTAAAAGAGCCACCTTGTGCAGCAGTAATGCTGCATTCTGACAAGGTGGCTCTTTTAGTTCTGGGTGCTGTAACTTGAGAAATAATCAGTTTTATAATTTGTCTGAAGTACCTGGTCCTCAGTCAAGTGGGCCGGCGTTTCCCCCCTGCTTCAGACAGCACACTGCTGTCACTCACATCTTCTTGGCGCCGGGCGCCGCCTCCTCCTCACCGCTGTTTTCAAAAGTAGCCGGCGCCTGCGCTCTTTTCCCCTGCCTGGTGCAGGCGCAGTGAGCGCAGTGTCTTCTGATTTATTCACATTGCGGGGCTGGGAATCACAGGCAGGGCGGCCGCGCAGGCGCAGACAGCTGGGCTGCATATTAGGAAAGACGGCCAGCGCTCACTGCTCCTGCACCAGGCAGGGGAAAAGAGCGCAGGCGCCGGCTACTTTTGAAAACAGCGGTGAGGAGGAGGCGGCGCCAAGAAGATGTGAGTGACAGCAGTGTGCTGTCTGAAGCAGGGGGGAAACGCCGGCCCACTTGACTGAGGACCAAGTACTTCAGACAAATTATAAAACTAATTATTTCTCAAGTTACAGCACCCAGAACTAAAAGGGCCACCTTGTCAGAATGCAGCATTACTGCTGCACAAGGTGGCTCTTTTAGTTTGAAACGACTGGGGGGGGGGGGGGGTGACAGGTTCCCTTTAAGAGTTTGATAATCCTCTCCTTTGTTTCAATTGACATCTCTCGTGTTGGAGCCATGATTCATGTCAGTCCACTTGGTGCAATAGCTCTCCAAGGTGTGATCACTCCTTTTTAGATGCAGACTAAAGAGCAGATCTACACTCACCGGCCACTTTATTAGGTACACCTGTCCAACTTCTTGTTAACACTTAATTTCTAATCAGCCAATCACATGGCGGCAACTCAGTGCATTTAGGCATGTAGACATGGTCAAGACAATCTCCTGCAGTTCAAACCGATCATCAGTATGGGGAAGAAAGGTGATTTGAGTGCCTTTGAACGTGGCATGGTTGTTGGTGCCAGAAGGGCTGGTCTGAGTATTTCAGAAACTGCTGATCTACTGGGATTTTCACGCACAACCATCTCTAGGGTTTACAGAGAATGGTCCGAAAAAGAAAAAAAATCCAGTGAGCGGCAGTTCTGTGGGCGGAAATGCCTTGTTGATGCCAGAGGTCAGAGGAGAATGGGCAGACTGGTTCGAGCTGATAGAAAGGCAACAGTGACTCAAATCGCCACCCGTTACAACCAAGGTAGGCCTAAGAGCATCTCTGAACGCACAGTGCGTCGAACTTTGAGGCAGATGGGCTACAGCAGCAGAAGACCACACCGGGTACCACTCCTTTCAGCTAAGAACAGGAAACTGAGGCTACAATTTGTACAAGCTCATCGAAATTGGACAGTAGAAGATTGGAAAAACGTTGCTTGGTCTGATGAGTCTCGATTTCTGCTGCGACATTCGGATGGTAGGGTCAGAATTTGGAGTAAACAACATGAAAGCATGGATCCATCCTGCCTTGTATGGAGCATCTTTGGGATGTGCAGCCGACAAATCTGTGGCAACTGTGTGATGCCATCATGTCAATATGGACCAAAATCTCTGAGGAATGCTTCCAGCACCTTGTTGAATCTATGCCACGAAGAATTGAGGCAGTTCTGAAGGCAAAAGGGGGTCCAACCCGTTACTAGCATGGTGTACCTAATAAAGTGGCCGGTGAGTGTAATTTGATGCAGGATTTTCTTTTTAGGTATGAAAATTTACAGGATGATGCCATAATTTTTTCCTCAGAATTGAGTGACTCCATAATATTTCCCCTATGCTTGGTTAAAAAAAGTAACCATTACTGACTACCACATTTTTTGTTCTTGATTTCTTTTAGTGTGAGGGGTTGTATAAGCAATAGTATGCAAAAATAATTCTTATACAATTTTTTACACAAGTAAAGTGACAAAAGTGCAAGAGGTAAAAGGCTGGTCATGTGTGCACAATAGGAATGACACAAATCACATATTTACCAAGAAACAGAGGAATGCACAAAAATATTACACAATTAGTGTGTGTGGGCATTCCTCTTATTTGTACATGAAATAAAGTGATTATAGTGCAGCAAAGAATGGGTCTATGACTAGATAGTCATGCAAAATGCATGTGGAGTATCGAAAATGTGTTAGGGGTGTCCCTTTTTGATCTCTCCTTGCGTAAATATATTATGTAGTTACTTGAGCCTGTTTTGGTGTATGTATATATTATGTTGCACACTATGTTTTTGATACTCCGCATGCATTTTGCATGATTAACTAGTCATAAAACCATTATTTTCTGCACTATAATCACTTTATTTCATGTACAAATCAGAGGAATCAGTGAGGTCAGCAGCTCTGAGCAGCGTGCACCATCAACTTAGGAACAGCGGCTAAACTGAGTTATTGGCTGAAGCACTGTCAATGTGACCTCAGCGCTGCAGGAGATAAAAGATGATGGGAGCAGCGATAGAGAGTCACTGCTGGACCAGGGGAGGGTAAGTAAGCTCAGTTTTAGGTGTTTTTTTTTTTTAAACAAACTGCAATAGAGAATAAGTTTTTCCGAAACCAGGAAACCCCTTTAATAAAAGTTAATGGCCCAGTACACTGTTGTACTAATACGCTACTGTGTAGCTGTGTGCTTCTGACCTGTAGTTTGAGTGATTGGCAGGGATCTAAGGACCTGGACTTCCACCGATCCACAGGACTTTTAAGGGGCTACAATATATCAAAAGATTGACAAAAGTTTAGCTACACTTTAATAAATCTTGTCTCAGATATGTGTATGAAGCATTATTCTTTATAACTTTAAGAAAAATAGAAAATGAGTGCGGTGTATGTAGTCACCCACTGTGCTTTAATCGAGGGACCCTTCAAGCCCTTACAGTGTTTGATATGATTTTTTTGTAAACTTGAATAAAAACTACATGCATTAAAAAAAAGGCTACGTTTTTCTGCTTTCGTGTTCAAATTAATGTGTGTTTAGTACCTGTGCTTTTTTTAAAGTCATGCCATTCATTCATCAAATTATTCCACATAACAAATGTTGAATGAAAGGGGACATTACCAATGTGAGACACGTAGTGCCTGACAGTCAGCGCTCCTGATTTCACTGCAGAGCCCCATTTCTATTCAAACAAGCTATGGAGGCAGATTATCAGGTAGATCTATATCCCGCCCATAGATCGTAACAGCTCATTTACATATACGAAAAACCTCTGCCTGGAATCCTCCTGAAATAGAGCTAAAAAAATGCCACAAAGAATGAACAAATGCAGTGCAATGTCAAAATGACATGCTGTGCATATATTCAGTCTTGTGATTTATATTAACCGCTTCAGGCTTTAAAAGCTGTAAAGCTGCTTAAAGAAGTGACCAGTCCAGTCTTCTGGCAGCTTCTGCTTGGAAGCCACCAGTATGTTATGTATGGAGTTAAAAAAAAGCTGAAAAAATACCTTTTGCGACTTACTTGTTACACACTGCAACCCCATTCATCTGCATTATACTGCGATATCGCAGCTGCATGGAGCAATCTATGGCCGTGTGACAAATGTCATCACCAAAATGGACATGTGGTCCCAGCTAAGTAAGTGGCTGCCATGGAGAATAAGTATAGTAATTGGGGTAATCAAGTATAGTGAAGGAATATGAAGCACTAATTGACTTCAACATCTTATGAGTGGTCCCAGGATAAATCTCCCAGGTAGGTTGATAACACTAGCAAAAAAGTAGTAAAGACTTTGAAGCAGGCACAGGCACATTACTACAGTAAAACAGTCAAAATGACATGCGGTAGAACAGCGGGGAGGTAGGGACCCACTGCACCTTATACGTTTCACCTAGAAAGCTTTGTCCGGGGGGAGATGGGCTGTAAATAGAGATGGTGTGAATTGATTTGCAGGACAATATTGTTATATGTGGCCATCGGATGGGAACTTAGAGCATACGAGGCTCTTCTTTTGACTAACTAGCCTGTAGCAACCTCACGTGCATCATGCCACAATTATGACTTTGTACCAGGCGAGCTAATGAAAATAGGCACCAGGGATGCAAGAGGTGGTTTGCTGGGCTCCTGTCTAGCTGTAATGTGGCGCGGGGCTGTAGCTGTGGGCGAGATACTCATCTCTCATGCCCCGGCACGTTACATGAAGGTGGGGGTCCTGGCTGGGTGTGTGGACTTGTGCTGTGAAGGTGATACACTGTGCAGGCCGCATGTAACCGACGTTGGGGTTGGCCAGCACCAGATGTTTGATGGGTCAAGGAGGGACATCACTAGTTTAAAATATACCTTTTACTGAGCATTAACTTGGGGTGGGTTATATACAGTATGTCTTCTGAAACGTCTCCTTGACAATGCATAACATTTTCCTCACACAAACTAAAAACCTTTCTCTTCTCTTTCCTTACTTGCCCTCTGTATTCTCTGTTCTTAACTACTTCACCACAATCCAGCTCGAGACTACAGTTCAGCTAGCAAGAGTCATTTACTCAACCCGCAGTTCCACATCTTCTTTCCCCTCTAGGGAACTATTTTGCCAGTATGGCCGATACTTATCTTCTTTGTCCTTGGCGCTCTGGAATTCCCGCCCGGGACACTTTCTTTGTCTTGCGTACTCCATCCTGTCTGGGCCCGTTACCTCTAGGAGTTATAAACTCTGGGACTTACTGGTAGGCGTCCTCTCGCAGGACCGGTCTCCGATAAATCACTCTCGGTCTCGGTCACTCTTCCTCGTTTCTACTCCGAATCACGAAATCTCTCTCCCAGAATCTTCTCACTTCTAGGGACACTCATCTCATGTTTCAACAGGAAACGGTCTCTTTCCCTTCATCTTAACTCCCCATCCCTACTGTCAATCAATTTTCATTATCAACATCATTATCGCACATCACAGGTCACATTACGCAACATAACAACACTTGTTTCTTCAAGGGGGAATGTGGACTATATGTCCATCACCTTAAACGGTGGCCACAGATCATAAATGTGGCTCCTGGGTCGGATTCACATCATCTTTAGCTGTAATCCAAAGAATTATCTGCATGTTTTAAAGGAGTTTGAGGGTATGTTTCCACGTTCAGGAAACGCTGCGTGTTTGAAGCTGCGTAGAGCCGCAGCGTCAAACACGCAGCGTCCAGATGTTACAGCATAGTGGAGGGGATTTCATGAAATCCCGTCTCCACTATGCATTAAAAGACGCGTGCGGCAGACCCGCGGAAACGGACATGCGGCGCGTCTTTTAAGAACGCAGCATGTCCTTGCATTGCTGAAACAACGCAAGAACAACGCAGGTGACCTGCCAGTGACCTCAGGTGCAGATTTGGTCAGGATTTTACCTGCATAAAATCCTGACCAAATCCTGAGGCAATCCTGAACGTGGACACATACGCTGAATGTTCTCCCCGTGTTTGTGTTGCTTTCATCCGGGTTTCCCAGTTTCCTCCCACACTTGTCTAAAGACATACTGATAGGACATACTGATAGGGAATTGTGAGCCCCAGTGGGGACAGTGATAATGATGATGTCTGCGGAATTAATGGCGCTATATAAGTGAGTAAAATAAATCCTGTAGTATAGTACGCTCTGGCATGTATTAGGGGATTGCTATTTATGGGATTCCTTTTTGATATATGACCAGAGGTGTTGCTGGCAGCATTCAGGACCTGGTACCAGGGCCGGGCTCTCACAGCTCAATCTCCAGTTATTACGCAACAGTGCTCTTGGGGCAGAGGGGTTTTAGGGCCCCAGGTGTGAATACACCCCTGCCCCTGATGTTGTGAGGACTGTGGTGTAGCCTGCATGGACTCCGCCCCTGTGAGGCAGGGGAGAACAGCAGCCAGATGGAGCACTTGTAGCTTTTGTGTTGTTGCTGTTTTACTATGTGTGTGTCTTATATTACAACCATGCTGAACATCAGTGGCCGGAGAGAGGAGAGGGAGGAAAAGCCTGTTTACACAGACTGCAAACCGCCTGGGGAATAATGCAGGAAAGGAAGTGAGCCGGCTCTCTGTCTGACTGCTCCAACTTCCTGCTCACACACACACTCACATTAACACAGCCCAGAGAAAAAGAGCAGAAATCAGGATCTCCTTCCAGCAGAGAGCAGACTGACAGCATGGAGCAGCCAGGGATTGTGCCACCTTCCTAGACAGTAGCCCAGCAGAGAGGTGCCAGGGTGCAGCGCCAGTCTGGGTATGTATCTTATGTGGCACTAGTTGCACTTCTGCTGTTCTTCGTCTCTTTGCTGTATGTAGGATGGAGGAGGGGCTGCTGGCTCACTCACCAACTTTCCTTTCTTACACTTTGCATGATTTGCATTCATTTGTGTTAATAAACGGCATGGAATTAACGAGACAGCAGCTGAAGACCCCTTACATTACTCTGGGTGGGCGCTGAGGAGTCACCAGTGTTTTATTACTGTGACTGGCATGACATAATGCCCAGGGAAGGGTCGCTCAGGAGTATTGTCCTGATGTACTGGGCATCACTGCCGGTGCCAGGGGAATTTCTTACTGACTGGGCATCACTGCTGGTGCCAGGGGAGTCTCATAGAGACTGGGCATCACTTATAATGCCAGTGTAGGAGGAGTCTGCACTGGCAGAACCAACAATGTGTGTAAGTCATACTAGTGTCTGGGCATCAACACTGGTACTTGGCATGTTTGTCACTGGGTACCATTTATGACTGCCAGCTGTGAGAACCTCCTCTCATCCAATTATATGTGTGCCAGAGACATCCTGATAATACAGACTGGCATCAGGACTGGTGATATTGATGGGCAACTGGCATGTGTGATGAGGACATCAGCAAGTGGTTGGCACTACCGTCCTGGTTGGCACTGCTGCCATGTGAGGAGGGAGTCTCTTACACCTGACTGGGCATGTGTGCCAGGGGTCTCTTTTATTACTGTTGTCACAGTAATAAAATGCCATCAATGACAACCTGTGACTATGGGCCAAGGGTGGCATCATGAGCACTTGGCATCTCTGACGGGAGAGCCTCCACTGCTAATGGCTGGGCATCTGCTCGCGTCTGGCATGGGGAATCCATCATGTCTGTGGAATCAGCACACGGAGCCAGAGCAGCGCGTTTTCCTCAGAGTTGTGAGTCCGTCCTGTCTGGAAACACAAGACTAATTGCCATGCGCTTCCGGCCGGGAGCTGGCAGCAGACAACATCTTGAGAATGAGTCAGTGAGCGCACAAAGAGACTCTGTGGTTTCCTTCTCCTCAGGTTCTTGCATGTGCAGCCGCCTTTGTAGTCTTCGCAGGGTCTCTGAGGCTCGGGCCATGTAATATCGCGCCCGAGCCAGGGAGGGAGAGGAGAAGGCTGCACTGTTGTTTTTGGATGGGAGGCTTTCTATTTTATAAGGTTACAGGACCTGATGCTGCCGGGGAAAAAGTTCCCTTGAATTTTCCACTGGCTGCAGGAAGAGAGCGCATTTAGTCATGGCTCAGTAATGTCTGCCTATAGCAACTAATCTCATTAGGAGTTTCCGCTCCCCAAACACTGGAGGGTTTGTGTGGCTCATAGAGGAGCTCTGCCACCAACATGCACAGCCAGAGAGCTCATGTACCCACTGTGCCAGCTGTGTGCCCTGCCCTCATATGTAATATATACATATAATAATCTGCCACCAACATGCACAGCCAGCGAGCTCATGTACCCACTGTGCCAGCTGTGTGCCCTGCCCTCATATGTAATATATACATATAATAATCTGCCACCAACATGCACAGCCAGCGAGCTCATGTACCCACTGTGCCAGCTGTGTGCCCTGCCCTCATATGTAATATATACATATAATAATCTGCCACCAACATGCACAGCCAGAGAGCTCATGTACCCACTGTGCCAGCTGTGTGCCCTGCCCTCATATGTAATATATACATATAATAATCTGCCACCAACATGCACAGCCAGCGAGCTCATGTACCCACTGTGCCAGCTGTGTGCCCTGCCCTCATATGTAATATATACATATAATAATCTGCCACCAACATGCACAGCCAGAGAGCTCATGTACCCACTGTGCCAGCTGTGTGCCCTGCCCTCATATGTAATATATACATATAATAATTTGCCACCAACATGCACAGCCAGAGAGCTCATGTACCCACTGTGCCAGCTGTGTGCCCTGCCCTCATATGTAATATATACATATAATAATCTGCCACCAACATGCACAGCCAGAGAGCTCATGTACCCACTGTGCCAGCTGTGTGCCCTGCCCTCATATGTAATATATACATATAATAATCTGCCACCAACATGCACAGCCAGAGAGCTCATGTACCCACTGTGCCAGCTGTGTGCCCTGCCCTCATATGTAATATATACATATAATAATTTGCCACCAACATGCACAGCCAGAGAGCTCATGTACCCACTGTGCCAGCTGTGTGCCCTGCCCTCATATGTAATATATACATATAATAATCTGCCACCAACATGCACAGCCAGAGAGCTCATGTACCCACTGTGCCAGCTGTGTGCCCTGCCCTCATATGTAATATATACATATAATAATCTGCCACCAACATGCACAGCCAGCGAGCTCATGTACCCACTGTGCCAGCTGTGTGCCCTGCCCTCATATGTAATATATACATATAATAATCTGCCACCAACATGCACAGCCAGAGAGCTCATGTACCCACTGTGCCAGCTGTGTGCCCTGCCCTCATATGTAATATATACATATACTAATCTGCCACCAACATGCACAGCCAGAGAGCTCATGTACCCACTGTGCCAGCTGTGTGCCCTGCCCTCATATGTAATATATACATATAATAATCTGCCACCAACATGCACAGCCAGAGAGCTCATGTACCCACTGTGCCAGCTGTGTGCCCTGCCCTAATATGTAATATATACATATACTAATCTGCCACCAACATGCACAGCCAGAGAGCTCATGTACCAATGTGCCAGCTGTGTGCCCTGCCCTCATATGTAATATATACATATAATAATCTGCCACCAACATGCACAGCCAGAGAGCTCATGTACCCACTGTGCCAGCTGTGTGCCCTGCCCTCATATGTAATATATACATATAATAATCTGCCACCAACATGCACAGCCAGAGAGCTCATGTACCCACTGTGCCAGCTGTGTGCCCTGCCCTCATATGTAATATATACATATAATAATCTGCCACCAACATGCACAGCCAGAGAGCTCATGTACCCACTGTGCCAGCTGTGTGCCCTGCCCTCATATGTAATATATACATATAATAATTTGCCACCAACATGCACAGCCAGAGAGCTCATGTACCCACTGTGCCAGCTGTGTGCCCTGCCCTCATATGTAATATATACATATAATAATCTGCCACCAACATGCACAGCCAGAGAGCTCATGTACCCACTGTGCCAGCTGTGTGCCCTGCCCTCATATGTAATATATACATATAATAATCTGCCACCAACATGCACAGCCAGAGAGCTCATGTACCCACTGTGCCAGCTGTGTGCCCTGCCCTCATATGTAATATATACATATAATAATTTGCCACCAACATGCACAGCCAGAGAGCTCATGTACCCACTGTGCCAGCTGTGTGCCCTGCCCTCATATGTAATATATACATATAATAATCTGCCACCAACATGCACAGCCAGAGAGCTCATGTACCCACTGTGCCAGCTGTGTGCCCTGCCCTCATATGTAATATATACATATAATAATCTGCCACCAACATGCACAGCCAGCGAGCTCATGTACCCACTGTGCCAGCTGTGTGCCCTGCCCTCATATGTAATATATACATATAATAATCTGCCACCAACATGCACAGCCAGAGAGCTCATGTACCCACTGTGCCAGCTGTGTGCCCTGCCCTCATATGTAATATATACATATACTAATCTGCCACCAACATGCACAGCCAGAGAGCTCATGTATCCACTGTGCCAGCTGTGTGCCCTGCCCTCATATGTAATATATACATATAATAATCTGCCACCAACATGCACAGCCAGAGAGCTCATGTACCCACTGTGCCAGCTGTGTGCCCTGCCCTAATATGTAATATATACATATACTAATCTGCCACCAACATGCACAGCCAGAGAGCTCATGTACCCACTGTGCCAGCTGTGTGCCCTGCCCTCATATGTAATATATACATATAATAATCTGCCACCAACATGCACAGCCAGAGAGCTCATGTACCCACTGTGCCAGCTGTGTGCCCTGCCCTCATATGTAATATATACATATAATAATCTGCCACCAACATGCACAGCCAGAGAGCTCATGTACCCACTGTGCCAGCTGTGTGCCCTGCCCTCATATGTAATATATACATATAATAATCTGCCACCAACATGCACAGCCAGAGAGCTCATGTACCCACTGTGCCAGCTGTGTGCCCTGCCCTCATATGTAATATATACATATAATAATTTGCCACCAACATGCACAGCCAGAGAGCTCATGTACCCACTGTGCCAGCTGTGTGCCCTGCCCTCATATGTAATATATACATATAATAATCTGCCACCAACATGCACAGCCAGAGAGCTCATGTACCCACTGTGCCAGCTGTGTGCCCTGCCCTCATATGTAATATATACATATAATAATCTGCCACCAACATGCACAGCCAGAGAGCTCATGTACCCACTGTGCCAGCTGTGTGCCCTGCCCTCATATGTAATATATACATATAATAATCTGCCACCAACATGCACAGCCAGAGAGCTCATGTACCCACTGTGCCAGCTGTGTGCCCTGCCCTCATATGTAATATATACATATAATAATCTGCCACCAACATGCACAGCCAGCGAGCTCATGTACCCACTGTGCCAGCTGTGTGCCCTGCCCTCATATGTAATATATACATATAATAATCTGCCACCAACATGCACAGCCAGAGAGCTCATGTACCCACTGTGCCAGCTGTGTGCCCTGCCCTCATATGTAATATATACATATACTAATCTGCCACCAACATGCACAGCCAGAGAGCTCATGTACCCACTGTGCCAGCTGTGTGCCCTGCCCTCATATGTAATATATACATATACTAATCTGCCACCAACATGCACAGCCAGAGAGCTCATGTACCCACTGTGCCAGCTGTGTGCCCTGCCCTCATATGTAATATATACATATAATAATCTGCCACCAACATGCACAGCCAGAGAGCTCATGTACCCACTGTGCCAGCTGTGTGCCCTGCCCTCATATGTAATATATACATATAATAATTTGCCACCAACATGCACAGCCAGAGAGCTCATGTACCCACTGTGCCAGCTGTGTGCCCTGCCCTCATATGTAATATATACATATAATAATCTGCCACCAACATGCACAGCCAGAGAGCTCATGTACCCACTGTGCCAGCTGTGTGCCCTGCCCTCATATGTAATATATACATATAATAATCTGCCACCAACATGCACAGCCAGCGAGCTCATGTACCCACTGTGCCAGCTGTGTGCCCTGCCCTCATATGTAATATATACATATAATAATCTGCCACCAACATGCACAGCCAGAGAGCTCATGTACCCACTGTGCCAGCTGTGTGCCCTGCCCTCATATGTAATATATACATATACTAATCTGCCACCAACATGCACAGCCAGAGAGCTCATGTATCCACTGTGCCAGCTGTGTGCCCTGCCCTCATATGTAATATATACATATAATAATCTGCCACCAACATGCACAGCCAGAGAGCTCATGTACCCACTGTGCCAGCTGTGTGCCCTGCCCTAATATGTAATATATACATATACTAATCTGCCACCAACATGCACAGCCAGAGAGCTCATGTACCCACTGTGCCAGCTGTGTGCCCTGCCCTCATATGTAATATATACATATAATAATCTGCCACCAACATGCACAGCCAGAGAGCTCATGTACCCACTGTGCCAGCTGTGTGCCCTGCCCTCATATGTAATATATACATATAATAATCTGCCACCAACATGCACAGCCAGAGAGCTCATGTACCCACTGTGCCAGCTGTGTGCCCTGCCCTCATATGTAATATATACATATAATAATCTGCCACCAACATGCACAGCCAGAGAGCTCATGTACCCACTGTGCCAGCTGTGTGCCCTGCCCTCATATGTAATATATACATATAATAATTTGCCACCAACATGCACAGCCAGAGAGCTCATGTACCCACTGTGCCAGCTGTGTGCCCTGCCCTCATATGTAATATATACATATAATAATCTGCCACCAACATGCACAGCCAGAGAGCTCATGTACCCACTGTGCCAGCTGTGTGCCCTGCCCTCATATGTAATATATACATATAATAATCTGCCACCAACATGCACAGCCAGAGAGCTCATGTACCCACTGTGCCAGCTGTGTGCCCTGCCCTCATATGTAATATATACATATAATAATTTGCCACCAACATGCACAGCCAGAGAGCTCATGTACCCACTGTGCCAGCTGTGTGCCCTGCCCTCATATGTAATATATACATATAATAATCTGCCACCAACATGCACAGCCAGAGAGCTCATGTACCCACTGTGCCAGCTGTGTGCCCTGCCCTCATATGTAATATATACATATAATAATCTGCCACCAACATGCACAGCCAGCGAGCTCATGTACCCACTGTGCCAGCTGTGTGCCCTGCCCTCATATGTAATATATACATATAATAATCTGCCACCAACATGCACAGCCAGCGAGCTCATGTACCCACTGTGCCAGCTGTGTGCCCTGCCCTCATATGTAATATATACATATAATAATCTGCCACCAACATGCACAGCCAGAGAGCTCATGTACCCACTGTGCCAGCTGTGTGCCCTGCCCTCATATGTAATATATACATATAATAATCTGCCACCAACATGCACAGCCAGCGAGCTCATGTACCCACTGTGCCAGCTGTGTGCCCTGCCCTCATATGTAATATATACATATAATAATCTGCCACCAACATGCACAGCCAGAGAGCTCATGTACCCACTGTGCCAGCTGTGTGCCCTGCCCTCATATGTAATATATACATATAATAATTTGCCACCAACATGCACAGCCAGAGAGCTCATGTACCCACTGTGCCAGCTGTGTGCCCTGCCCTCATATGTAATATATACATATAATAATCTGCCACCAACATGCACAGCCAGAGAGCTCATGTACCCACTGTGCCAGCTGTGTGCCCTGCCCTCATATGTAATATATACATATAATCTGCCACCAACATGCACAGCCAGAGAGCTCATGTACCCACTGTGCCAGCTGTGTGCCCTGCCCTCATATGTAATATATACATATAATAATTTGCCACCAACATGCACAGCCAGAGAGCTCATGTACCCACTGTGCCAGCTGTGTGCCCTGCCCTCATATGTAATATATACATATAATAATCTGCCACCAACATGCACAGCCAGAGAGCTCATGTACCCACTGTGCCAGCTGTGTGCCCTGCCCTCATATGTAATATATACATATAATAATTTGCCACCAACATGCACAGCCAGAGAGCTCATGTACCCACTGTGCCAGCTGTGTGCCCTGCCCTCATATGTAATATATACATATAATAATCTGCCACCAACATGCACAGCCAGAGAGCTCATGTACCCACTGTGCCAGCTGTGTGCCCTGCCCTCATATGTAATATATACATATAATAATCTGCCACCAACATGCACAGCCAGCGAGCTCATGTACCCACTGTGCCAGCTGTGTGCCCTGCCCTCATGTAATATATACATATAATAATCTGCCACCAACATGCACAGCCAGAGAGCTCATGTACCCACTGTGCCAGCTGTGTGCCCTGCCCTCATATGTAATATATACATATACTAATCTGCCACCAACATGCACAGCCAGAGAGCTCATGTACCCACTGTGCCAGCTGTGTGCCCTGCCCTCATATGTAATATATACATATAATAATCTGCCACCAACATGCACAGCCAGAGAGCTCATGTACCCACTGTGCCAGCTGTGTGCCCTGCCCTCATATGTAATATATACATATAATAATCTGCCACCAACATGCACAGCCAGAGAGCTCATGTACCCACTGTGCCAGCTGTGTGCCCTGCCCTCATATGTAATATATACATATAATAATTTGCCACCAACATGCACAGCCAGAGAGCTCATGTACCCACTGTGCCAGCTGTGTGCCCTGCCCTCATATGTAATATATACATATAATAATCTGCCACCAACATGCACAGCCAGAGAGCTCATGTACCCACTGTGCCAGCTGTGTGCCCTGCCCTCATATGTAATATATACATATAATAATTTGCCACCAACATGCACAGCCAGAGAGCTCATGTACCCACTGTGCCAGCTGTGTGCCCTGCCCTCATATGTAATATATACATATAATAATCTGCCACCAACATGCACAGCCAGAGAGCTCATGTACCCACTGTGCCAGCTGTGTGCCCTGCCCTCATATGTAATATATACATATAATAATCTGCCACCAACATGCACAGCCAGCGAGCTCATGTACCCACTGTGCCAGCTGTGTGCCCTGCCCTCATATGTAATATATACATATAATAATCTGCCACCAACATGCACAGCCAGAGAGCTCATGTACCCACTGTGCCAGCTGTGTGCCCTGCCCTCATATGTAATATATACATATACTAATCTGCCACCAACATGCACAGCCAGAGAGCTCATGTACCCACTGTGCCAGCTGTGTGCCCTGCCCTCATATGTAATATATACATATACTAATCTGCCACCAACATGCACAGCCAGAGAGCTCATGTACCCACTGTGCCAGCTGTGTGCCCTGCCCTCATATGTAATATATACATATAATAATCTGCCACCAACATGCACAGCCAGAGAGCTCATGTACCCACTGTGCCAGCTGTGTGCCCTGCCCTCATATGTAATATATACATATACTAATCTGCCACCAACATGCACAGCCAGAGAGCTCATGTACCCACTGTGCCAGCTGTGTGCCCTGCCCTCATATGTAATATATACATATAATAATCTGCCACCAACATGCACAGCCAGAGAGCTCATGTACCCACTGTGCCAGCTGTGTGCCCTGCCCTCATATGTAATATATACATATAATAATCTGCCACCAACATGCACAGCCAGCGAGCTCATGTACCCACTGTGCCAGCTGTGTGCCCTGCCCTCATATGTAATATATACATATAATAATCTGCCACCAACATGCACAGCCAGAGAGCTCATGTACCCACTGTGCCAGCTGTGTGCCCTGCCCTCATATGTAATATATACATATACTAATCTGCCACCAACATGCACAGCCAGAGAGCTCATGTACCCACTGTGCCAGCTGTGTGCCCTGCCCTCATATGTAATATATACATATAATAATCTGCCACCAACATGCACAGCCAGAGAGCTCATGTACCCACTGTGCCAGCTGTGTGCCCTGCCCTCATATGTAATATATACATATAATAATCTGCCACCAACATGCACAGCCAGAGAGCTCATGTACCCACTGTGCCAGCTGTGTGCCCTGCCCTAATATGTAATATATACATATACTAATCTGCCACCAACATGCACAGCCAGAGAGCTCATGTACCCACTGTGCCAGCTGTGTGCCCTGCCCTCATATGTAATATATACATATAATAATCTGCCACCAACATGCACAGCCAGAGAGCTCATGTACCCACTGTGCCAGCTGTGTGCCCTGCCCTCATATGTAATATATACATATAATAATCTGCCACCAACATGCACAGCCAGAGAGCTCATGTACCCACTGTGCCAGCTGTGTGCCCTGCCCTCATATGTAATATATACATATAATAATCTGCCACCAACATGCACAGCCAGAGAGCTCATGTACCCACTGTGCCAGCTGTGTGCCCTGCCCTCATATGTAATATATACATATAATAATTTGCCACCAACATGCACAGCCAGAGAGCTCATGTACCCACTGTGCCAGCTGTGTGCCCTGCCCTCATATGTAATATATACATATAATAATCTGCCACCAACATGCACAGCCAGAGAGCTCATGTACCCACTGTGCTAGCTGTGTGCCCTGCCCTCATATGTAATATATACATATAATAATCTGCCACCAACATGCACAGCCAGAGAGCTCATGTACCCACTGTGCCAGCTGTGTGCCCTGCCCTCATATGTAATATATACATATAATAATTTGCCACCAACATGCACAGCCAGAGAGCTCATGTACCCACTGTGCCAGCTGTGTGCCCTGCCCTCATATGTAATATATACATATAATAATTTGCCACCAACATGCGCAGCCAGAGAGCTCATGTACCCACTGTGCCAGTTGTGTGCCCTGCCCTCATATGTAATATATACATATAATCTTCCACCAACATGCACAGCCAGAGAGCTCATGTACCCACTGTGCCAGCTGTGTGCCCTGCCCTCATATGTAATATATACATATAATAATCTGCCACCAACATGCACAGCCAGAGAGCTCTTGTACCCACTGTGCCAGCTGTGTGCCCTGCCCTCATATGTAATATATACATATAATAATCTGCCACCAACATGCATAGCCAGAGAGCTCATGTACCCACTGTGCCAGCTGTGTGCCCTGCCCTCATATGTAATATATACATATAATCTGCCAACATGCACAGCCAGAGAGCTCATGTACCCACTGTGCCAGCTGTGTGCCCTGCCCTCATATGTAATATATACATATAATCTGCCAACATGCACAGCCAGAGAGCTCATGTACCCACTGTGCCAGCTGTGTGCCCTGCCCTCATATGTAATATATACATATAATAATCTGCCACCAACATGCACAGCCAGAGAGCTCATGTACCCACTGTGCCAGCTGTGTGCCCTGCCCTCATATGTAATATATACATATAATAATCTGCCACCAACATGCACAGCCAGAGAGCTCATGTACCCACTGTGCCAGCTGTGTGCCCTGCCCTCATATGTAATATATACATATAATAATCTGCCACCAACATGCACAGCCAGAGAGCTCATGTACCCACTGTGCCAGCTGTGTGCCCTGCCCTCATATGTAATATATACATATAATCTGCCAACATGCACAGCCAGAGAGCTCATGTACCCACTGTGCCAGCTGTGTGCCCTGCCCTCATATGTAATATATACATATAATAATCTGCCACCAACATGCACAGCCAGAGAGCTCATGTACCCACTCTGCCAGCTGTGTGCCCTGCCCTAATATGTAATACATACATATAATAACCTGCCACCAACATGCACAGCCAGAGAGCTCATGTACCCACTGTGCCAGCTGTGTGCCCTGACCTCATATGTAATATATGCATATAATTTGCCAACATGCACAGCCAGAGAGCTCATGTACCCACTGTGCCAGCTGTGTGCCCTGCCCTCATATGTAATATATACATATAATAATCTGCCACCAACATGCACAGCCAGAGAGCTCATGTACCCACTGTGCCAGCTGTGTGCCCTGCCCTCATATGTAATATATACATATAATAATCTGCCACCAACATGCACAGCCAGAGAGCTCATGTACCCACTGTGCCAGCTGTGTGCCCTGCCCTCATATGTAATATATACATATAATAATCTGCCACCAACATGCACAGCCAGAGAGCTCATGTACCCACTGTGCCAGCTGTGTGCCCTGCCCTCATATGTAATATATACATATAATAATCTGCCACCAACATGCACAGCCAGAGAGCTCATGTACCCACTCTGCCAGCTGTGTGCCCTGCCCTAATATGTAATACATACATATAATAACCTGCCACCAACATGCACAGCCAGAGAGCTCATGTACCCACTGTGCCAGCTGTGTGCCCTGACCTCATATGTAATATATGCATATAATTTGCCAACATGCACAGCCAGAGAGCTCATGTACCCACTGTGCCAGCTGTGTGCCCTGCCCTCATATGTAATATATACATATAATAATCTGCCACCAACATGCACAGCCAGAGAGCTCATGTACCCACTGTGCCAGCTGTGTGCCCTGCTCTCAGCACTGACACTACATGTAATATATACATGTAGTAATAACCTTCCACCAACATGCACACATAGAAAGTGCTAGTTATGTACCCACTGTGCCAGCTGTGTGCCATCATATCTAAATAAGAAAAATACAGAAAGAAAAAAATGACAGACATGGATAAAATGCATAAACCGTTATTGTATTAAATATAAGTGGAACAGAATATAAAATAATGCAGAAAATCACATGTTGTTACTTTTACATAATTAATTTTCATTTTATTGCATGAAATACGTATTTGATACAATAGAAAAACAGAACTTAATATTTGGTACAGAAACCTTTGTTTGCAATTACTGAGGTCAGACGTCTCCTGTAGTTCTTGACCAAGTTTTCACACACTGCAGCAGGGATTTTGGCCCACTCCTCCATACAGATTTTCTCCAGATCTTTCAGGTTTTGGGTCTGTCACTGAGCAATTTATCGAGTTTCAGCTCCCTCCAAAGAGGGTTTAGGCCTGGAGACTAGCTAGGTCTCTCCAGGACCTTGAAATGCTTCTTAGGAAGCCACTCCTTAGTTGTCCTGGCTGTGTGTTTCTGGTCATTATCATACTGGATGACCCAGCCATGACCCATCTTCAATGTTCTTATTGAAGGAAGGTTGTTGGCCGAAATCTTGCGGTACATGTCTCCATCCATCCTTCCTTCAATACAGTGCAGTAATCCTGTCCTCTTTGCAGAAAAGCACCCCCAAAATATGATGTTTTCCCAACCATGCTTCATGGTTGGGATGGTGTTCTTGTGGTTGTACTCATTCTTCTTCTTCCTCCAAACAAGGCAAGTGGAGTAGATACCAAAAAGTTCTATTTTGGTCTCATCTGACCACATGACCTTCTCCCATGCCTCCTCTGGATCATCCAGATGGTCATTGGCGAACTTCAAATGGGCATGGACATGTTCTGGGGTAAGCAGGGGGACCTCGTGTGCCCGGCAGGATTTTAATCCATGATGGCATAGTGTGTGGTAATGTTTAAGTTTGTGGTCCCAGCTCTCTTCAGGCCATTGCCCAGGTCCTCCCGTGTAGTTCTGGGATGATTCCTGACCTTTCTCAGAGTCATCCTTACCTCATGAGGCGAGATCTTACATGGAGCCCCAGACCGAGGAAGCTTGACAGTCATCTTGCGTTTCTTCCATAATTGTGCCAACAGTTTTTGCCGTCTCACCAAGCTGCTTGCCTATTGTCCTGTAGCCAATCCCAGCCTTGTGCAGGTCTATAATTGTGTCCCTGGTGTTCTTAGACAGCTCTTTGGTCTTGGCCATGGTGGTGAGGTTGGAGTGTGATTGAGTGTGTGAACAGGTGTTTTTTTTTATACAGGGTATATATAGAGTTCAAGCAGGTGCACTTAATGCAGCTATTGAGTGCAGAATAAGAGGGCTTCTTAACCATTTCACCCCGAAGCCTGTTTTCACCTTCCTGACAGGCCAATTTTTGCAATTCTGACCACTGTCAGTTTATGAGGTCATACCTCTGGGATGCTTCAATGGGTCCCACTGATTCTGAGATTGATTTGATATGATGTATTGTACTTCATGATAGTGGTAAAATTTCTTTGATTTGACTTGCGTTTGTTTGTGGAAAAAAATCAGAAATTTGGTGAAAATTTAGAAATTTTCAAAACTTTTAATTTAATGCCATTAAATCAGAGAGTCTAGTCACACAAAATAGTTCATACATAACATTTCCCACATGTTTTTTTTTCATTACCACAATTTTTGAAACATGTTTTTTTTTTTTTTCTTTACTAGCGATTTCTCATTTTTACAACAAAATTTGCAAAACCATTTTTTTTAGGGACCAACTCCCATTTGAAGTGACTTTGATGGGCCTATATGACAGAAAATACCCAAAAGTGACACCATTCTAAAAACTGCACCCCTCAAGGTGCTCAAAACTACATTCAAGATGTTTATTAACCCTTCAGGTGCTTCACATGAATTAATGGAATGTGGAAGGAAAAAATAAACATTTAACTTCCACAAAAAAATTATTTTAGACCTATTTTTTTTAACTTTTGCAACGGTAACAGGAGAAATTGCTCCATAAAAGGTGTTGTGCAATTTCTATTGAGTGTGCTGATACCCAAAATGTGGGGGAAAACAACTGTTTGGGCACCCCGCAGGGCTCGAAAGGGAAGGAGTGCGCTTGACTTTTTGAATGCAAAATTTGCTGGAATAATTAGCGGATGCCATGTCGCGTGTGGAGAGCCCCCCGATGTACCTAAACAGTGGAAACCCCCCACAAATTCCACCATTTTGGAAACTAGTCCCTTTTAGGGAACTTATCTAGATGTGTATTGAGCACATTAAACCCCCAGGTGCTTCACATAAGTTCATAACGTTGAGCTGTAAAAAATAAAAAAATATTTTTCACACAAAAATCTTTTTAGCTCCAAATTTTGTATTTTTACAAGGGTAACAGGAAAAAATGAACCCCAAAATTTGTTGTGCAATTTCTCCTGAGTTCATCGATTCCCAACATGTGGTCGAAAACTATTTTTGAGGCACAGTGCCAAGCTCAGAAGGGAAGGAACGCCATTTTACAGTGCAGATTTTGCAGCACTTGTTTGAGGGTGCCATGTTACATTGTCAGACCCCATTTTACAAATTAAACCTCTCAATGAATTCATCTAGAGGTGCAGTGATCATATTGAACCCGTAGGTGTGTCACAGGATTTTATACCATTGGGCAGTGAAGGAAAAATAATTTACATTTTTACCACCAAGATTGTGTGTTAGCCCCAAGTTTTATATTTTCATGCTGGGAAATGGGTAAAAATGGCACCAACGTTTGTCCCACAATATCTGCAGAATATAGAAATACCCCATATGTGGATGTACAGTACTGCTTAGCCATACGGAGAGACTCTGGAAGGACGGAGTGCTATTTGCCTCCTGGAGCGCAGATTTTCCTAGAATAGTTTGCTGATTCCATATAAATTGCTCTTAAGTGCTAGAAAGGCAGAATCCCCCCTTAAGTTTCGCCATTTTGGAAATTATAACTCTTTGGGAATTTATCTAAAGATGTAGTGACAATTTTGACTCCATGGATGTTTTCTAGAAACAAGCAGCAGTGCATGTTGCTGAGTGAAAATTGCAAACTGCCGTTGTAGTGACCGGTACGTTGCAGTGACCAGTACGTTGCAGTGACCAGTACGATATGCCCAGCCTGTGCTTCTGGAGACATGTACCTGTAAGTTAGGCAGGCTCTCATGTCTTCATAAATGCCAAACATGTGGATGCTATATGTGGTTTAGACTCACTGGGGCTCAGAAGGGAGGGGGCATTTGAATTTGAGAGTGCAGCATTTGGTGAATTTCTTTTGTGATGCGAGGAGCCATTTTGCTTTTCCAGAGCTTTGAGCTTTTGTGCTACCAGAAACTTGGAAGCCCCCTATATTTCCATTAGCAGATGACGGAATTGAGAGGGGACTTGCTTTTTTGTGGATTGAGTTGAAGTTTTTATTGGGAACATTTTATGTAACATTTATGATCACATTTATTTATCTGGCGCTCTGCGCTGACCACTTGCTTTGGAGTTTCCATCTAAATCTCCAAGAAGTATTGTTTCTCCTTGTGGAGATTGACATGTTAAGCATGCCGAGATGAGAAGACTTAAAGCCGCAATGCTCCTCTGGGAAATATGCTAATTATGCAAATTGTCTCTTCAGAGAGGTAGAGAACTAGAACTCTAGTGTCATCTATTGGAAGGTATCAATAGGTGGCACTAGAGTTCTAGTTCTCTTCCTCTCTGAAGAGACAATTTGCATAATTAGCATATTTCCCGGTGGAGCATTGCGGCGTTAAGTCTCCTCATTTCAGCATTCTTAACATGTCAATCTCCACAAAGAGAAACTATACTTCTTGGATATCGGTCGGACGCCTCTCACCCACCGCCAAACCAGATCTCCACTTTGCACTGACGAGGGGCAGCACCCCGAAACACAGTGTCTGCAAATTGAGATTTTGGTTTGGCTATTATCCTAAGTCATGTGACAAGGCTTGTTAAAGGGTCGACATTGACTTGTAGGATTGCTACCTTCCAATAGGTGGCACTAGAGTTCTAGTTCTCGTCCTCTCTGAATAGACAATTTGCATAATTAGCATCTAAATCTCCGAATGACATGATTCAGATGAAAACCCCCTAGGGATCCATTTACTGTAATGAGACACTTAAATGTACAAGCAACAAAGGTGACACCTAAAGATCCATGACCATAAAAAATTAGTTAAAACAGTGTCAGTATGGACAAGAGTGCAAACCACTCGGATCAATTTTAAAAACCAAGGAAGGAAGAAAACCGAGTAATGGTTAAATAGTGGATTTAAAGTAGAAGGACAAGAAAATAATAATAAAAATAGCCTGTATTGAAAACGAGTATAAGGGCAAATGGTGACACAAAGGCACGCACAGACAATGTAATACATAATAGCATAATTAGGCAAAACAATGTGTATTAAAGAAATAGTATCAATCAAAATTCGGGACTTAAAAAAGTGCAGCCGTGCTATTAACAACCATGGGAAAGCATGAGTTGTATTCATGTGTGAGGTATTTGGTGTCAATGTGGATCTAATAAGGAGAGCATATATATATTGAAGGTCTGGGAGGTCCGAAACGCGCAACGGGGTTGCGGCACCACACATCTCCATCAGTACACCACTGCCTCTGATATGTACTCTCCTGCCATGGGTAATTCTTAATCATGTGTCATTAGACTACTATCCAACTATTGATAACTGGGAGCATGTATATGTACATACATTTGCTGCATGTATCAAATCAATACACTGCCTGTGATTTACTCTTTGTCTACTGTATGTATATACAGGGTGGTCCAAAAGTAGGTGGACAGTATGTGTAATAGGGTTATGAAGAGGGAGATTTATCAAACATGGTGTAAAGCTATGCAAATTGTGATGGAAAACAGTTTGAGCACCTGCGTTGATAAAATTTAAGGGCTTTTGTATTATTGTTCAGAATAAAATGTAATTGTCAATGTAATGCTTGTGTTAGTAAATATAATTTTATATATAAATCTAAATAAATGTTATTATTTTCTGTCCACCTACTTTTGGACCACCCTGTATGTGCTCTCCTTATTAGATCCACATTGACACCAAATACCTCACACATGAATATGAACTCTACTGCTGCACTTTTTTAAGTCCCGAATCTTGATTGATACTATTCCTTTAATACGCATTGTTTTGCCTAACTGTGCTGTCTATTATGTATTCCATTGTATGTGCGCGCCTTTGTGCCACCATTTGCCTTTATACTAATTTTCAATAAAGGCTATTTTTATTATTATTTTCTTGTCCTTCTACTTTAAATCCACTATTTAAATCCACTATTTAACCGTTACTCGGTTTTCTTTCTTCCTTGGTTTTTACTATAACGATGCAGCAGAGTTACTCTGGTCTCCGTCTGGCCTCTGTTCCGCGGTGTCCTTCTTTTCAGAAGTGCACAAAACTGTGGCCGAAGGCACTTTTATGCAATCCTAAAAAGACGGATGTCGCCAGATCATGGATCAGACAGCATCCACAGAGCCTACATCTGCATTAGTATAGGTAATCTTCCGCCAGAGGTTCTGTTTGAATCACATATTTCAGAGATTTACACGGAAACCCCGGTGCAAGTGCTCAGCGCACGGCGCAGGATAAATGTGCGCTGAGCCTTGCTGCGATCTTTGGGAGGCAGAATTAAAAAATAAACAGCAGGTGAAGAATTGGTTTTATTTATTTTTTACGCTGTTCCTCGTGCGGTAAAAGTGATTAGGCGACATTATTCTTTGGGTCGGTGCGATTACATCGATACCAGATTTATATCGGGTTTTTATGGTCGGCTACTGTCACACACTAAAAGATGCTTTTTATTGCAAAAACTAGTTTTTGCAATCACCATATTATGACAGCTATAATTTTTCCATATTTCGGCTGACAGTCATGTTTTTGCTTGTTTTTTCGGGACTAGCTTATGTTTTTATTGGTACCATTTTCGGGCACATGACATTTTCTGATCGCTTTCTATTCCAATTCTTAAGAGACAGAATGAACAAAAAACAGCAATTCAGGAATTGCTTTTTTTTTCTATACCGTTCAATTTGTTAAAGGAAAGGTACTGCGTTTGTAGATCATTAATAAATCAATGTAATGTAGCATAACAGGCTGTTATAACCAAGTTTTGAATGCATTTGAAACATATTTTGTGTGTTATATGAGTTTAAAGGAGTCATTGGGGGCTGACATCTTGTTTTCACAGTAGCAGCACAACACTGTCAGTGTCATAATATGGCACCCCATGGTTATAGGATATAACAGACAGACTCCAACCCTATATGTTGTAATAGAACTGTCACTGCTGTGAACTGGGCACGCCTCTCTGGGCTGCACAATTCACAGTAGTGGGAGTGTTCTGTTGCCATATTCATGGAGCCCTCAGATCTGCTAACATAACCAGCACTGCTTCCAGCAGAACAGATCCTATTTTGATGGCTGAGGGGAGTAAAATGCAGGAGAAAAGCAGGGGTAAAAAGCAGAGACATCAAGGAGGAACAGTGTACTATTAGCATTATCAGAACAGGAGCTGTCAGCTGCTCTGCAGGAGTTGTGATTCATCCCTCAGTAAGATAAGATAAGGAACTGCGGGTCTGCAGTGAATGGCCAGACATGGTGGAGGGGGTTGAGAGAATCATGTAATATCTGGGTGAGGGTATGTGCACACGTCAGGATTTCTTGCAGAAATTTCCTGACGAAAACCGGAAATTTTCTGCAAGAAATCCGCATGTTTCTTTTTGCGTTTTTTTCCCGTTTTTTTCGCGTTTTTTTTTAGCATTTTGCAAGCATAATTAGCTTGCAGAATGCTAAAGTTTTCCAAGCGATCTGTAGCATCGCTTGGAAAACTGATTGACAGGTTGGTCACACTTGTCAAACATAGTGTTTGACAAGTGTGACCAACTTTTTACTATAGATGCAGCCTATGCAGCATCAATAGTAAAAGATAGAATGTTAAAAATAATTAAAAAAATGGTTATACTCACCTTTTGCAGACAACCGATCTCCTCAGCGGCTTCCGTTCCTATAGATGGTGTGTGCAGGACCTTCGATGACGTCGCGGTCACGTGACCATGACGTCATCGCGGTCATGTGACCGCGACGTCATCGCAGGTCCTTCACACACACCATCTATAGGACTTCGGGGGCCATCGAAGGTGAGTATATGACTATTTTTTATTTTAATTTTTTTTACCAATTATTTGGTGCCCAGTCCGTGGAGGAGAGTCTCCTCTCCTCCACCCTGGGTACCAACCGCACATGATCTGCTTACTTCCCGCATGGTGGGCATAGCCACATGCGGGAAGTAAGCAGATCAATGCACTCCTACGTGTGCGGAATCCCCGCAATTCCGCAAATTTAATGAACATGTTGCTTTTTTTTCCGCGATGCGATTTTTTCGCGGAAAAAAATGCAACATTTGCACAAGATATGCGGAATACACTGAAAATAATGGGAGGCACATGTAAGCTTTTTTTTCGTGTTTTTATCACGTTTTTATAGCGAAAAAACGCGAAAAATACTGAACGTGTGCCCATGCCCTGAGAGATTATAACATTCACCGCACTCTCTCCAGATAAGTGTCAAAAAATTGTGTCAGTTTATTGACCTGAATTGAATTGGGAGCGTAACAGAATATTACAGCATATGCGATTAACAACGTTTCGGCTCAACCTGAGCCTTTATCACGTTATCGCTTATTCCAATAAAGGATAGTGTGTGAGGAGGGATAAGTCCCAGTAGTGCAGCACAGATTCTTTCAGTAATGTACTGGTATATGGGTAGGTAGGTACACTAACAGAGGCTCCCTTACAGAGGGTGTGGACCTTGTGAGTCAGGATGTAGAGCGGCGCTCCCGCGCTGTGACGGGCGGGGGGCCCACTGCTGGCACCGGGCCCCCGCTGCGTGCGCCGATACAGTTACAGTAGTGTAGCTCTGGGTGGGCCCCCTCGGAGCGCGGGGCCTTGGGCGACCGCCCCCTCTGCCCCCGGTAGCTACGCTACTGCCACAACATGATGCTGCCATCCTGTGTTTCACAGTTGGGATGGTGTTCTTAGGCTTCCAGCTTCTACCTATTTCCTCCACATGCAACGATGGTCATTATGCCCAAAATGTTCAATTTTAATTTCTTCAGACCATAGGACATGTCTCCAAAATTAAGGTCTTTGTTCCTGTGTACAGTTGCAAACATTAACCTGGCTTTTTAATGTTTCTTTTGGAGTAATGGCTTCTTCCTGGCAGAGTGGCCTTTCAGCCCATTTTGATACAGTACTCGTTTCACTGTGGATATTGACACAATCTTACCAGCTTCCGCTATCATCTTCACAAGGTTTTTTTGCTTTTGGCCTTGGTTCCATCTTGTTTGTACTTGCATATAATTGTTTGTACAGATGAACGAGGCACCTTCAGGTATCTTGAAATTGTACCCAAGGATGAGTCAGACTTGTGCAAGACCATAATTCTCTTCCTGATATTTTGGCCGATTTCTTTAGACTTTCCCATGATGCTACACAAAGAAGCAGTGTGTTTCAGGTGTGCATTAAAATACATCCACAGGTGTCTCTCTATTTAACTCAGATTTAGCTTTAGATCAGAAGCTTCCAAACACATGACATCATATGGGCAGTTCAGAATTGTTTAAAGGCATGGTAATCTTAGTGTATGTAAACTTTTGACTTTGCAGTAACAGTAAGTAATAAAAATGCCTTAAAAAATTCTCACTCTCATTATTCTAGCATTTGGCAAATATTAATAATTATGGCAAATATTAATAATTATGGCAATCCTAAAACATGACCTAAAACATGAAAGGTTTATTCTGATTTCATGTTGAGAAAAACATGCACATGTCTCTATTTATATAGTGTATGTAAACTTCTGGTTTCAACTGTATATAGCTCCCAACTTTTTAAGAACAGAATATTTTGGCTACGCCCCTGCCACATACCAATCCATGCCCATTCACCTTTTCTTTCTACCCTGGCAGGAGGAGATGTCAGAGGGCGGTGAAAGTGAGGGACATTCAGCAGATGCCTGAGACTGCAGGGCGTAGGCCCAAATCCGGGACTGTCCGCTGTATTCGGGGCGGTTGGGACTACAGATGAACGGATGGATTCACGGGACTCCGGTCCAGCGTCCAGGTCAGTGTTACTTGGCGGCTGAAGGGAAGCCCGTGAATCTCTAACCTTCCGGCGTCCCTGGCGCGGCTTTTGATTAGCTAGAACTGGTGCAACGTTATCTGTGCGTCCTGCTCATCTTTAGCTGGGATCTATAGATTTATTTTTTGATCATTCATTTACAGTCGGAGCTGCCAGAACTTTCTCATCTTTGTGTAGCTTCGTTATTTGAAATCTGGATTTTTGGTATCTGTAAAGCCGTGTTCACACGTTGCATAAATTCTGTGTTTTTTTTTTTAGTTTTAGCAGGTGTCTGCACCAAACTATGCAATAACAATCCTCTCTGGTTATTGCTGCATTTTTTATGTCTTTTCTCCTTTATTTAATGCATTTTTTTGCAGATTTTAAGCTGCATTTTAATGTAATTGTAATTGTTTTTCATAATTTTTTTTGTAATTTTATAGAAGGAAAAAATAATTCTTTTATTCTCCCTCTAGAATATAGAGACATAAAATACACCGTTGTATACAATACATCTCTATGTCTCAGTATAATCTGCCTGTGGGTTCGTGGCTGCAATACAGATCAAGTATACACAGTTCTCCCAATAACACCACCAGAGCCTGTAGATCAATAACTAGCTCCTGCCTGCAGTTATAGAGGTTGTCAGTTTGAGTCCTGGGGAGACTCACAAAAAAAGAGAAAATGACTTTATTATTATTTGTATTGGTATTATAGGAACCAAAAAACCTTACCTGTAGAATACAAATACATAAAGATACAATTCTATATACAATGTATGTCTATCTATATGTATAATCTGCTTCTGGGCTCACTAACTGCACTACACCTCACGATTACCAAATTCTGTTATCTAATCAATGTGGGTTGTGGCTCATCACTAGAGCTGCTACCTGTGAACATTGCTTCATACAGCCAAGTATGTGTCACCTGTGGATCATGATATATAATATCAGCTGGCATACATTGTATCACAACCCCCCAAGGAAGCCCTTGTGAAACGCACGTCAGTGGTTGTAGGTACATGGTTTTAAACAGGATGTAAAAGATAAGCTATTAGGTCTTGAACATTGATAGTCTATTTAGCGATCACTCACTCTCTTCTTACTTGTGATTACCTTATCTTTCATTATTTCCTATCGTTCCCTTTCATATCATATTTGATTGAACTTTCATGTTCATTACTACAATTAGTGTATGTACTATGTAATAACTTCTACTAATAGAATGTGTGCAAATCTCGTCCCTTGTGCTCCTTTTATTATACCACTATTTATGTATGTTCTTTGACACTTTTTGCAACTTTCATTAAATCTTATTGTTTATTATAGTTGGCGGACTTATTACTCCATGTTTTCTTGTAGGCTTTATATTTAGCTTTAGGAGTTTTTTTTCTCCTTACATAGATAGGCTATATTGTGGCTTATGACCTCACAATTTCATTTTGGTTTTACCTTATCAGTTCGTATGGTATTGATTATACAGTTGTGCTCAAAAGTTTACATACCCCAGCAGAATTTTTGCTTTCTTGGCCTTTTTTCAGAGAATATGAATGATAACATCAAAATATTTTCTTCTCTCATGGTTAGTGGTTGGGTGAAGCCATTTATTGTCAAACTACTGTGTTTTCTCTTTTTAATCATAATGACAAGCCAAAACATCCAAATGACCCTGGTCAAAAGTTTACATATCCTGGTGATTTTGGCCTATTAACATGCACAGAAGTTGACAAAAATGGGTTTGAATGGCTACTAAAGGTAACATCCTCACCTGTGACCTGTTTGCTTGTAATCAGTGTGTGTGCATAAAAGCTGAGTGAGTTTCTGGGATCCAGACAGACTCTTGCACTTTTCATCGAGCCACTGACGTTTCTGGATTGTGAGTCATGGGGAAAGCAAAAGAATTGTCAATGGATCTACGGGATAAGGTAGTTGAACTGTATAAAACAGGAAAGGGATACAAAAAAGATATCCAAAGAATTGATAATGCCAGTCAGCAGTGCTCAGGTAGGCCCACAAAAATGTTGTCTACAGCTGCCAGGAAAATTGTTCGGGATGCAAAGAAAAACCCACAAATAACATCTGCTGAAGTACAGGCCTCTCTGAAAACTGGCTGTGTGGCTATTTCAAGATGCACAATAAGGAGGCACTTGAAGAAAAATGGGCTGCATGGTCGAGTCACCAGATGAAAGCCATTACTGCTCAAATTCCACAAAGTATTTCACCTGCAATATGCAAAACAGCACAGAAACAAGCCTCAAAACTTCTGGAACAAGGTTATTTGGAGTGATGAGACCAAAATTAGACTTTTTGGCCACAACCATAAACGTTACATTTGGAGAGAGGTGAACAAGGCCTATGATGAAAGGAACACCATTCCTACTGTAAAGCAAGGAGGTGGATTGCTGATGTTTTGGAATTTGAGCAGTAATGGCACAGAAAACTTGGTCAGAGTTGAAGGAAAGATGAATGCAGCATGTTATCAACAAATACTGGAGGCAAATTTGCACTAGAAGCTGCGCATGGGACGTACTTGGACTTTCCAACATGACAACGATCCAAGACAGAAGGCCAAGTCGACCTTGTCATTGGCTACAGCAGAACAAAGTGAAGGTTCTGGAATGGCCATCTCAGTCTCCTGACCTCAATATCATTAATCCCCTCTGGGGATATCTCAAGAGCACAGTTCATGCTAGACAGCCCAGGAATTTACAGGTACTGGAGGCTTTTTGCCAAGAAGATTGGGCAGTTTACCATCTGAGAAAATAAAGAACCTCAATCACAACTACCACAAAACACTTCAAGTTCTCATTGATATTAGAGGGGGCAATACACGGTATTAAGAATGGTATTAAAAATGGGGTATATGAACTTTTGATCAGGGTCATTAGGATGTTTTGAGTTGTCATTATGATTTATAAAGAGAGTAGTTTGACAATAAATGGCTTCACCCAACCACTAACCATGAGTGGAGAAAAAGTTTTGGTGTTATCATTCATATTCTCTGAAAAAAGGCCAAGAAAGCAAATATGCTGCTGGGGTATGTAAACTTTTGAACACAACTGTATTTACAGTCATGGCCAAAAGTGTTGGCACCTTTGAAATTATTCCAGAAAATGAAGTATTTCTCCCAGAATTTTATTGCAATTACCGTATGTATTACCTTATGTTCTCTGTTTTTTTGCGTTGTTCCAATACACACTAAGGAAATAAACATGTGTATAACAAAATATGTAATTGCAGTAATTTTCTGGGAGAAATACTTCATTTTCTGGAACAATTTCAAGGGTGCCAACACTTTTGGCCATGACTGTAGGACCCATAGACTTGCATGGATAATTTTGATTTGTGACTCATGTTCAATTTTGATCAGTCTCTGTGATTTTTTTTGCGGACATGCAGTTGGGGAAAAAAGCTCAGACATGTGAACAGCCGTATAGTATATAATGGGTACATGTGCTGTGAAAAACAGACATGTGAGTAAGGCCATACTCACAGTGCCTATATCATCTGTATACCCTTCCTGCAGCACTGTCATCGTTACATCTAATATATAATTCTATGCCGCCAACATGTTCTTGCAAGCTACTCCTACACTCCCTAGCATTAAAATTGCAACACTTAGAAGAAAAGTCAAGGGATTATGGAAATCACAGGATCGATAGACATGTTAATAACGTGCAAATGTGAAAAATATCTTGATTTATTCAGAATCGAGTATAAGCACAATGTGCAAAAATACACCTATAGATCATGCAGGCTGCTCACTGTAGCACAAGCAGCATGTGGCTTAGTATTGTCATGAAAAATGGATCCTGGAAAACTTGAGAACTAGCTGTTCCACTTGTTCCACAATCAATTCAATGTTCGTGTACCGGGAATGACTAGTCTTCACTAGTGATCCAACTACCCTACGTTATGCCGACACACACCATAATTCTGGGAGTATGACCAGTGTGACATTCCCTCATGAAGGCCTCTTCATGGCGTTGCCTACCTGGTTTCCAAACCATTCTCCGGCTTTCATTTAATCAAATATAAAATCGGTACCCCTCACTGAGAGGATAGACATCCATTCCAGCCTCCATTGCCATATTGCTCTGCACCATGATAGCCTTTGAGAGCGATGGTGTGACGTCAGATGAACAACTGTCGTTGGGTATCTGGCTCAAAGCCTGATGTCATGCAAATGCCTTCTACTGTTCTCCATAGACACTATACTATGAAACTTTAGGCTTAGTATGTGACATCCAATTTCACTTGCAGTACAGAATGGATCAGTCGTTGAACCAGTCGTACAGCCATTTTTCCAAAGTGTCTCAAAGCATTTTTCAGCACAGCAACGGCAGGCCTCATGTTGCTTATGCTACTGTGAGCAGCCTGCGTGGCATAAGCATGTTACGATGGCCAGCAGTGTCTATGGACTTGTATCCCATCAAGCGCATCTGGGACGTCATTGGTCTGCAGTTGCAAAGGAAGCTGCCAGCAGTGGATCTTGCTGATTTGTGTGCCCAAGTGCATTCAGGCTGACAGAACTTTTCTCAGACAACCATTAATAACCTCATTGGTAGAACGTGAAAAGCGTGTACTTGTGTGTATTTCTGCGTGTGGCTCATGCTTGATACTTAATAAATTGAGAGGTTTTGAAAATATTTGTTTCCATTTTTTCATTGCTTGCATACTATTAACATGTCTATTTATCCTATGATTCCCATAATTCAATAATTCCATGACTTTTCCTTCTTGTGCTGCAATTTCAAATATGAAGAGTGCTCTGCAGCCATATTGGGGTAGGGGATTGAGGGCAAAAAGGCATCCACATAAATGCCTGGACAAAAAGTTTCTTAACAGAAGATGGTCCAGACCATCAAACAACCTGTTTTGAGTTAAAGGGATTTTCCTGTTTCAGTAAATTCCTGTTTTCACCCGAAGTTTGTTAAAAAACAACAAATATTGCTTTCTTCACTCCCCTTAGGTCCGGCACTAAATCTCTGCCTCTACTCTCTGTGTGTTTTATTGTTGATGTTAGTCAGCCCTGCAGCCAATCTGTGAATTTGACAGCTCTGCCTGAGTAGTTGGCACAAGCCGCTCAGAACTGCTGAGCTTATCGATTGGCTGCAGTGCTGTCGATGTGACGTCAGCGCTGCAGTCAATAACAGACACTGGGAGTAAATTTGGAGACTCAGCACTGCACCAGTGAAGGATTAGTAATGCACAGTTTCTTTTTTTTAAACAAACTGCATTTCGGAACGGGCTTTCTGCAACTGGAACCGCTTTAACGCCTTCCACTATTGCATCCTGCCGCCCTCTCTTTCCATAGTAAGCAATGGACCCAAGCGCTGGTAAGGGGTCACATTTAACTTGTTCACCAGGGACCTAATGGGCTACAGATAGAACAACTGATCAGGTTTTTCATTCTCTCCCCCCCCCCCCCATAATAGTGTTAAAATGAATACTTTTTTTCACATTTTTGTTAAACGGATTGATAAATTGGTGGATAACATCTAATTTGTTCGGATAAACTGTAAATATAAAATGTAACCTTTGTTAAGAAAGAACGAACGATGTTTTTGCACAAAAATGTGAAGAAATGTAACAAATAACACCATAGAGGAGATTTACAAAGCAAGATGCACCACATTTTTAATACAATTAGCAAAGAACACGGCGTGCTCTAATATTTCACATTTATTACATCTACCTTAACATGGAATAACACCAAAGTCATGAAATCAGAAATTCTTCCCTATTGTGTAATAAGGCCATTGGTGCAGTTATCTTTTATTCCTTTTTTAATGAATGGTAGATGTGGAGCCTCAAGCCAAGAAATGTATAAATGAAAGCCATGTGTAGCTTGGCAGCTAGGCTGGTAGTCTTCACGCAGTATGCTGTATTTCCCACGGATATCACAGCTTGCATTGCCATTAATTATTAGAAAGGGAGGAGACGCCAGAACACAGGCCAGCTCTAAAGGAATCGGGCTGAATAAGAGTGCTTCATGGGAAATCATACCCTCTGAGCTCTGAACTTGCAGGTTCACATGCATGCTAGCGAAAATAGGTTTTGCAAATAAAAGAAGCAGTACCACTATTAAACCGCTATATAATGTCTCTTGAACTTCTTTGTGAAACATGTAGAGCCATAAGAACATTTAACTTGACAAATGTAATGCTCTTTGCTTTTTATGTGTCCCCCGACAGCCACTTTTTGTAAGGTCTATTATATATATATATATATATATATATATATATATATATATATATATATATATATATATATATATATATATATATATAACTGAATCATGGTTTGCAGGTTCTGACCAAGAACACTTTTTTCCTGTCCACCTATATTCGAACTCCTAATATTTTTCACTGAGCCATTTTTGTTTTTCTGGTATACCACTTTAATACACCATGAAGTAAATATATGTAATGGAATGCCTTTAGTTTTTAGGCACCCTGCCTTACATCATAGTGGTTGTTCATGGTCTGAAACAGTGCCCATGAGATCATTGCATAAGTCCACCGGTGATAACAGCCGGGATCCTGCTGAAACTTCTGTTAAAATGTTCATCTTGGCATCTGAGCCGTTAGATAGAAAGAGGGCAGGGTTTCCTTTGGGACTTCTGGAAGCCACACGCCCACCCATGGCGGAGTTGCGGTGTGCCAATGGTTGATGTGGCGGCTGGAGGTATAACAATGCCCTTTGGAGTTGCCATGTATGGAAGCCCATTTTGCCGCCTGATAGTGGACTGGAATATGATCAGATATATGAAGGCAAAGGCAATAATCCAGATACTGTTCACAGATTGCTTACCTATAGGACTAATAGGTTTTTTAAAAAAAATAAAGTGCTTAGCAATTTAAACATAAAGACCACAAAAATAACTTTTATATAAAAAATAAAGTATTATGAGTACAAACCAAAAATAATCAAAATTTAGAACTATTTCGCAGTCAGTCCGTGTATTGTAAGAACCTGAAGACCTACCTCTTCCGACAAGCCTACAACCTGCAGTAATCACCGATCGACCAAACCGCTGCACGACCAGCTCTATCCTCACCTACTGTATCCTTACCCATCCCTTGTAGATTGTGAGCCCTCGCGGGCAGGGTCCTCTCTCCTCATGTACCAGCTGTTACTTGTATTGTTCAAGATTATTGTACCTGTTTTTATTATGTATACCCCTCCTCACATGTAAAGCGCCATGGAATAAATGGCGCTATTATAATAATAAATAATAATATTGTAGTCCGAGATCGGATCAAAATCCGAGGATGTCTGAATGTGCCCTAACACCGCCATAGATCAGGCTAATGATGACAGATGAAGCCATGTGGACTTCCCCCATAATGCCTTGCTGCTATCACATCACATTGTATAGGGCAACTGATTAGGTTATTCTATCAAAGCCACTATGAAAGATAGCCTTATATGCTTTCACAGTCTAGGGATAAGAGCTCAGATCACAGGGCTCATTCCACATGAGGATAGATAAAGGCCTAGTATGATTGTGGTATACTACTGCAGTGTGAACCACATTGAAAATGCAGTCTCAGTCTGCAAATAATTATTGACATTCAAGTGATAGGGAGGTGCTGTACCTTCAGGCTAAGTTCACACGTTGCAGAATTGCCGCGGAAATTTCCGCGGCAATTCTGCGCCTCCTGCCGCGGGTATATCGCATGCAGAATTAGCATGCATATACCCGCAGAAAACTAGCGTTTTGCAAGCATAATTAGCTTGCAGAATGCTAGAGTTTTCCAAGCGATCTGTAGCATCGCTTGGAAAACTGATTGACAGGTTGGTCACACTTGTCAAACATAGTGTTTGACAAGTGTGACCAACTTTTTACTATAGATGCTGCCTGTGCCGCATCTATAGTAAAAGATAGAATGTTTAAAAATAATAAAAAACATGGTTATACTCACCTGCAGACCTCAGCGGCGTCCGTTCCTATAGCTGTTGTGCGGTGAAGGGCCTGTGATGACGTCACGGTTTGTGATTGGTCACGTGACCGGTCACATGCGGTCTCGCGACCAATCACAAGACCGTGACGTCATCGCAGGTCCTTCACCGCCCAGCAGCTATAGGAACCGAAGCGGCAGCATGCAGGGGAAAGGCCGGAAGACTGCGGGGGACATCGAAGGTAAGTATATCGCTATTTTTTATTTTAATTCTTTTATTTTTTACCAATTATATGGTGCCCAGTCCGTGGAGGAGAGTCTCCTCTCCTCCACCCTGGGTACCAACCGCACATGATCTGCTTACTTCCCGCATGGTGTGCACAGCCCCGTGCGGGAAGTAAGCAGATCAATGCACTCCTATGGGTGCAGAATCGCCGCGATTCTGCAATTTTAATGAACATGCTGCGTTTTTTTCTGGAATGCGATTCCGCTCAGGAAAAAAATGCAGCATGTGCACAAAAAATGCGGAATGCATTCTATTACATAGGATGCTTAATGGTAGCGTTTTTTTCGCGGTTTTATAGCGTTTTTATAGCGAAAAACCGCGAAAAATATTCTACGTGTGCACACAGCCTCATAGTCACTCAGTGTGCCATTGCATTGATTGATTTGTGATATACTAAGGCATCTTAATAGCTGCATTTTTTTATTTTTTATTTTGGACATACTGAAAAAAAAGGAGGGTACTTTCATACTCCTCTATTCTAATGTTGCTACTAAAGGAAAATCCTAAAATCAAGGTTTGTGCATCACAAAAAGCTTAGCATAGAAATCCCAATAGACAACATTGGTGGCGCATATAAGTCACATCAATATTAATATTATAGCACAAAAGAAATGCGCCACCCGTGTGTGGACAATGCGGATAACTGCCAACACATAGTAAGCAAAGAACCGAAAAAATGCAGTCACATAATCCAAGAAACCATTTTTATTAGTACACAATAAAATTACACACATAAAAGACCAAACAATATGTGGTGAGACCAGTAGGTGGAAGATATGCCTAAAGCAACATAAAAAAACTAGTCACCCGGGAACTAACATCCCCAATGGTGGTCCGGAAACAACCCGTGTAAATAGAGGGGCATATAATACGATGCAGGGTCAGTGCATTAGTATAACCAAAAGTATCCAGCAGTGCCGTACCTATAAATGAAAAGGCAGCACTGAAATACAATTTATCACCTGCTATGAGGAGTCCGGTCCAACCCAGGGGATGTCAGAACACCCCGACGCGCGTTTCGGCACGTGTACCTTCTTCAGGGGGCGGGTTGTTTCCGGACCACCATTGGGGATGTTAGTTCCCGGGTGACTAGTTTTTTTATGTTGCTTTAGGCATATCTTCCACCTACTGGTCTCACCACATATTGTTTGGTCTTTTATGTGTGTAATTTTATTGTGTACTAATAAAAATGGTTTCTTGGATTATATGACTGCATTTTTTCGGTTCTTTGATCACAAAAAGCTCGTAAGACAAGTGAGCCATATTTTTTTATTTTTTAAGACAAAATTTAAATCTAGTGCCCGGCTGAGAAGTGCTGGACTCATGAGTTTTGCTTTATTCTTGTCATGGCTTTTATTACCCAAAACTTCACAATACTCTTTTGTACTCCTGACGGACCTGTAGCTGTTATATGCTGTGCTTGATTAGAGCAGTGTATTTGACTGACCTTCATTTTGGGTAAAGAAGATTCCTTTATTTTTATTCTGTTGTTCCTGAGCTTAGCCTTTTCATTTGATTTATTTAATGTAAAGATCTATATTATTAGGAGCTATGTTGTCTGAGCTCCAAATCTTTGTGCCTGTTCCCTCCGCTACGGTATAAACATACAGTGCCTTGCGTAAGTATTCGGCCCCCTGGAATTTTTCAACCTTTTCCCACATATCAGGCTTCAAACATAAAGATACCAAATGTAAATTTTTGGTGAAGAATCAACAACAAGTGGAACACAATTGTGAAGTTGAGTGAAATTTATTGGTTATTTTAAATTTTTGTGGAAATTCAAAAACTGAAAAGTGGGGCGTGCAATATTATTCGGCGCCTTTTACTTAATACTTTGTTGCGCCACCTTTTGCTGCGATTATAGCTGCAAGTCGCTTGGGGTATGTCTATCAGTTTTGTACATCGAGAGACTGAAATTCTTGCCCATTCTTCCTTGGCAAACAGCTCGAGCTCAGTGAGGTTTGATTGTGATCGTTTGTGAACAGCAGTTTTCAGCTCTTTCCAGATTCTCGATCAGATTGAGGTCAGGACTTTGACTTGGCCATTCCAACACCTGGATACTTTTATTTGTGAACCATTCCATTGTAGATTTGGCTTTATGTTTGGGATCATTGTCTTGTTGGAAGACAAATCTCCATCCCAGTCTCACGTCTTTTGCAGACTCCAACAGGTTTTCTTCAAGAATGGTCCTGTATTTGGCTCCATCCATCTTAGCACCAATTTCAACCATCTTCCCTGTCCCTGCTGAAGAAAAGCAGGCCCAGACCATGATGCTGCCACCACCATGTTTGACAGTGGGGATGGTGTGTTCAGGGTGATGAGCTGTGTTACCTTTACGCCAAACATATCATTTGCCATTGTTGCCAAAAAGTTAGATTTTGGTTTCATCTGACCAGAGCACCTTCTTCCACATGTTTGGTGTGTCTCCCAGGTGGCTTGTTGCAAACTTTAAACAACACTTTTTATGGATATTTTTGAGAAATGGCTTTCTTTTTGTCACTCTTCCATAAAGGCCAGATTTGTGCAGTGTACGACTGATTGTTGTCCTATGGACAGACTGTCCCACCTCAGCTGTAGATCTCTGCAGTTCATCCAGAGTGATCATGGGCCTCTTGGCTGCATCTCTGATCAGTCTTCTCCTTGATTGAGATGAAAGTTTAGAGTGACGGCCAGGTTTTGGTAGATTTGCAGTGGTATGATACTCCTTCCATTTCAATATGATCGCTTGCACTGTGCTCCTTAGGATGTTTAAAGCTTTGGAAATCATTTTGTATCCAAATCCACTTTAAACTTCTCCACAACAATATCGCAGACCTGCCTGTTGTGTTCCTTGGTCTTCATGATGCTCTATGTGCTTCAAACAGAACCCTGAGACTATCACAGAGCAGGTGCATTTATACAGAGACTTGATTACACACAGGTGGATTATATTTATCATCATTAGGCATTTAGGACACATTGGATCATTCAGAGATCCACAATGAGCTTCTGGAGTGAGTTTGCTGTACTGAAAGTAAAGGGGCCGAATAATATTGCACGCCCCACTTTTTGTTTGAAGCATGATATGTGGGAAAAGGTTGAAAAGTTCCAGGGGGCCGAATACTTTCGCAAAGGCACTGTAAATCTGCAGTCAGCTAGAATGTAATATTTATCTATATACAGGTCCTTCTCAAAAAATTAGCATATAGTGTTAAATTTCATTATTTACCATAATGTAATGATTACAATTAAACTTTCATATATTATAGATTTATTATCCACCAACTGAAATTTGTCAGGTCTTTTATTGTTTTAATACTGATGATTTTGGCATACAACTCCTGATAACCCAAAAAACCTGTCTCAATAAATTAGCATATCAAGAAAAGGTTCTCTAAACGACCTATTACCCTAATCTTCTGAATCAACTAATTAACTCTAAACACATGCAAAAGATACCTGAGGCTTTTAAAAACTCCCTGCCTGGTTCATTACTCAAAACCCCCATCATGGGTAAGACTAGCGACCTGACAGATGTCAAGAAGGCCATCATTGACACCCTCAAGCAAGAGGGTAAGACCCAGAAAGAAATTTCTCAACAAATAGGCTGTTCCCAGAGTGCTGTATCAAGGCACCTCAATGGTAAGTCTGTTGGAAGGCAAAAATGTGGCAGAAAACGCTGTACAACGAGAAGAGGTGACCGGACCCTGAGGAAGATTGTGGAGAAGGACCGATTCCAGACCTTGGGGAACCTGAGGAAGCAGTGGACTGAGTCTGGTGTGGAAACATCCAGAGCCACCGTGCACAGGCGTGTGCAGGAAATGGGCTACAGGTGCCGCATTCCCCAGGTAAAGCCACTTTTGAACCATAAACAGCGGCAGAAGCGCCTGACCTGGGCTACAGAGAAGCAGCACTGGACTGTTGCTAAGTGGTCCCAAGTACTTTTTTCTGATGAAAGCAAATTTTGCATGTCATTCGGAAATCAAGGTGCCAGAGTCTGGAGGAAGACTGGGGAGAAGGAAATGCCAAAATGCCTGAAGTCCAGTGTCAAGTACCCACAGTCAGTGATGGTGTGGGGTGCCATGTCAGCTGCTGGTGTTGGTCCACTGTGTTTCATCAAGGGCAGGGGCAATGCAGCTAGCTATCAGGAGATTTTGGAGCACTTCATGCTTCCATCGGCTGAAATGCTTTATGGAGATGAAGATTTCATTTTTCAGCACGACCTGGCACCTGCTCACAGTGCCAAAACCACTAATAAATGGTTTACTGACCATGGTATTACTGTGCTCAATTGGCCTGCCAACTCTCCTGACCTGAACCCCATAGAGAATCTGTGGGATATTGTGAAGAGAAAGTTGAGAGACGCAAGACCCAACACTCTGGATGAGCTTAAGGCCGCTATTGAAGCATCCTGGGCCTCCATAACATCTCAGCAGTGTCACAGGCTGATTGCCTCCATGCCACGCCGCATTGAAGCAGTCATTTCTGCCAAAGGATTCCCGACCAAGTATTGAGTGCATAACTGAACATTATTATTTGATGGTTTTTTTGTTTGTTATTAAAAAACACTTTTATTTGATTGGACGGGTGAAATATGCTAATTTATTGAGACAGGTTTTTTGGGTTATCAGGAGTTGTATGCCAAAATCATCAGTATTAAAACAATAAAAGACCTGACAAATTTCAGTTGGTGGATAAGGAATCTATAATATATGAAAGTTTAATTGTAATCATTACATTATGGTAAATAATGAAATTTAACACTATATGCTAATTTTTTGAGAAGGACCTGTATGTATAAAGAAAAGCAGGAGATTTAGAGGGTAAACTTTAAAAAAAATAAAACGGATTATCATTTCATAGTGTATAGAGAGAACAAATACAGTAGGTGCATTTGTATATGATTAACGTGCCAAGCATAATATTTGAGCAGTTTCATCACAAACTAAAAGGCTGAAATGACAAACATTAAAATCGGTTGAAAAATGTCCTTTTCTTTTAGCCCTGTCTACGAGATACCTAATACAACACTGCGGTGGTGTAGTACATGATTTTAGAAGCTAGTCACAATTTATTATCTGCAGTACCATGTCCTACTATGAATGCCATTGGCCATTGTCACCCTATGTTTTGGCAATTGGGCCAGTATACAATATCAAAAATAAATTGGCTGTTTTCTTTTTCTGTTCTAGTAACAGTACTATGTAAATTGTGTTTTTACTGCAACCCAGCATCATTGCCTGGCAAGGGTTAGAGCAGCAACACCGCACAGCCCATGTAGGAGTGGCACTGGTAATACAAGAAAACAGTCATGTTTTTCTAAAAACTCTTACAAGTTATTTTCTGTTCAGTTCACACTATGTCAACTCCGAAATAGGAGAAATTGTAGTAATGAATGCCGGAGCCAATTGCCTTTAGTAGTATTTCACCATTGGCTGGAAACTGGTGTGAACTGTGGGGCATGTGAAAATATATATGAGGAAACTCAAAGTATTGCTCTCTGCGGGATGTAATTCATTGTCAGACAAGGCAGATGGAAACTATATACGTTTTTTCAAGGGTTTCCCACTCAAAGGAACTGTCTCGTTATAAACAGAAAGATATAGAAAATGTAAAGGAGGATATTAGCGCATATTATGAGATAAAGCAGTGAGCGGGGTTAGACAAATGGCGGGTCGCAGATTTTCACAGCCAGTTTCCATTTGTGTACTGAAAAGGTATATACTATCTAATTGCATTAACTTCAGATTTACCGCATCTAATGACAGTCTATTCAGGGAAAGTACGCAGAGGAGACAAGCATCTCCACTACAGCAATAACCATGCTGCGGCTTGGAAACCCGCACTGCGAGTGAGTTTACGCAGCGAAAATACGCTGGTACAAAACACTGTTATTCCTGATCGTGGGACACAGGACACATTCACTTGTATGCCACAACCTTTTTCAAAGGAACCTGTCATCTCCAAACACGCTATATATCTGTCATTATAGTGATAATCTACAGGTAAATGGCATTTAAATCATTCCTGGTAGACTTTCCGGAGCAGCGGCTACAGGGAGAAAATTTACCAGAATGGAGAGAGACACATTAGTCGGGCTGCACTGTGGGAAATAAGGAGCCTTGGAGTTTCCGATACGGTTTTTATTAGTACCAAAGCATTTCTGTGCTTTTCTCAAGGTTAAAAAGCCTAATAAAAAAATCAACATAAAAAAATTAACATGCATTCTCCCTATAGCCACTTTCAGTCATTTGAGCAGTGCAGGAAAAGGATATAGTCATTGCTCACTATATTGTGCATGCGGTGTAATCACTCCCCAGCACTCTCCTACTCTGCAGTGTGTGTATGCAGCATGAACAGAGGAGCCTGGCAATCAATGTACGGGGGATTGATTATCACAGGGTTACTGTATAGTGAGTGGTGATTGTAACAGCACCCTGCACTGCACCGATGGCTGGAAGCAAGCGGCTGCAAGGAGAAAAGAACTTAATTTTCTCCTTGTAGCTGCACATCCAGGAAGCCTGCCAGAAATGATTTAAATGCTATTCCCCAGCAGTTTTTCTTTGTGCCTTGTACATTTCATTATTTAATAATACTTTATTATAAGTATAAAAGGAATGACATTACTTAAGTAATGGCCTTGAGTGTGCAGTAGTTGCATTCCTAAGGCCCCGTCTCACTAAGCGATTTACCAACGATCACGACCAGCGATACGACCTGGCCGTGATCGTTGGTAAGTCGCTGTGTGGTCGCTGGGGAGCTGTCACACAGACAGCTCTCCCCAGCGACCAACGATCAGGGGAACGACTTCGGCATCGTTGAAACTGTCTTCAACGATGCCGAAGTCCCCCTGCAGCACCCGGGTAACCAGGGTAAACATCGGGTTACTAAGCGCAGGGCCGCGCTTAGTAACCCGATGTTTACCCTGGTTACCAAAAAAAACAAACAGTACATACTCGCCTTTCGGTGTCCAGGTCCCTTGCCGTCTGCTTCCTGCTCTGACTGAGTCTCGCCGTACACTGAGAGCAGAGCGCAGCGGTGACGTCACTGCTGCGCTCTCACTTCTCACTGTACGGCCGGGAGTCAGTGAGAGCAGGAAGCAGACGGCAAGGGACCTGGACACCGAAAGGCGAGTATGTACTGTTTGTTTTTTTTGGTAACCAGGGTAAACATCGGGTTACTAAGCGCGGCCCTGCGCTTAGTAACCCGATGTTTACCCTGGTTACCAGTGAAGACATCGCTGGATCGGTGTCACACACACCGATTCAGCGATGTCAGCGGGGCCTCAACGACCAAAAAAAGGTCCAGGCCATTCTGACACGACCAGCGATCTCGCAGCAGGGGCCTGATCGCTGGTACGTGTCACACATAGCGAGATCGCTATGGAGGTCGCTGTTGCGTCACAAAACTTGTGACTCAGCAGCGATCTCGCTAGCGATCTCGCTATGTGAGACGGGGCCTTTAGAGAAAGGTCAACTCTTAACATACCAGCCAGTGCTCTCCAGACCATTGATTTCTACACAGCAATTAGCTGCTCACCTCCCTCCCTCTTAGTTTTTGAACAAGCTACTGTTATAATTCTTGCTCTTATGAATCTTGAAAGATCATAATACGTAGGTAAAGAGACTGTAAGGAGACTGCATAGCTGACAACTTGAGAATATTATTTATTATTAGCCTTTCAACAATGTCCTGTTTCTAATTTCCCCTGTACAACAATAAGGGCTCATACTCACCTGCGAAAAACTCGGATGAGTCTCGCACTTCAATACCCGGCGCTGCTGCCGGCACTCAGGAGAAGAGCGTGCGGCTGCATGTATTCCTATGCGGCCGCACGCTCCGATCTAAGTGCCGGGTATTAACATGCGAGACTCATCCGAGTTTCTCGCAGGTGAGTATAAGCCCTAAGAGTCAAAAGCATTAGATTAATAGATAATTATTCATTTACTTATTTTACCCAAATTATTAACAATAACTTTAGACTTTATGTTGGCTTTCCTTCCTTTCTCAATTACACACCTGTTTTAAAATAATTTCTAACATTTCCATATATTACTATATATTAGCAGAAAATGGATAGTTGTTGAAGTTGATGTATCGGAAGAATGAAAAACGTGCAAGCAAAAGGATCCAAGTGACCATGACATGGACTAAATTGTGCTGGCTAGCCAATTGGCTTAAAACCCACCAAAAGTGGTTCCAAACAAAGCCAACCAGTGAAAAAATGAAAAGGGCATGAATATAGAAGGATCATTAAAAAAGGACCTTTACTGGATTTGTGCTGCTCCATGGATCCTAGAACAGTGTTTGTTTTTCTTCTTTTCCCCTTTGTTCCATAGTTACGTATACTCCATGGTAATAAAGGTACAATTTTTCCTTTCAACCAACTAGGCGTATGCCACAAAACTTGTCTATGGGTGAAGCCATGTTTTGATTAGCCAACATCAAAGGGGAAAAAGCAAATGCATGAAGAAAAGTTTCTTGGTACACGCCCTGTTGTTAAAGAGAAAATTTGCATCTTTAATTCTGAAGGCATAACTTTTGGAACAGAGGGGCCCAGACGAAAGGGAAAAACTGTTCCACAATCAGGGAGCGGCACCAATTGAAGGAGGTACTAAATTTGAATGGAAAAAAAATCCAGCAAAGGTACTCTTTAATGCATGTGGGAGTGATGGCTTCTGTGTCTGGTCACTAGATTTTAAAATAAAGATTATACATTATTAAATAGAGCTCACAGACCTGATGAGGCTAGTGTATTTACTGTGAAAAATACATTTTAATGATAATTTTATAAGACTATCTCAGTCTGGGCCCACGCTGCCTGACTGACAAGCTCCTTTCAGTGTCTGTCCACACTTCTATTGCTAAATACTCAACACTGCTCAGCACAAGATGCAGCGGTCAGGCTGGTTGGGAGGAGCCTGAGTTTAGCTCACTGGACTTTTGCTGGAATTATCATTTTAATAGAATTTATTTTGTTGCCAGCGCTAATCAGGTCAAAGAGATCCGTTTAACCCCTTACCAACCTCCGCCGTACTAGTACGTCCGAGGTCAGATCCCCTGCTTTGATGCGGGCTCTGGTGGTGACCTGCATCAAAGCCAGGATATGTCAGTTGTTTTGAACAGCTGACATGTGCCCACACTAGCGGTGGGTGGAATCGCGATTCACCCGCTGCTATTAACTAGTTAAATGCCGCTGTCAAATGCTGACAGCGGCATTTAACTACTGCTTCCGGTCATCGGCCCGGAAATGAGCGCATCGCCGACCCCTGTCACATGATCGGGGGTCAACGATGCGTCGGCATGACAACCTGAGGTCTCCTTGAGACCTCTATGGTTGTTGATGCCGGATTGCTATGTGCGCCACCCTGTGATCAGCGCTCATAGCAATGCAGTAAATCTGCTACATAGGGGCGATCTGACGATCGCTCCTATGTAGCAGAGCCGATCAGGCTATGCCAGCTTCTAGCCTCCCATAGAGGCTATTAAAACATGGCAAAAGTAAAAAAAAAAAATGTTTTAAAAAATATGAAAAAAAATATATATATATAGAAGTTTAAATCACCCCCTTTCGCCCCATTCAAAATAAAACAATAAAAAAAATCAGACCTACACATGTTTGGTATCTCCGCGTTCAGAATCGCCCAATCAATAAAAGAAAAGGATCACTCGGCGTAGCAAGAAAAAAATTAGAAATGCCAGAATTACGTTTTTTTGGTTGCTATGACATTGCAGTAAAATGTAATAACGGGCGATCAAAAGGACGTATCTGCACAAAAGGGGTATCATTAAAAACGTCAGCTCAGCATGCAAAAAATATGCCCACGCCCGACCTCAGATCACGAAAAATGGAGACGATACGGGTATCGTATAGTTTTTTTAGCAAAGTTTGGAATTTTATTTACCACTTAGCTAAAATATAACCTAGACATGTTTGGTGTCTATGAACTCATAATGACCTGGAGAATAATAATGGTAGGTCAGTTTTAGCAGTTAGTGAACCTAGCAAAAACGCCAAACAAAAAACAAGTGTGGGATTGCACTTTTTTTTGCAATTTCACCACACTTGGAATTTTTTTCTCGGTTTCTAGTACACGACATGCTAAAACCAATGGTGTCCTTCAAAAGTACAACTCGTCCCGCAAAACATAAGCCCTCATATGGCCATATTGATGGAAAAATAAAAAAGTTATGGCTCTGGGAAGGAGGGTAGCGAAAAACGAAAAAGCAAAAACCGAAAAAGGTCAAGGTCTTGAAGGGGTTAATGTATATAGATTTCAGTGTGAAATCTGGTAACAGATTCTTTTTAAAGGCTCTGCTTTTAAAGTCTTGGTGTCATTATCTCAGGACAACTTTGGAGGCCTCCTGATGTGTATGTAATAACACAGGTCAGAGCTGTTTTGGACACCAAGGGGAACCAACAAAATATTAGACAGATGGTTTTAAAGGGGTTGTCCACTACTGGGAAACCTCTTCCTAATAAGAACAGGGAAATGAAAAAAAAAATCATACTAGCCCCCCTAAATCGGCACTCTTCCTGTACACTTAGTGCTGAATCCCCCACTGGTCAGTTGGGATCAGCATCTGGTGCGAATGTAATGTGAGCACTGCAGGCAATCGGCGGCAATTAATTTTGTTTGATCTGATGATCTGACAAAATATGAACCATAGGGACAATGTGTAAATACGGAGGAGTGGTCCGATCTGGGTGGGGTTCACTTCCTCCTGATTACTAATATGTCCAAAGGTGGGGACAGCAATGCCGGCGCTGTTGGGTGCAGGGGTCACGTGTCATAACAACTGCACGAGAGCCCCGGGAATGCGAGTGGTGACACCGCTGGAACGGTGCCGGCATAGGAGGTGAGTAGAAGTGTTTTTATTTTCATTTAGATTGAGAATTGGTTGTCCTAGTAGTGGACAACCCCTTTAAGACCTGTGTTTTGTACACCAGTGTTAATGAAGGGATCACTGGAGTAACATGTGCCAAATTATTCCTGAAATAAGAGGCATGCCCGAAATGTTACTCTAGCAAATGGGGCATGAAATTATGTCAGGTGAACTTGGCCATGCTCATCCCTCCAAGCTTTGCCCACTTTTCAAAAAGTTGCCTGAACTGGCCAGGACTGGAGTACCAATGCCAAAAGTCGCAATGTTTTTGCACAATTAGATAGTGGTACATTTTGAATGACATGAATGTAACAAAAAAGTAGTATGTACACATAATATCCAGTTGTGAAGTGCTCACTTATACGACTGGTTACAGATTTTTAGAAGTTATCAGAATGACTATTATATTAGCATTAATAAATGTCATCACATGACTGTATCATATGTGAAAAAGACTTGTTGGCTCACTTTATATGCCTGTTTAGGAAAGTACTTGGAATTCTCATAAAATAAACATACTGGAGCATTTTCTTCCCGGAAATGTATAAAGTTGACAACGGAGTAGTACCAAGTTACACACTTTGTTACTATCCCTACACATTCTGACAATGTTTAATTACTGGTGTCTGTATCAGACTGTGGGGGGACGCACCTTATTGACACGAGGGATGGTGAAACCCATTTGACAATTTATTCCTACATTTTCAGGAGGAAGAGTAAAGACATACGACAATGCTGAGTTCCTTGAAAAACTAGACAATATGGTATTGAATTATTATTTTACGAAAAATGCAGGTATTTATCAAAATAAAAATAGAGATTTGACAGGTTCTGTTTAACCTTGGGGTCATTTTGTGCTGCTGATTAGTTTGTACCTAAGTCTCAACCCTTATCAATGACATGAGCTATGACATTCAGGCCTGAGTTTAGGTGGAGATTAGATGCAAAGATTTGCTAGGAATTTTGAACCATATTCTCCGTGAGAGCGCCGGAGACAAGGGAGTGCGGTGTTCTGCTGTCTCCGGCAGTCCCATTGAGAATGAGTGGAGCAGAGGTGCACGTGCTCAATCATCACTTCATTCAGCTCTGAAGAGCCCCATTTTCAGGTTTGGGGCTTAGCAGTCAGACCCTCAGCGATTGGGAAGCTATTCCCCATAGTTTGGATGGGGTCATTTCTAATAAAGGTGCAGTCCTTAGTATCATGGCTGGTAGAATTGGTTCATTCAAATCAATTCGCACATCGCCATGACAGTGGTCTTTAGCCATTAGATGGGAGAGGGAGTATCGCCTCTTACCTACCAGTACCCGCAGCTCTTCTTTTGATTAGCCAGCCAAGTGTAAGTTCATCATTACAGCATGATGCACTTGTGACATCACGCCAGGACATTTAATGAAACGTCGGTAAGAAGAGATACCCCCAGTCTCATCCGGAGGCCACACACCACTGTTGTGGCCGATGAATGGGACATGCGAATAAATTCACACCAACTCTAATGGCTGGTCCTGATTAATTCTCACTCAATGACATTAACACATACAATATGTATAGGTAATGTATTTCCTATTTTGAATTTGTGGAAGATGTGAAGCCTTGTCTATTTAAAGTAATGAAACGTTGACTACATTTTGAAATATATAAATGTTCTTTGAAATGACAAGCTAACTATATTTTCTGAACATAAAACAAATGATGATTCTGAACTCTACTTTTATAAAGATATTATTCACATTACTATGTATGCTACAAACTTAAAAAAAATCATTTTGTAGAACACATTTTAGCTACAACGTGCAATCGATATTAGATCTGTGGTCAGGATATTAATGAGCACTGAAAGAGACTGAAAGCTCGCCATACACATCAGATCGTGATTGGCGGGAGACTTTCGCTCTACCAACTCCTCCATGCAGATGCCAACTTGGCTCGGCCAAGCCTGCATGGGTTCTGTACATAGATAGAAGAATAAGCCATGACCAAACTTCTCTGACGGTGGCTTATATCCATGGAGAACAAATGGTGATTCAATTCAAATTCCATCTCTTCCTTGAGGGTCATGAGGCCCCCATTCACATTAGATGGTTGTGACCAGGCCTGCTGAGATCAGCATGTTTGGGTCACAAGCAATGATGGTGGCTGAATAAGACCGAACCCACTAGGTCAATTATAACTTTTATTAATTTGTAAGAAAGAGGTAGCTGCCCATAATATTTCCCAGTAAGTAGTTACTGTAAGTGTATTGTGCGAAGGTTTTTGGTTAATAGGAGGAAATTGGATTTTTCTGCCTTGCCAAGCTTGTAGTTGCCAGGATACTTGCTGCATATTAATACAACCAAACAAAAAGCCAGTCTAGGTTTTCATAGAGTAAGCAGTGCCTTGGAATAACATGTCCAGGAAGGGGACACACTGGAATGGTTACTTGTGGTCATCTTGAAATCATTAGTCTAAACGAGACCACATTGAATCATTGTGCGTGATCGCGCATATATGGCTTGTCTTAGAGACGTTTAAGGCAACAGGCGCATTGCATCAGGTGGCTTCAGGTTCAACCAGTTCATTTAATTCACTGTGCTATGAGAATAACTTTCCGAGCAAGGGTTTATAGCTAATAATACCATATCGGGCCATTAGCAAGACATTTTGCTGGTATGGGAACAAGATCGCAGGAAAAGTGTTCCCATCACACCATAATGCTTATTTGCTATGAAACTACTAGAAGACTCAAAATAGTCCAGTCTTCTTTTAGAGACACCTCGTACATTTTCATGTTGAAGGATTTGTATTATTTTTTATACACTTTTATGCACCTTTTTCAATGTACAATTTTATTTTTAAACTTTGAATATGGTTTAAACTCATTTTTTAAATTAGTCTGTTTGTTTAATAAAGTAGAAGAAGCACATGAAGCAGAGGACATAGATATCCCCATTGCTCTGTAGAGTCAGATAGCATAATCAACTTTCCATGCTGTTGGATTAACTCGTTCCAGTTCTGGGAGAAGTATCTACACCTCAGAACTACATCTGGCCAAAATCCCCTTAATCCAGCACTCTATAAAATCAGATGAAACTGTTTTTCCAAAACATTGAGGTCACCATAGCACAGGTGTAGAGTTTTCATTATTTCATAACCTAGAAAACCAAGTCTGTACTCAGTGATCTAAGTGGTCATTTTACCGGAAAGACACAAGTGTTTGTTTTTATTGTATGATCACTTATAATCTTACTATATCAGATGTCTGTTAGGTTAGGGGTGCGAAGAAGTTCACATATTTTCTTAAGATGCAATGCCGTAACATACATAGTAGTATTTTTTTTTATAAAGTATTGGCCAACTTATGGAACACACCCTTGAGCTTGAGAATTCAGTTGCAGCATCATATAGTAGTTTGGGTGATCCGGAAAGCTGTAGACTGTTTCCAGTGCCTCCATAGTTAGTATCTGCTACTTCTCAGATATGGAACCAGATTTACACATGACACAAATACTGTAGAGGGTCCCAGAACCCAAGTAAATATAATATTGAGGGAAAAGGTCTACAGTTAATTGCTCCTAGAACTGACTCACTCTTCAAAAGAGTTTTCTTCTTTAATGGAAATAAAGATATATACATGTGCTCATTAATAAAAAATTAATAAAATACAAGATATTCCTTACATGTTTCATTTGACTTTTTTGGATTGCAATTTTTTAAATTTAATGCTGTAGTGTGGGGGCGCTTATACAGGGTTGTCCTGTGGTGGACAACTCTTTTAAGGGTGAATTTCCAGATCATGATTATGTAATTGATCTGTATTTTTGAACTTACGATTCATTCCACCTGCACCGATCCGCATGTCACATGTGCAGGAGGCCCAAATTCTATACTTTTTGTGTAGAGGAATTTATAGTAAACACACTCTTATTATGACATGTTATGCATAGGTAGGGGCGCACTAGTTGCAAAACGAGAATGCTTCCATGTCCCTTGGGACAGAATTTTGGCAGATAAATGCTCTATCCCATACAGTTTCATGTTTCCAATTCGGGGGCCCTAATTTACTTTTCCTGGTCCGCCCTCAGAGGTGCAGTGTAGAGACATGCACGTTTCACGTTCCTAGGGTGCAATATTGTGGTTTATAGTTTAGGAGGTGTCATCTGGTCTGTTCTGGACAATGTTCACCCTCTTTTAGAAGACACAACCCTCTTTAAGAAAGTACCCAAGTCATAAAGAAGAAAAGAAACTTTGTAATATAAAACGGCTTTTCTTTTTTGAACCTTTTTATACAGTTATTTCAGGCAAAAGTTCCAAAAAATAAATCAATTGAAAACAGCCCCCCGCAAAAGCTCTTTTAAATCAAAGTTGTAGAAGTTTCTAAGCCAGACTTTCTTTTGTAAAGACAATATGAGCATGGCTTCACCTTCTATAAAAAATGAGCTATACTTTGTACCAGGGAATGTTCTCAGTACATGTTCCAAATATGTACCTGACTTCTTTAGGCATCTATATGAATGTATAGCCATTGTTTGGTGGTTGTATTTAATAAAAAAGTGTTCTTTCCTATGTAGTTGGGCGTTGGAAAAACGTATAGCGCTCGGTATGTGCTGCTCTTAGTCATATTGGTGGTCTATGATCTAAGCATGAACAATATACTTTACTGGGGCCCCTGTCAGATGACGACATCAAGAGCATTTCTGACATGATGTGCATCAAATCCCCACAACATAATATAAATAGAATGTCATATTTCTATTGTCCGGTCATTTGAGTTCTATAAAATGTTTCCAATATCTTATTATATAAGTTGTTTGCTTGGCTATTTTCTTTCCTCTACTTTCCACCGGGTGGTGCTGCAGGAATTCCTACCTTGTCTTGATTTCCCAGCACGACGCCCCCCCAAACATAATAGGAGGAAGTCCTGATATAGAACATTTTTACAGCTTGAGCACAATAGAATCACCGAGGATGCTCTGGACGGAAACATTAACATTGCTGCGTATGGAAAGATCAGCATCACCATGTTTTTCTTGTCTATTCCCTGAGTTTAGTGAGGCTGCTATCGTTGTTATTGACTGTCATTATTATACCGCCATACTATGTATGGAGTGGGGAGCATCTGCAGCGGTGTCAGACAATTGGTCATCTCCTGCATCTTTACACAGGAACAACCATATAGACGGTGCAGGTTTTTCACATCTACATTATACCACATCCTGCCTATGTGTGCGACCTGCAAAGGTTTATCATCTTGAAGGCAGCTCGTGTCTTCCTTTCATTAAGCAAAGCCACCTTCTGTACAGAAAGATATAATAATATGTTGTTAAAGGACCTGGAACTAGTGAAGTTAAAGAATAATGCATCCTCTACTTAGACATCATATTGGTTTGGTTTCAAATGGTGCATTTGCCCTATGGATAAACGACCCAACAAATATTCACAGCCTCAGAACTTTTGCACACAGCTCTTTTCCAGCTTCATGTTGTACTGTGTGGTATTTTAGGCCATCCATATAAATACACGGTTACTGTACATTTAGGTGCCTCCAAGACACAGAAGAAACTTTTCCTGATAGATTTTGTACATTTAAAAAGGACCGATCACCTCGGCAAACACTATTAACCTGCAAATATAAGGTTAGTATTCACTGCTCAAAAAAATAAAGGGAACACTTAAACAACAGAATATAACTCCAAGTAAATCAAACTTCTGTGAAATCAAACTGTCCACTTAGGAAGCAACACTGTTTGACAATCAATTTCACATGCTGTTGTGCAAATGGAATAGACAACAGATGGAAATGATTGGCAATTATCAAGACACACTCAATAAAGGAGTGGCTCTGCAGGTGGGGACCATAGACCACATCTCGGTACCAATGCTTTCTGGCTGATGTTTTGATCACTTTTGAATGTTGGTTGTGCTTTCACACTCGTGGTAGCATGAGACAGACTCTACAACCCACACAATCGTCTCAGGTAGTGCAGATCATCCAGGAGGGCACATCAATGCGAGCTGTGGCAAGGTTTGCTGTGTCTGTCAGCGTAGTGTCCAGAGGCTCTACCAGGAGACAGGCCAGTAAACCAGGAGACGTGGAGGGGGCCGTAGGAGGGCAACAACCCAGCAGCAGGACTGCTACCTCAGCCTTTGTGCAAGGAACAGGAGGAGCACTGCCAGACCCCTGCAAAATGACCTCCAGCAGGCCACAAATGTGCATGTGTCTGCACAAACAGTTAGAAACCGACTCCATGAGGATGGTCTGAGTGCCCGACGTTCACAGATGGCGGTTGTGCTCACAGCCCAACACCGTGCAGGATGCTAGGCAATTGCCACAGAACACCAGGATTGGCAAATTCACCACTGGCACCCTGTGCTCTTCACAGATGAAAGCAGGTTCATATTGAGGAAATGTTACAGACATGACAGAGTCTGGAGACGCCGTGGTGAGCGATCTGCTGCCTGCAACATCCTTCAGCATGACTGGTTTGGCAGTGGGTCAGTAATTGTGTGGGGTGGCATTTCTTTGGAGGGCCGCACAGCCCTCCATGTGCTCACCAGAGGTAGTCTGACATTAGGTACCGAGATGAAATCCTCAGACCCCTTGTGAGACCATATGCTGGTGCGGTTGGCCCTGCATTTCTCCAAATGCAGGACAGTGCCAGACCTCATGTGGCTGGAGTGTGTCAGCAGTTCCTGCAAGATGAAAGCATTGAAGCTAAGGACTGGCCCGCTCATTCCCCAGACCTGAATCCGATTGAACACATCTGGGACATCATGTCTCGCACCATCCATCAACGTCATGTTGCACCACAGACTGTCCAGGAGTTGGTGGATGCTTTAGTCTAGGTCTTGGAGGAGATCCCTCAGGAGATCATCTGCCGCCTCATCAGGAGCATGCCCAGGCATTGTAAGGAGGTCATATAGGTACATGGAGGCCACACATACTACTGAGCATCATTTCCTTGTCTTGAGGCATTTCCACTGAAGTTGGATCAGCCTGTAACTTAATTTTCCACTTTGATTTTGAGCATCATTCCAACTGCAGACCTCCATGGGATATTAGTGGTGATTGACGTTGATCATTTTTAGGTTTTATTGTTCTCAACACATTCCACTATGTAATGAATAAAGATTTACAACTGGAATATTTAATTCAATGATATCTAAGATGTGGGATTTTAGTGTTCCCTTTATTTTTTTGAGCAGTGTACATGTAAATGGCATTACAATGCTACATGGCTGCCTTACTGAAAGTGCTGCTACTGGGAGAAAATTAATTTACTTCATCCTGGTAGCTGCTGGCTTTCAGTCATAAAAGTGTAAATGGAGTGGCAGCAACTGTAAACACGCCCCGACACTGACAGCTCTCACTACACAGATGCGCTGTTCCAAAAGCTGTCAAAGGCCTGGGGCATTATTGCAGCCGCTGCTTACTGTATAGTGATCAGTGACTGTAGCAGTGCTGCATGCCTTGATGACTGAAAGTTGGAGGCTCCTGGGAGGAAGTACATTTTGTCCCAGTAGCCACACTTTTATTAAGGTGGCCAGGTAACATTGCAACACTATTTATCTGTAGAATAACCCTATATTTAAAGGTAATTAGTGTTTTCTGAGGTGACAGATTCCCTTTAAAACACCTTATCCAAGCACATTCGCTCATCACTAGTGGGTGGCCCTCTTTTGGCATATTTCTAGTGGTACCATGTTTTTTCCTTTTGATGATAATGGATTTGATGGTGCTTTTGGGGAACGTCAGAGGTTGGTATATTTTTTTATAACCCAACCATGACTTGCACTTCTCAACAACTTTATCCCTGCTTTGTTTGGAGATCTCCTTGGTCTTCATGATGTTGTTTGGTTAGTAGGGCATATTGCATAATGGTGTTGCAGCCTCAGTGGCCTTTCAGAAAAGGTAAAGTGTATATACTGACAGACCATGTGACACTTCGATTGCACACAGGTGGTCTTCCTTTCATAACAAAAAGGGGTGAATACATATGCGCATGCCAAATTTTATTCATTTGATCCCATAAACTAAATTGATGCCTTTATTTTTCTCTATTCACTTCACCAACTCCAGACTGTTTAGTGCTGACATATCACACACAAATCGGATTACAAAAATATTTAAACAGGTTGAAATGTAACCAAATAGGTAAAAAGCAATGGGGTGGATACTTTTGCAAGCCACTGTATATTTATAGATAGACATTTTTGCCATCAAACTTCACATATAGTATTTCTTGGTAGAAAAAGTGGTAAATACTGCACATTTCTTCTGCTTCAGGCACCGACTTATATTCAGTTGCAGACACAAACAGCATGTCTTAATGTTATAAGACACTTCAGAGTTACAGAGTAATTCTTCTACGCCTCAAAGATACCACACTATGGTACACCAACCCGGGCTCCCCTCTGGCCAGAACAGCATGCTATCACTGAGCCTCCAGAGCCAGTTTCACTCCACACTAGCTGCCTACGGGAATCACACCTCCGTCAGTATATTTTTATGCCACTACAGGTACTCGCAGTTAAGAATACCCGCTGATATACAGTGGCATGTAAAAGTTTGGGCACCACTGGTCAAAATTACGGTAATTGTGAACAGTTAAGCAAGTTGAAGATTAAATCTCTAAAAGGCCTAAAGTTAAAGATGACACATTTCCTTTGTGTTTTTGGCAAAAAAATTGCAAAAAGGGAAATGGGCCAATGTAAAAGTTTGGCACCCTTGAAGTTTTGAGTGCTCAGATAAGTTCTGAAACCTTGGTCAAAGTTAATTAGTCTGTTTGAGTTATGGCTTGTTCACTATCATCATTAGGAAAGTCCAGGGGATACACATCACCCAGCTTTATAAAAACCCAGCCTCTTCTAACCTTGTGCCAAAAACAGCAGCCATGGGTTCCTCTAAGCAGCTGCCTAGCACTCTGAAAATGAAAATGGTGGAGGCCGCAAAGCAGGAGATGGCTATAAGAAGATAGCAAAGAGTTTTCAAGTTGCCCTTTCCTCATTTTGAAATGTATTTAATAAATGGCAGTTAATAGGAACAGTGGAGGTCAAGATAAGGTCGGGTAGACCAAGCAAAATTTCAGTAAGAGCTGCTTGTAGGGTTGCTAATGAGTCAAACCAGAAGACCTGCTTGATTGCAAAATACCTTCAGAAAGATTTAGCAGACTCTGGAGTTGATATACATTGTTCTACTGTTGAGAGATACCTTCAAAAATATGTCCTCATGGAAGAGTCATCAGAGCAAAATCTCTCCTGCGTTCTCACCATGAAGTTCAGAGTCAGAAGTATGCAAAATAATATATAAACAATCCAGATGCATTTTGGAATCAAGTCCTGTGCACCGATGAGGTTAAAATAGAACTCTTTGGCCACAATGATCATAGGTATGTGTGGAGAGAAAAGGGAACATAATTAAAGCATAGGGTTGGACTAATCATGCTTTGGGGTTGTGTTACAGCCAATGGCATGGGGAACATTTCACAGGTAGATGGAAGAATGGATACAATTCATGTCAACAAGTTCTTGATGCAAACATAACACCATCTGTACAAAAGCTGAAGCTGAAAATAGTATGGCTTCTACAGATGGATAATGATCTTAAATGCATGTCAAAATCCACAGTAGCCTACCTCAAAAGGTGCAAGCTGAAGGTTTTACAATGGCCCTCTCAGTCCCCTGATATGATCACTATTGAAAATCTGTGGCTAGATCTCAAAATAGCTTTACATGCAAGACGACCCAGGAATCTCACAGAACTGGAAGAATTTTCCAGGGAAGAATGAATGAAAATCTCTCAAACAAGAATTGAAAGACTCTTGACTGGCTACAAAAAGCATTTACAAGCTGTGATATTTTCCAAAAAGGGTGATACTAGGTACTAACCATTAAGGGTGCCCAAACTTTTACACTAGCCAATTTTCCTTTTTGTAATTTTTAAAATGTAAAAGATAGGAAAAAATAAATAAATAATAATATTACCCTTTAATTAAAGGTAACCAGCTACACATGGAAACATTTTTTTCATGTCAAAAGTGTCCAAAGACCAGAGGTAGGCAGATAAATTGGGAAGGAGAAGCCCCAGTGTGCAGTCCATACCCTGTGCACCAAAATCTAATTAGCAGATATTTTAGTGGTGATGAAAGAAGAACTACAAAACAGATTTCTTCACCATTATCATCAATTTAATCATTAAAACCGAGTCTTTACTAAATTTTGCTGACAGGTTCTTTTTAACACATAAACTACAGTGGAGCAGTGATTGATGGGCGAGACGTCACGGATAAGTAGACTTACTGAGCAGGGAATTCACAATGGGGCAAATGTAAGAGTCCAGATATCCTGTGCTCTGCTTCCCAGTATCCTGCCTGTAATGGAAACGGAACAGAAAGCAAAACCAGGGCTTCCATCATACAACCAATTCCTGTAATTGTACAGATCACCAAAAGAAAACAATTTACCTAGAATATGCGGGAGACACATTAGTGACCATTATATACGATCCATCGTTTAATGTAGAAGCAATTTAGTGCAGGCAAGAGCATAGGGCTTTATTCTGTTGTCCATACTAAGAAAATTATACATTATGTACAATTATGGAAATCAACAGCAGACATGTCCAAAAATATACCGTAATGTTTGAGTAATCACACAGAATTAACAACATAACATGGATTAACATGTGAGCAAATAGCCTTAAAAATAACCCGCGCCACCATGTCAGAAGTGGTTACTTTCTGCTCTTATCTTATTCCTGCTGCTTGACTTAGTATATCGTTTTTTTTTTTTTAATTCGCCATATACAGTACTTCCATAGATATGGGTCTTTAGAGCTAATTTTATTGTCTTTAGCACAAAATATAAAGGCCCATAATTGTGGAATGGCTTGGCGGATTTAAATAAAAGAAAAAAAGTGTCATGCTCAGGTGAGCAGTGAGAATAAAAAACTACACATCTTGCCACTTTTGACCTGGTGACAGGTCCTGTTTGACTGTTATATTGTTTCCTTTGGCGCAGAAATCAGCCTTAGGCCACGTTCACACTATCAGTATTTGTAAGCCAAAACCAGGAGTGGGTGATAAATACAGAAGTGGTGACGTGTTTCTATTATACTTTTCCTCTGTTTGTTCCTCTCCTGGTTTTGGCTTACAGATGCTGATATAAAATACTGACCAAATACTGAACGTGTGAACATGGTCTTATAGGAATGGACAAACCTCTGCTGGCAACCAGTGATCATCAAGCTACATAGAAACATTTGAGTGTTCATCAGCAGATCACTGGTATTGCTATAGAGGTCAATGATAGAAAAAAGTGATCCTATGAACATTAATTTGGATGATCTTGTGGATTGTAAGCTAGTAGGGGCAAGGTCCTGTCCGCGGCTGAAACAAGTCTTAATTTTATGTATGTGTATGTAACCCTTTTCACATGTACAGCACCTTAGAATTAATGGTGCTTCAAAAATAATCATTGGTGCATATAATCACAAATACTTAGGGTGGATTTACACTAGCCACTAGTGCTGTTAAAGGGTATCTGTCACCCCATTTTTCGCCTATAAGCTAAGGCCACCGCCATCAGGGGCTTATCTGCAGCATTCTATAATGTTGTAGATAAGCCCCCCGATGTAACCTGAAAGATAAGAAAAACAAGTTAAATTATACTCACCCAGGGGCGGTCAGAGAGGCCTGGCACCTGCGCACTGCAGTACTTTGCCCTCAACAGGGCAGACAGTACGCCTGCACAGGAGCCGCGACAGGAAGCAAAGACCCGGACCATGACGCCCATCGGACCGGACCACCCCTGGGTGAGTATAATCTAACTTGTTTTTCTTATCTTTCAGGTTACATTGGGGGCTTATCTACAGCATTATAGAATGCTGCAGATAAGCCCCTGATGGCGGTGGCCTTAGCTTGTAGGTGAAAAATGGGGTGACAGATTCCCTTTAAATGACAGCTATGTTTGCTGATTGGCGATAGTTTAGTATCCTGTTTAAATAGGCTGACCACTCATCTCCATGCGCACCATCAGATTGGTAATATCCAGCGCCCATAGGTTGCCATTCATTTGGTTGCACATATCTGGTTTACAAGGACGAGGTGCTGCCAAGTATGAGGTCTTTAAAGCAAGCTGAAAAATCAGATCACAGAATGAACAAGTGTTTTGCTCATTCGTCGGGTGATTGGAAGCCTGGATACAATAGCCGATTATCGGAAAATGAGCGTTCCTAGGAATGATTATTCACAGTTTTCAGCCACTGTAAATGCAGCTTACGGTCAGTACAAAATAGGACAATGACTATTCAGCTCAAAGCTGGGTGTACAATCTTGTTCTTCTGTTTTAGTCAGTGCAGTGTAAAATCCTAGGGCTAAAACCTTCAGATGTGTTCGGCTAACAATTTGGGATCTTACTCAAGCTTATTACAACAGGGAATCCTTAGTTTTCCATGAGTCGTTATGACTGAGCAGCACACTATGCTTCAGATTCATATTACTGATCACATAGCACTCCCCATGTTTGCGTGGGTTTCCTCCGGGTACTCCGGTTTCCTCCCACACTCCACAGACATACTGATAGGGAATCTAGATTGTGAGCCTCAATGGGGACAGTGCAGATAATGTCAGTAAAGCGCTGCGGAATTAGTGGCACTATATAAGAGTAAAATAAATAAATAGCAATATCTGAATGTGAACAGTCAGGTCTGATCAGTCTGCATAGCTAACAGCACTCAGACAAGTCTGCCATCTTGTGGTTTATTGGGGGAACTGAAGTTACGGGTGTATGCACTATGAAGACAATGCAGGCTCATTAGACTAGTACAATCAGACAGACATTACATGGTTGCAGGTTAAGTTTAACACTATTGATTAATTGCAACAGGATTTTTTTTTTTACAGAAAAAAATGAATGAATGTTTGTCAGACCTTGATTGTTAGGTTGAAAATAAATAACTGAATGCATCCAATGTAAAAGTGCCCACTCAAACAATAAGTTTCTGATATTTTTTTTCCGTAGGTATGGAGAGTGCAATCACTCTGTGGCAGTTTCTGTTGCAATTGCTGCTTGATCAAAAACATGAGCATCTTATCTGCTGGACATCCAACGATGGGGAATTCAAGTTACTCAAGGCTGAGGAGGTGGCCAAGCTATGGGGACTGCGGAAGAATAAAACAAACATGAACTACGACAAGCTTAGCCGTGCCCTCAGATACTATTACGATAAGGTAGGAGCATGGGTTGCTTCATCTTAATAAGAGGGTTATACTGTGCTCATCAGAACGTTCCATAACCTTACAGCATCAATCATGCACACGATACAACGATGCATTTGCTAAGCAAAATGTGCCAGAACCCAAAGGCTCAAACTGCCCAGAAATAAACAACTAGTGTACATGTGAAGTACCACATTTTTATGTTTTGGCATTACTCACATTTTTCCCCAGACACTTCAAAACTAAGGAGTCAATTTGCGAGATACTAGGAAATGTTACCTTGGGGCAGAATATTCGTGTAACGTCAGCCAAGAAGTTGAGAATGGAAACTGTAACACATTTAGCGAGATGCATCAATGTTATCGGGAAGCATGGAACACAGTGTGGATTTGGCCCAATGTCTCTTTAGTCTTAGGAAGGGGTTATTACATCTATCCCAATGTGTAGTTATCCAGCAGGGAGATCATAGTATTCACCTGATCAGCAGTGTATGGCTAAAGAAATACAGAGACACAAAACGGGATGATTTTGGACTGATCTGCAGTTATGTTAAAAAAAAATAAAAATAAAAGTAACATTTATGTGATATAGCTGATGCTCAAATATATTTTAGGAGTGAGTAAAGAGCAAGTAGTGTATATTGAGAAATGTAATATGTCAGCTTACCTGTGCAAAGTTGTGGTAATGCCAAATGGAGCAAACCTCCCACCCACACAATGTAATAAGCATTGTTTGCAGTCCTTGCTGTCTCTGTGACACCGCAGTATGCTGCTCGAGTGTACTGCTACACATCCTTTAGGCTATAATGCCTCCATACACATACATAACAGTCTGTGTTGGTGGGACTCGTCATCGGAGGTGTATGTGTGCTTCCTGACAGATGATGTTAAGGTGAGAAGGATCAGCATGCCGTATTATGACAGATAAAGGGAACCTGGCAGCTGATACATGCTGCCTGATCCAGGGGAAACCTGTATGAGGCATTGACTGTATGATCTCAGCCAGATACAGTATGTTTGCCGCAGCGCTTCATAAACACATACTTTAAAAGCCGCAGGGAACAGAGATGTGCTGGAGGCTAGTCGGACAAGCGAGTCCCCGGCGGTTTCTTCCCACCCGCTGCCCTGGAGTGACAGGTCTCTCCCTATACGCGCACGTAGGCAGAGATCTGTCAATCCAGGGCAGTGAGCGGAGAGAAGCCTCTGGACCTAAGAAGTATGTTTTTCTCTGAAACGCTGCAGCACTTCACAGTCAAACATACCTGCCTGAGACCATACAGTCAGTGCCTGATACATGCTGCCCGTGGAGCAGTAACATATACAGGTGCTTCTCACATAATTTGAATATCATCAAAAAGTTAATTTATTTCAGATCTTCAATACAAAAAGTGAAACTCATTCTATAGAGTCATTACAAACAGTGATCTATGTCAAGTGTTTATTTCTGTTAACTTTGATGATTATGGCTTACAGCCAATGAAAACCCAAAAGTCATTTTCTCAGTAAATTAGAATAATTAAAAAACACCTGCAAATTCTTCCTAAGCATTTAAAAAGGTCCCTTAGTCTGTTTCAGTAGCTCCACAATCCTGGGAAAGACTGCTGACTTGACATACTCCACAAGGAGGGTAAGCCACAAAACGTCATTGCTAAAGAAGCTGGCTGTTCACAGAGTGCTGTATCCAAGCATATTAATGGAAAGTTGAGTGGAAGGAAAAAGTGTGGTAGAAAAAGGTGCACAAGCAACCGGGATAACAGCAGTCTTAGGCTATGTCTCCACGTTCAGGATGGCCGGCGGTATCGTCGCAGCGGCGAAGCCGCTCGGCGCTAAGCCCCGCCCCCTTTCTGGGACGCGATCATGCCGGATGTGTTAACTCTTCACATCCGGGATGATAGCTCTGTCCCATAGGGCCCTGTGATATGCCTTGCGGGGACGCTGCGTCCCCGCAAGGTGTACGGACATGCTGCGATCTGAAAAGACGCGCAGCATGTCCGGAGTCGCAGGGCCGCCGCGTGCGGGTTTCCACGCATAGTGGAGACGGGATTTCATAAAATCCCCTCCACTATGCTAGAACATCTGGACGCTGCTTTTTTGACGCTGCAGCTCTGCGCAGCGTCAAAAAAGCAGCATTTCCTGACCGTGGAAACATACCCTCACAAGGATTGTTAAGAAAAGGCCATTCAGAAATTTGGGGGAGATTCACAAGGAGTGGACTGCTGCTGGAGTCATTGCTTCAAGAGCCACCACACACAGATGTATCCAGGACATGGGCTACAAGTGTTGTATTCCTTGTGTCAAGCCACTCATGACCAATAGACAATGCCAGATGCATCTTACCTGGGCCAAAGAGAAAAAGAACTGGACTGTTGCTCAGTGGTCCAATGTGTTAGTTTTCAGATGAGAGTAAATTTTGCATTTCATTTGGAAATCAAGGTCCCAGAGTTTGGAGGAAGAGTGGAGAGGCACACAATCCAAGCTGCTTGAGGTCTAAGGTGAAGTTTCCACAATCAGTGATGGTTTCAGGAGCCATGTCATCTGCTGTTGTAGGTCCACTGTGTATTATGAAGACCAAAGTCAGCGCAGCCATCTACCAGGAAATTTTAGAGCACTTCATACTTCTCTCTGCTGACAAGCTTTTTGGAGATGTACATTTCATTCTCCAGCAGGACTTGACACCTGTCCACACTGCCAAAAGTACCAATACCTGGTTGGTTTAAAAACAGCAGTATCACTGTGCTTGATTGGCCAGCAAACTTGTCCGATCTTAACCCCATAGTGAATTTATGGGGTATTGTCAAGAGGAAGATGAGAGACACCAGACCCAACAATGCAGACAAGCTGAAGGCTGCTACCAAAGCAACCTGGGCTTTCATAACACCTCAGCAGTGCCACAGACTGATCGCCTCCATGCCACGAAACATTGATGTAGTAATTGATGCAAAAGAAGCCCCAACCAAGTATTCAGTGCATTTCGTGTTTTAAAATCATTTTTCAAGCGGGTGTTATCAAGTATTCTAATATTCTGAGATAATGACTTTAGGGCTTTCAATGGCTTTAAGCCATAATCATCGACATTAACACATGAAAAAGATCACTCTGTAATGACTCTATATACGGTAATATACGAGTTTCACTTTTTGTATTGAAGAACTGAAATGGATTAACTTTTTGATGTTATTCTAATTTTGTGAGAAGCACCTGTATGTGTTTTGGTGGAGTTGGGAAGATATAGACACAGGTCATAGAGCTTTCACCCGACCACTAAGGAGGTGTTCCTCAACCCAAATCCTCAAGAGCCATCAACAGATCATGTTATCAAGATTTGTTTAGTATTACCCAGGTTATCACTCCCATCACCTGTGCAATACCAAGGAAATATTGAGAACATGATTTGTTGATGGCTCTTGAGAGCTGGAGTTGGGGACACTGATCTAAGGTGTAAGGGCAATTCTATAGCAGCAGTGGCATGGAAATTGAAGATGCAGGGGTAGAAGTCATACCTAGGCCCGCCCTGGTGCACGAGAGGTTAAAAAGTCACTGATTAGTATACACCAGTATTATAAATGCCACAATTAGGGATTCTTATACAGTTATCACACCCTTTTATAGTAGTAATATCCCTTGTTGAGTGACCATTAATTGAGAACAGTCGGCCGGCCACTGGCTTTCTCAACTCCTTCTCTTTTGTCATGTTTAAGTTCCCGTACATTTTGGCAGCACCAGGTGCTTCTGGTTTCTGAGTCTTAGAGCTTGGTCCAATTTTGAGGTTGATAGGTTTTGTTTTTCATTCAATTTAACAGTTCATTATTTGTATCTTTCTTTTCAGAACATTATCAAAAAAGTTATTGGCCAGAAGTTTGTCTACAAGTTTGTATCCTTTCCAGAAATCTTGAAAATGGACCCTCACACTGTGGAGGTGAGCAGGGATAGCCTATTGCTGCAGGACAGTGATTGCAAGATCCCAAGTGATCTCCATGAGCGGCACAAGCAAACCTTATCAGCCTTGAAGAATGCTAGCCGCAACGAGTACATAAACTCAGGATTATATTCCTCCTTCACCATAAATTCACTGCAGCACCAATCAGATAACTATAAAGTTATAAAGAGTGAAAGGTCAGAAGAGGAGGAACTAGAAGAGGAAGATGACGAAGAAGACCGACCGGAAGCTAAAAGTCCTATGGATGAAGTCAGGACTGTTATAAGATTTGTTACAAACAAAATGGACAAAGCAACTGTCCGGCCTGTAATTTCACTGCCTTCAACTTCAGAATCAGCAGCTGCCTCAGCATTTTTAGCATCAAAATTGTCTGCCAAGAGGTCTCCCCGCGTATCTCCAAACACAGCTAGTGTTTCCTCTTCACCACGTTCATCACGATCCCCTTCTCTGTCCCCTAATCTGTCCTTCTCAGCAGAGCAAAGGCGCTTCTTCGTAGATTATCCGGACACCATGGAGCCATTAAATCTCTCATCAGGTTCTAAAGCAAAGCTTTCCTGTCATCCTCCAAAAGCTAAGAAGCCCAAAGGCCTGGAAATCTGTTCTCCACCTCTTCTCCTTTCCAGTAATGATATTGGTTCAATTGCTCTCAACAGCCCAGCACTTCCTTCAGGATCTCTGACTCCAGCTTTTTTTACAGCTCAGGTAAAATAAATTATGTGACCACTACAACGTAACACCTCAGCAATATAAACATTAGCAATAACCTAAACAAATATGAAGTTAATGTTACATTACTTTCTGAACTTTAGAGTAACAAAGAACCCGAGAAAAATAAAAGGTTTCCAGAGTGTAAGGCTGTACACGAAAGGAAAACCCATTCTTAAGTGCTCCATGACATCAGTGACATAAATAGAGCAGCGTGGCTTCCTTTACTTTTGTCATTTCACTTCAGACTGATACATTCTTCCATAACAATGTTGTAATATTAGTCATCATACGTTACGATAAACGTATCAATTAAATCATTTCTTTATAATGTAATACAAGAACTAAAACACGGATTTCATTCTGCACTGTTGGTGCTCTACAGCATTGTGTTCTCCGTTCTATTCACGATAAGGGCTGTCTCAGATGTCCGCGATAATGGATCAGATGTCAGATCACAATACACAGGCTGGCCGCACATCTCCTGACCCGAGCGGGACAGCGCCCTAGAAATGTACGACGCTGTCACAGATGTTCTGCCTGCCCGTGCATTGCGATCTGACGTCTGATCCATTAACACAGACATCGGAGACAGCCCTTATACATAGAAAAAATAGTAACATAGTCCCTGGACAAGACACAGTCCCCCAGGTCATGTGGCATCATACGCCTCCGTAAAACAGCTTGTTCTTCCCTTAAATCAATATTTCTCAGAGACTGAGATTGTGTGGATTTCAGCACTAGTCATCTTAAAGACTTTTTGTGTAATTTGAAAAGTAAAAATATTGCTACCTTTAAGTTAGAAGTAATGTATGGGAGACCTTATTACAGATCCATTAAGCTCAGCTCTACAACATCCATAAGCACTGTAGTATTAAAGGGCTTCCCTCTTTTGGATAAATGCTGTGACCTGACTGCAGTTTATATTAAAAAAAAACAACAAAAAAAAAACATTCTTCACTCATCCTCCCTGGGTCTAGCACAGGTCTCCACAGATGCTCCTAATGTCTGCACTGACTGTATCGCTCGTCCACTGTGTTGAGCTCAACGGCTCTGCCCGAGTTGACAGCATGCCGCGGGGTCACTCGCTATAGCACTGTGGACGTAACAAAGTGACTCAGCGCTAGATACAAGGGGGTGGCGGGTATCAAAGGGAATCTTGGGAAAATTTGCGATGGAGGTTTTCAAAAGGCAGAAATTGTTGTGTGTTTCTCTTCTGACAGTGGACAAGAAAATACTTCTGCATGATGGAAAGGATAATTTCCAAGCAAACCACCGGCCACTTGGCAGGATCGTGCACAATACTTTTGGTGCACCTAACACCCGATGTCAGATGAGAAAAGAACAGCACGATGCCATTATATAGTATATAGGAATATTAAAGTGTAACTAAACTTTTGAGAGTTTTTTGTTGGGTGTTAAATATGCTGCAGTTCAGAAACCTTGACATTCTGCATGAGTACGAGCATGAGTATGAGCGTACGAGACCCATAGTCTGCAGCCTATATACTGCCCGGTGCTCGCTTAGCCCTTATGCTGAAGTGACCTGTCCTGGAAATCGTCCTGACCAGTGGGTGTCTGACTGCTGCTGGGGTGTATTCACACTTTCCTCTCACACAGTGACACCCCAGAACGTTGGCTGTGCAGAGTACTTATTTTCAGAACCCATCAATCAGGAAGTCATATTATATTCTAGCTATATGCTATTACTTTCTGTGATGGAAAAATTCCTTTATAATATACTTATCCAATTCCAGCAACTGATTCTTTTATGCTGTAACAACGTTAAGGCCCCCCATATTCATTAGAGGAAAGTTGGCTAAACCCACCAATTATGATGGGACTGGACGATCATCTATTGTGTATACGGAAGTCCAGACTGTGCCCCAATGGAGGAAGTCCGGGGAGAGAAGGATTGGGACAATCCTTTTGTGTTTTGGGGTGTGTGGCTTCAGATTTCTATTCAGTCCCTGTGGCCGAGCACTCATGTGTATGGGGGAGTTAGGAGAGATTGCTATCTATCGGGTATGGCAGGCTTTAGAGCAATGCTGAAAATATGCCACATCAGATTTGTATCTCAATCTGAAGAAACGATGGATTTTCCCAATGGTGAGGTGACATCCCAGCCCGCCAATGGCACCATACTGGAATTATGTAGGGGATATCTACTACTACATGTGACAGTGGTCTCTGCTGAGAATTTGGTTTAGGATACAGATCATGTAATTCTATACACTATCAGTCACTGAGAAAGTTCATTTACTTCTAAATAAATACGATGTCCTTTATAGACATGCTTAAATCTAAACCTTGCCTTACAGACGCCCAATGGACTGTTATTAACTCCCAGTCCCCTGTTGTCCAGCATTCATTTCTGGAGCAGCCTCAGCCCTGTAGCCCCATTAAGTCCTGCCAGGTTGCAAGGACCAAACACCCTATTCCAGGTAGGTGCAAGTAGCACTATGGAGTATTGGTTTAAACTTTGTTGTTTTTTTCCCCCCAAAAGGATGAAACTACACGTGGGAGCCAATTCAAAGAAGTTTATTTTTTTTTCTTTATTTCCAGTTTCCAAACCTGCTGAACGGTCATTTGCCATTACAGCTTCAAGGACTTGACAGATCATCATCTCCAGTGCTTCTATCATCGAACTCTCAAAAGTCCTGATGTTATCTGATGGCGCTATGAATGTGGTTAGTTCAGCAAAAACTCGAATATCCATCATCAATAGCGGGTCAGGCATGAAGTTAGCAGGTCTCCTCTACACAGGATGCAGAGACCTGAAGAATCGTCACGTTGCGCCATTTGTCCTGTGATCCTGGATTTCATTACAACGTGTATCTCTTTATTGGATAGTAAATGTACATCACAGGACAGACAGCTGAAACTGCACTGTACACTGGGCTATCCAAGCACAAGATGGCTTGCATTTATGAACTGTACCTGGATTTGTTGGTAGCTGCCCAGTTGATGGAGTCTGTCTGCTGGACTGGTTAATGGTATAGTTTGGGGCCTACAAAGACACAGGCTACTTTAAACAGTCTCCTATGTATAGATAAGTGTGGGGGCAAATAGCTACCAGTGGTCTTGTGACTCAGATCTAACACAAAAGGTCTCCTAAAATGAAGTTCTGTTTGTATTAAACTGCAGGCCATTGATCATGTATTACTGGTGTTATATATTGTTGAGGACTGGTCAATTCTCATTTCACATGTAAAGTCGATGCGAACCGCATCAGAAATGGATGGAAAGTTCCTCACCACAACTGTATGTTATGCACTAGAGCGTATAGAAACTATAACCGGCTGTGCCTTTTTTTCTGCATTATTGTTTTTTTTTTTTGTAAATGTTTTATATATATTTTTCCTGCATTAGGAAGGGAAAACCTTTTGGAAGAAATACCTCTGATAGAATTAATTTCTGTACCCATTTCCCCAAATATGTACTCCGCAATGTTTATATTTAGTGCTTTTATAAATGTACATTGAAATATGGACTTATACATGGTTTCCATTGTAGGGAATTAAAAAAAAAAATAAAAGATTAAAAATCAATATGTTCAATTCCCCAAATCACTTCATTTTCATCACTATACGGTAACTGGTGAGGAATAGATTATTAGAACTAAAGTATTCAGGTATAAGAATAAAGGGAATAATTGATCAATTTGTGATGAAGTTGTCAGGCTGTGCTTGGCCAAGCGCACCACACAATACTTCAAAAAAGTAAAAACTCTCATCAAACTACCAAAAATGTTAAAAAGTTGCTTTAAAAGATTGTGTATAAAAAAAAAAAAAAAAAATCTTTATACAATCGAGGGTCAATGTTCGGTTTTCTGACATCTCATCATTCAGGTATCAATATGGGTGTCTCAATATGTGCAAATGGAGCATAGAAGACTTTTATAAGAACAATCCCACATCAAGACACTATAGTCAGACACTATACTGGTTCTATAACTGTCTGAATGAAATCTCTGTGGCACAACATTACATTGTTGTGATAGAATGTAAAACTGAATTGATTAGGGCATGCAGCTCTTTATTAAAACTATTTTTAAAGCTATTTTTTAAAATCAAATAGGACAATTTTAAGTGTATATGTAGACATAAGAACAAAACAAAAATGTGTTAAAACATGCAACCAGAAATCAATCATGAAAGCGCCAGTTAGGCCGGACTTATTTCACACCATGACCGCAGTGAAGGTGAACAGTGGTAAAGAGCTCCGGAGCACCTGTAGTGGCTACTGCCATGAACAGCTATGCACTGTAACAATTTGCAGCTTAATTCATTTTATTTTGCATCATTATTATTTTGAAAAATTGGTTAGGCTCAGTTTACATGTCCAGCTATTATCAGTTTGTAATGGATCCAGTATAATATATGTTTATAGAAAAAAATGTTATAAAACAGAACAAAAACTGAAAGAATGGTAGCTTTGGTTTACATTTTACAACAGATCAAGGAAAAAACAAAACAAAACTGACCTGTTTAAAAAAACAAAAAAAACATTCCATTTTGCTTTTGCTTGTAATTTCTACTACAGATGTCTCTGCCCCCCCCCCCAAAAAAAAAGGACCATAAAAAAAAGAAAGGGGCTTACTCTTCAAGACTGGTATTTTTGTACAGCAGTCTTGATCCAGGGTGTGCTGGAGTAAAGAGCACTAGATTCAATAAGCGACATGCATCAAAAATGTCCAGTGGATATAAAAACTGTACACGTATGTAAAATGCTAAGTTTTTATGTAAACCCCTCCCCCCCCCCCAAAACATACAAAAAATAAAAAGGGTTCTTCTAGGATTTTTACATGCCTGATATTTAGACTTTACATATCCCCTTACGGTATACCTCTAGTGCTTTGGGCATGCTTATTGCTAAACAGTTTAATCATTAACAGATGACTATCCATTATGTTCCATTTCCTAGAGACTTCAATGCTTAAAAAAAAAAAAGAAAATTTTTTTTTGACTGAAAAAAAAGTGTAGATTGTTTTATAAAAAAAACAAACAACCCACATAGCAGATAGATGCAACCTAAAGACATTTCGAGAGACTGTCACCAGGTTTTTGCAACCCCATTTTGGAGAGAAGAATAATGTCGGAATCCAACGATGTATAGTTTACCGGATGCAGCAGTTGTGATACAATCAGAGGTCTCTTAGTATGAAGGAGAGCGGAGAAAGCTAATCCCACCCACACCAGGCTCTCTAGATACATAGTCTACTGACAGTGAGCTGCTCATCAGAGATCGGACAGAGTTGGACTACTTGGCATGAGGCAGCTAGTCAGGGCAATGATAAAACTTCCATTGTAAGTAAACAATGGCACAAAGCCTGAAAAGTGACACATCCTTGAATTCAGTGTTTTAACCCTATCATCACGTTGTCCTCAGAATACATAGCAAAAACCTGCTGACAGATTTTCTTTAATAACACTTTCGTTCACATTGAAGTAAATGGGTCCAGTGCTGGAACATTTTGTTTCAGTTTTCTGTGATTCCAAAACTGATTAAAAAAAAAACAGAAATAACTGATGGACATGTGAACAAAGCCCTTTAATGAATATAAAACTGATGCAAAAAGGAACAACTATATCCTGTGTAGTCAAGAACAGGACCCCCTGCTAAGCTCACACTAGAAGTCAGGTAGCCCCATGGATGCACCACACAGAAAACATCCAGGAGCTGTATTATGGTGCAAAAACTGCAGTATGAGAATGGTAGGAGAGCAGTACCAGAGAAAATTATGAACTATACAACTTCCTCATATGGGTATGTTCACATGTAATTTTGCAGAGGGAAAAAAACCTGCAAATACTGAACATGTGCACATACCCTATATTTGCATTTTTAAACAAAAATCAAATTACTAATTACAAAAACAGGATCATCCATCTAAACGTCTCCCAGTGCGGATGAGCTGTTGTGCATGGAGGATTTATCCAGCCAACATAGTGACGCCAGTGTAAAGAGAGAAATGCAGAATCTGCTCCAAGTAGAGCCATTGTCGGAGAAGAGCGGTGTAATGTAAGGAATGCTGCATATGATAAATTATTTGTTAATGTGGAGGTTACCGACTGCACTAAGGCAATCACAGTGACATGCTGTTTGGAAAACCATAAAAAGAAATTTTCAAATATTAAGAACCAGTTTATTTTTTTTCAACCTGGACAATTTTATAAAACACCGTAGAAATCAGCACCAGGGTGTCGGGAGTATAAAGCAAAAAACTGAACACATTCCTGTGTTGTACACAAAATTCAGATGGAAGGAAAGTGCCGAACAACAAAGTAGTATTTGTCCCCGTGTGACTGAAAACAAGACCGTTGTACTCCACTGAATAGTTAGACTTCAAAAAGTACAATATATTAATACAGGCTTGTCAGTTTTAATCAACAGCAGTTTGTTAGCGCTACGGATTGATTTCGGAAATTAAACCCATTTACAATTTATGAAAAGTAGTAGTGGTCCAATATTCACCGCTAGTCAACATGAACTTGCTGGTCTTTAACTAAATCAGAAGAAAAATACCCCATATTATATTGGTTATATTAACGAAACAACCCACGTGTTCCACAAACACTATTCACAAATAAAAAATAAAATTAAAGTAAACAAAACAAACCAGAATTTGAGAGAGGGTCACATAATACTGTTATATCACCTAACGTTTCTTTAAGTAGATCCCTGAATGATCTATCATAACACAGTCGTACAGTCCATTCACAAGACACTCGCTGCTTTCGGAAGATTTACAGTCTCACTTTGGGTTAAATGCGGAGGAAAAAAAAAAGTGGTTTGCATGATGGAGGTGAGTGCAATATTTGAGATAATGAAGGCAAGAAGCAGATCCCAATATAGTAAAGAAGTGATGCAGAAATAATTAGCTTTAGGGGCGCAGCCCTCGGACTTTCAGGACTACTGGTTAGGGGCGTAGACTTTTGCAATGGGTTGCCCATTTAATGATGTGCTAGGCATGCTTCATAAGTCGTTCAGGACAGTGTAGATATCCTCAGACTAGGAGCGCTAGTGGTCTCGCTACAGAGTAGGCCCCATTATTACATTTCATAGTGTGTAGGATTGGATCAGAGGGCGAGGAATGGCACCAACATTCAGCACTTTCAGGGCCCATCATCCCAAAAGACTCCCTGTAATCTTCACTTCCAGGAGTTAAACCCTCACTCTCCATACAGTGCTTTATCCTCGTTATTACCTGTGGGGTTTTGTGTTCGTAGTTTTGGTCCATCATGGTACCTATTCTGTATCACCGGCGTGAGGCATCTTTGCTGCACTATAACACTGCATGGTACATAAATGCTACAACGCCCCGTCTGACTACTGTCTGCAATCCACCATGAGAGCTGTGACGTACATGTTTTACCTTGTTGTGCTACACACGTGTAAAATGACATTTATAGGATTTAGAAATGCTAGAGGCCAGTGACAAGCTTCTAGTATTTTGGAACCATCGTATTCTGTGAGCATGGGAATTTCAGGATCGAGAATTGTTGAACTTCATGGACCTTTGTACTTTCAACAAATGTTAACTCTATCTTCTTGAGAATACAGGCCTCTTAATCATATATTCAAAGGACAATGATACGTTCTCCACCAACCGGTTCTTAGATAGTCCTGCCATACATCCTAGATGTTTCTTTAGTTTTCCTATCTCAGTTGGAGCTTCCTACGTATTTAGAACAGACATATACATTTATATAATAAATCCCTTTTATTCATTTAGTTCAATGAGTGCCTGGTATTTGCCAGAAATATGTAGCTCTGATATATCTGCAATGCTGATGGAGAGTGTTACAATGCAGTCTGGGAGAGAGAAAAAGTTCAAAGTGCTAAGTCATGGGATATTGCTAGGATAGGCACTCCTGACTGGTGATGTCTAGTGATGAGCGAATGAATATACTCGTTACTTGAGATTTCCCGAGCATGCTCGGGTATCCTCAGAGTATTTTTTAGTGCTCGGAGATTTAGTTTTTCTTGCCGCAGCTGAATGATTTACATCTGTTAGCCAGCATAAGTACATGTGGGGATCCCATAGAAACCAGGCAACCCCCACATGTACTTATGCTGGCTAATAGATGTAAATCATTCAGCTGCGGCAAGAAAAACTAAATCTCCGAGCACTAAAAAATACTCGGAGGTCACCCAAGCGTGCTCGAGTAACGAGTATATTCGCTCATAACTAGTGATGTCCCAACTGCTTTGACCACCATGATCCCCAGAATGACGGTGGGCAACTCTGGTTAAGCAGCACAACTCAAATCATTTTCCCTGCACAAATTCCCGCATGTATCCAGGTGTGCTGCAGTTCCCTGCACAGCAGTGATCCTGTAGAGCCACCTCCGAAGAACCGTTCCTTTGTTTCAGGGATTAGTGGGGTCCTGGTCCCATTGATTTGTGAAAAACATAACCTAGGAATCTCCCTTTAAACACACTCCAGTCTGTGGCATCTAAAATAAATCAACGAACAAAACTAGGTGCCAAACTTGAGAAGTGTATGAAGGGGCATTCTTTGTCCAGTCTCGGGTTAGGCCATAAAATATTGTGTAAAGGTTGCACTACTTGTTACAGAGACAATGGGGCAGATTAATTAGGCTGAATTCACGAGTCTGTGTATGGACTGCAATGCTGGAGCCATTACAGGTCTCCTGAGCCAAATAGTCTTATATATGTGGCTGATAGGATGAGTCCAGAGACCGGCACAGCCCATACATGGAACGTGAAACACGGTAGTGTGAATGAAGACGTATTGCTAGACAAGATGCACCAAATTCATCACAGTGGCTCATGCCGATTGAGAAATTTGGCATATGATTAGACACTTTTACCTTACTTCCCACACACTGGTTTACATAACATTTTTTTCATGAAAATTTGGAGCCATATAAACCACACCCCAAGAGCTTAATACACTACACAAATGTAGCGCACAGCAGAACGCCAGAAATCTAGCGCCTTATGAGTAGTAAGCCTGCCCCAATGTGCCTTATGCCCTTCCTACAGCTGAATAATAGATACACAACCCAAGTTCAGACATCTGACTTTTCCTAATGAAAGTGCCATACAAAACTAATTTCGCTCTTTTGGAATCATGCCAGAAGCATATTCTAGGAGTTTGTATTTATAAAGTATTTCATTATTACAAGGGAGATTTATTTTCCACCATAAGCTCTGTTTGCTGGTGATCTCATTATTTCCCACCTTAAGAAAATATTGATCTTCGTTGTGCACCTATAAAATATTTTAGAGGATTATACCTCGATGGGAAGAAACTATGACTTTCGGCATAAACATCACATATGGTCCACTGGTTTCAAGGCTAAGCAAAGCAAAATAGCATTAATGGAAACAATACAATTTAATAAAAATAAACTAAAACAAAAAGAAAAAATATGAGGAAACAAAAACGTTGGGCTAAAAAAAAAAAAAAAACAATGATGCATTCACAGATTATCAAGCCACTGCAACTTCTTCAGGCATTCAACTGTTTGTTGTGGTACATGTTTGGACAGTAGTCATTTAGCAGCACTGATTCGGCAATAAATAACGACGCATTGTGTCTCAGTCCTGGCCTGCACCAGCATTGCAGCTACAGTCACATTTACAGCTGTAACCTACTGGCTCTAACAGCAGAGGAGACCTCAAAACCGACTGTACAAGCTTCGTCACACTGTGACAACAAATATATATATATTAAAAAAGGGAAGAAAGGAAAAAAAATGCAGGCCTGAAATAAAATGACTCCACTGTCAGTAGGTCAGAGTTGACAAACAGTCCATTGTCCACCAGAAGTAAGAGTTGCCACCAAAGCTTCTGATCGTGGTATGAAGCCGATAGGAAAAACATCTTAAAAGAGCATGCTCTGTCTTCTGTTCTTCCCGTGCCCTGCAAACAAGACCAGAAGACATATTACACCCAGTGAACGATCACGATGGGCAATCGTGTTGTAAGAGATGTAGATTTGTATCTGGTAATGTGGAAATTATCAAGATCTCAGGAACCAGAAACTGTCATGTATGAAAAAAGTGCCACTGAGAAAGAGCAGATTTAACACTCCAAGCTCAAGAGCAGTGATGATCAAACGTGCTCGGAGAACGTGTCATCAGAGTATCTTGGGCGTGCACAGATAATATGTTCCAGTCCCTGCGGCTGCATGTGTTTAGGCTGCCCAACAGCGGCAAAACATGCAGCCGCAGAGACTCCAACATATTATCCGAGCATGCCCAAGATACTCTGATGACACGTTATCCGAGCACGTTTGCTCACCACTGCTCATGAAGTAACAAGTCCAATTTTCCTTTTAAGAACCTTCTGATATATGTGTGGACTCTGCTCAGTAAGTTATTGATATTACAGATATTAATCACAATTCTTGTGCAGTCTTCCTAAAATAAAAAGGGAACCCTAGGTTAATGCTGCATTTACTACTAGTGGCATGAATTAGTGCATGGCTGTGCAATTGGAGCTAGATGTTTTTCACTATGAAACATAGCTTAAATCGCCAGCATGTGGGCTAGAAGGGTATAAACTGGTTAGTCCAATGTTGTGCCCGGCCAGCTTCTAGATGCACAGCTTCAGTTGGGAGAGACTAGTCCATCAACCGGAGCGGGACGGTAGCAACCTTGTATGTTCTGCCTGATGGGATACAGCCCACACTGCTGGATAGATTGTGCCACAACTGCTATTCACATCTATTGCATCTGTAACCTACTAAGCGCTAAATCCACCTTTGTTTATATTGGATACTTTCATGGTTGATTATTACTATGGGACTTGGGTCTTGGAAATTCTACTGCCCTAAAGTGTTGTACCTTAAAGTCTTACATTGTCTCATCACTTTGCAGCTAGCCTTTGTCATAAATAAAACACCACTTGAGTATTTTTTGTTTTTCCGTCAGTGCTGGAGTAGTGCTTTGAATGTAAGTTCCCTGCCCGCAGTTATGTACCAGCCTCTTTATGGTTTCTCGGCACCACGCTGGTCCAGCGGTGCCATCTTGTGAGAGCAGCTTCAGTCTAGCCGGAAATCAGAAGTTATGTCACAAGCTCTCAATGCAGGCCTATGAGAGCCAGACTTGTATGGAGTTGTGACCTCCATGAAACATTGGAGCAGCAGGGAGGTCACAAACTGCAGGAGACGGACCGGAGCGGTGGCAAAAACAGATGAAAACTTCGGAAAATGAGTATCAGAAATTCGGTAACAAAATCTGCATCCTGAGAATTCTCTGTAAGCGTGTGTGTTGCTTCCCTATCCCTTGGTGTTCTTTGAATTTGGGCACTGCCCACACGAGTTTTCCAGAGAAAAGTCCTTTAAAAAGGGTTGTTTTTTTTTTCAAGAAACTGTACCCTCATAAGGTATGTGCAGACGTAGTAAAATGCAGTCCTGGCACAGGCAAGAATTGGAACAATCACTTAAGGCAAGCTACATACCTGCTTCTGGATAGGAAGAATTCCGAAAACCAGGATCCTTCTGCAGCTGGATATCCTTAAGACTGAATATTGATATATCTGAAAGATAAAAATGTGTATGTAACAAATTTATAACAGGGTAACTTACAATCCATGGTGTGCTGCTTTGTGGAATTGGTCATTTATCTACCGTATTGTTTTCCAAATCTTGCTTTCCTGGGTAACGCTAGGCGGTGGTTAGTAGTGAAGCGCGAGCGTGCATCGGGGTGCTCGGGTACGCATCAAGTATCGAGGGTGCTCATATCCCCGCCCCGCATGTTTATTGGCTGTCTTAACAGCTACAAAACATGTGAGGATTGCCTGCCATACATGGTAATGCCGTAGCCATGTTTATTGGCCGTATAACAGCCGCTTACCATGTAGGGCGGGGCCTCGAGTGCCAGGGAAACTATGCGTACCCGAGCACCCCTAGAAACAATCGAGTGGTGAGCACGCTCACTCATCACTAGGGGTTAGTATTGTATGTGCACGGCACACAAATGGAAACTTTTAATAGACTATTATGGGACTGGCAAATTTTGTTGGGATGTTATTGCAGTGCTGGTCCTTCTACATTTACAGAGCGGCACCACCTTGCAGGTAGGTGATCTTAGTATGAGGCATTATCACTAGATGTCAGGAAGAATTCAGAATACAGTTTTTTTTTCTAGGTAATTCCAATCTAATTAGAACAAATTAGAAATAAAAGTATTACTTTCTGGTAAGCTATTTATTTTTGTTCCCAGACTTCTGAAGTAAGCATGCTTCATAGCCTCTTCTGCTGAAATCCTCCTCTTAGACTCGTACTGCAAGACAAAAAAGGTTTGTTAAGACCCCGCATTGCATGTACACAGGGGTAGGCAGCAGGAAAATACATCTCTATTTGTTATTTGGTCAATCCCACTTACAAGGTGAAATGACATTTGAGACTTTAACGCATCAGAACCAATCTAGAGAATGGCACACACAGAACTGCAATGCAACATCTACACTAACTGGCAGAACACAATTTACTTATTCATTTCAGCCATTTTTGCATTCCTCTTCTGCTCTTTAGTTTTCATATATCAATCACTATTGTGTTCAGATTCTTTTTGTAGTTAAAGGGGTTGTTTGGGGAATAGAAACTACTGCTAAAATGCGCCAGCCTGCCTCAAACAACACAATCAATATGCAAGCTCATAGATTCACTGTAGACCCCATTATGCCGCCTACAGTCTCTGCTTCCTGGTCCCCTCACTGCAGACCCCATTATGCCGCGTACAATCTCCGCAGGTCTCCCATTACTGATGTCCTCACTGCAGACCCCATTATGCCGCCTACAGTCTCCGCAGGTCTCCGATTACTGATGCCCTCACTGCAGACCCCATTATGCTGCCTACAGTCTCCGCAGGTCTCCGATTACTGATGCCCTCACTGCAGACCCCATTATGCCACGTACAATCTCCGCAGGTCTCCGATTACTGATGCCCTCACTGCAGACCCCATTATGCCACCTACAGTCTCCGCAGGTCTCAGATTACTGATGCCCTCACTGCAGACCCCATTATGCCGCGTACAATCTCCACAGGTCTCCCATTACTGATGCCCTCACTGCAGAACCCATTATGCCGCCTACAGTCTCAGCAGGTCTCCGATTACTGATGCCCTCACTGCAGACCCCATTATGCCGCCTACAGTCTCCGCAGGTCTCCGATTACTGATGCCCTCACTGCAGACCCCATTACGCTGCCTACAATCTCCGCAGGTCTCCCATTACTGATGCCCCCACTGCAGACCCCATTATGCCGCCTACTTTCTCCGCAGGTCTCCGATTACTGATGCCCTCACTGCAGACTCCATTACGCTGCCTACAGTCTCCGCAGGTCTCCGATTACTGATGCCCTCACTGCAGACCCCATTATGCCGCGTACAATCTCCGCAGGTCTCCCATTACTGATGCCCTCACTCCAGACCCCATTATGCCGGCTACAGTCACCGCAGGTCTCTGCTTCCTGGTCTCCTCCTTGACTAAACAGAAATGGCAGGAGATACTTGCTCAGCCAATAATTGGCTGCATCTTTAGCCATTTCCAGTATGTTAAGACCGTGACCAGGAAAAACAGACCAGCAAACCCCAATTTAGCACCCAACCAGGAGCACCAGTAGATCAGTGAGGCGGATTATTCATTCATTTATGCAGTCTGGGGCATTGAAGCAATAATTTAGCCAAAAACAATGTTCAGATAGCTCACTAACTCACAATTACACAAGCATGTGTTCTGATGCAAGGGTCCAAACTATCTAAATTCCCCATCCAGACTGGAAAAAAAAAAATATCGCCAAAGGGGGGGAAACAACTTTCAACAGCATCATCCAAAAAAGCAAATCATTTACTGGATATTCAGATCACAGCACACATCAGCCGGCACAGAGGCCATAATTACTCAAGTGCACTCACCCTGCATATGTGCGTGTGAGAAAGGCCGCCGTGTGATATGTAGTGTGATGTGGACTTGCAATCATTTATTGACCTTTTTGGACACCGTCGCTGGACCTCTCATTTTTTCAGCAATAATTTATATTTCCTGGACAACTATTATTTTTATATGTCAGTTTCTCACTGTCAGCAGATTACAGCTGGCTATCAGCAGCCATCCTTTCTATATAATTTTTCCATTCTAGCAATACACTGAAGCCGATTCATTAAGACACCCTTTCCACCCACTTTGGACAAAGGTCGCAATATTTGTAGCAACTTTTTAAAGTGTTTTACGTAATTTTTCTGGCATATAAACACTTTGATGAATTGGGCCCTTTATCTGCAATGAAGGGATGTTGCCATACACAAAACAAAACCTTCTATGGTTCTCCACCTGGGGTACACACCATAGGCAGAGGGGGAGAAAAGGGAGGCTGTGGGGGGAGAAAAAAAAAAGGATTGGCTGAAGCGTCAGCCTCAATCCTGGTGTGTCACTGTCAGCTACAGCTCAAAGTGCGTGTTATGTTAATTGTTTGGACTCAAACACAGGGAGCTTCATTCCTGCAGTCAGGCCATGACGTAGAGAGCAGTATGCTGGGAGCGGTGATCTGTGCCCTATGGGCCAATAGTCAGCAGGTATTTGATCCCCATTATCTCTGATCTGCCTAATGCAGATCATGTATCAGCTTCCTCCTACCAGATGTAATAAATAAAAACAGCATTATACATGGACCCATAATAATGGACATTTATGACAGAATATTTAGTTTGAAATTACATGAATATTGCTTGTCACAAACCTAGTTGTGTGAAAGCAGCCTACATCGGACAGCAATAGCCTATTTTATCTTTAAGAACGCATGTCTGCAACGTGATCAAATAATTCCTACCTGGAGAAACCTGGTTAACAGCTCGATTCCTTCAGAATCTAACCTAAAATAAAATCATGTAGACTGTTAGACAACACAATACACATCAGAAAATAAGACTGTGATGGCAGAAAGTACAGGGAATGCACTCGGGCACACTGAGCGACTTGGCACATGCTGTGGCAGAACTGATCATGAACAGTGAGCCGACCACTTGAAAGGCAGCAGCTATACAGCAAGGTCATTGAAGCAGAGGAAATCTTTCAACTGGAAGTGGTAGACACAAAATGGCATACAGTGAACTGCTATAAGAAGGATTAGGAATTGTTCAGTGTAATGAATAGCAATATTAAAGATCAGGAAGGAGGCAAATATATTTCACTGAACTGTGTCACTTGCATGAAATATTATACAGCCAAAAATACTTTGTTGCAGCCTGTTATTGATTATATCTGAATACTATTAGTTCACAGATTCTGAATTGCTAAGTATGTAGGTACCATGGTCTTCAATGTGACTAAGGATCATGACTAACTACCTTTTTTATTAACATTTTTTCGAACATGCAGTCTGATCAAAATATATACACGAGACACTTTTACTTCAGATGATGAACAATTAGCACATTCAAATTCAGACAACTAATGCTAAGGTTATTTTATGCAAAACTAAATATTTACCAAATCAATACCTTTTTTATTATGCCACCATATATACGGCACAGTCCGGTCTGATGGGTATCGGTGGTCTTGCTTCGGGGCCTCCTCTCTCTTTGCAATCACTGTTCTATGTCATCCACACACTGCCTTCAATCGTGCCCCAGCGCAGGCATATTGTGCTCTGCCTTGCCAAGGACAGAGCAAAGTACTGTAAAGAGCATGCTCCGAGAGAGGCAAAAAAGAGTGCGGAGGACCCGAAAGTAAAGCCAACACATGCGCGCGATTGGGGACACTGTCGACGACATAGGATGAGTCAGCCACACAAAGCAGGCCAGGAGGACTGTGACTGCGTGGAGAGAGGAAGCCCCTAAGCAAGATGAGCAACGCCCTTCAGATCGAACCACACCAAATGGTAGGATAATGAAAGTTATTTTTGTTTTTTTTGGGCTATGCAGAGGGTATGTGGTGGGACTTTACAGCATTCTATCAAGCTGTATGTCAGAGGCATTAAGGGTGGTGGCTAGGGTTGAGCGACTTTTATTTTTATAGGATCGGGTCGGGTTTCACGAAACCCGACTTTCTCAAAAGTCGGGTCGAGTGAAATCGGCCGATCCTATAAAAAAGTCGGGGTCGGGGTCGGCCGAAACACGAAACCCAATGCAGTGCAATGGGATACTATGGTTCCCAGGGTCTGAAGGAGAGGAAACTCTCCTTCAGGCCCTGGGTTCCATATTAATGTGTAAAATAAAGAATCAAAATAAAAAATATTGATATACTCACCCTCGGACGCGCCCTGGTACTAAACGGCAGCCTTCCTTCCTAAGGATGAGCGCGTGAATGACCTGCGGTGACGTCGCGGCTTGTGATTGGTCGCGAGCGGTCACATGGGCGGTCACGCGACCAACCACAAGCCGCGACGTCATCTAAGGTCCTTCACGCGCTCATTCTTAGGAAGGCTGCCGGAAAGAAGCAGGGCGCGTCCGAGGGTGAGTATATCAATATTTTTTATTTTGATTCTTTATTCTGATACCGATTCCCGATATCGCAAACATATCGGAACTCGGTATCGGAATTCCGATACCAGATTCAGAAGATCGCCGACCTCATGGCCGACCCCACACAGGGGTCGGGTCGGGTTTCATGAAACCCGACTTTGCCAAAAGTCGTCGACTTCTGAAAATGGCCGACCCGTTTCGCTCAACCCTAGTGGTGGCGATAACTTATATTGGTAAAACCTGGTGACAAGTTCCTTTAAATATATCTATGGGACCCAACATGGCTGATGTTTTCCCAAAATTTAAATGGAACTCATAAAATACTCATTTTAATCTTAGAATTATGCAGTAATTGTTGGGGGAATTTTCCAAATCTACCAGCATAATCAGGTCTAAGACCTCTACTTAAGAATGCATGCAGTTTGAATTGATAAAGCGGATGACAATTAATACAGTAGAAAGTTGCAGTATATTACTTGGATATGTAATAGATCAGTATTTATATAAAAACCAGGGGCAACAGAACTGGAGATAGTGGAATGAGCATCAAAACAAAGATTATATTTTATTTACCCCAAACAAATATATTATACAATTTGCACGACTGCTATGATGGCATAGAAGTGTACTGACACCAAAAATATGCAAAAAGTGAGCATTGTATAAGGACACCTATTTCATAATATTACTAAAAGACTAAAAAAAACCTAAACATATATGTGTATATATAGATAGATAGATAGATATTGAGAAAGGTCCACATCCTGGACTGAAACGTTGCACATGGGCCAATAAACCACTTTTATTTTTTCTATTGGAGTGCTGCCTTCATTTTTCTGGACAATAGCATGAGGTTTGGTATATACCTGGAAGGATTTTTTGCACCCTTTGTTTTCTTTTGGTGCTGCTTTTTGTTTTCTTATATATATATATACACACCGTATTTTCTGGTGTATAAGACGACTGGGCGTATAAGACGACCCCCAACTTTTCCATATAAAATATGGAATTTGGGTATACCCGCCGTATAAGACGGGGGTCATCTTATACGGCGTGTGGTTCCCAGGGTCTGGAGGAGAGGAGACTCTCCTTCAGGCCCTGGGATCCATATTCATGTAAAAAATAAAGAATAAAAATAAAAAATATGGATATACTCACCCCTCCGACGGACCCTGGACCTCAGCGGTGCAAGCGTCTGCCTCCATTACCAAGAATGCAGTGAGTGAAGGACCTGCGATGACGTCGCGGTCACGCGACCGCTCATGTGACCGCGACGTCACCGAAGGTCCTTCACTCTGCATTCTTAGGAACGGAGGCAGACGCTTGCACCGCTGAGGTCCAGGGTCCGTCGGAGGGGTGAGTATATCCATATTTTTTATTTTTATTCTTTATTTTTTACATGAATATGGATCCCAGGGCCTGAAGGAGAGTCTCCTCTCCTTCAGACCCTGGGAACCATCCAGGATCGCTCTGTGCACCCGTACCCGGCGTATAAGACGACCCCCGACTTTTGGGACAATTTTTAGGGGTTAAAAAGTCATCTTATACGCCGGAAAGTACGGTATGTGTGTGTATATATATGTATATATATATATTTACACTCACCGGCCACTTTATTAGGTACACCATGCTAGTAACGGGTTGGACCCCCTTTTGCCTTCAGAACTGCCTCAATTCTTCGTGGCATAGATTCAACAAGGTGCTGGAAGCATTCCTCAGAGATTTTGGTCCATATTGACATGATGGCATCACACAGTTGCCGCAGATTTGTCGGCTGCACATCCCAAAGATGCTCCATACAAGGCAGGATGGATCCATGCTTTCATGTTGTTTACGCCAAATTCTGACCCTACCATCCGAATGTCGCAGCAGAAATCGAGACTCATCAGACCAAGCAACGTTTTTCCAATCTTCTACTGTCCAATTTCGATGAGCTTGTACAAATTGTAGCCTCAGTTTCCTGTTCTTAGCTGAAAGGAGTGGTACCCGGTGTGGTCTTCTGCTGCTGTAGCCCATCTGCCTCAAAGTTCGATGCACTGTGCGTTCAGAGATGCTCTTAGGCCTACCTTGGTTGTAACGGGTGGCGATTTGAGTCACTGTTGCCTTTCTATCAGCTCGAACCAGTCTGCCCATTCTCCTCTGACCTCTGGCATCAACAAGGCATTTCCGCCCACAGAACTGCCGCTCACTGGATTTTTTTTCTTTTTCGGACCATTCTCTGTAAACCCTAGAGATGGTTGTGCGTGAAAATCCCAGTAGATCAGCAGTTTCTGAAATACTCAGACCAGCCCTTCTGGCACCAACAACCATGCCATGTTCAAAGGCACTCAAATCACCTTTCTTCCCCATACTGATGCTCGGTTTGAACTGCAGGAGATTGTCTTGACCATGTCTACATGCCTAAATGCACTGAGTTGCCGCCATGTGATTGGCTGATTAGAAATTAAGTGTTAACAAGAAGTTGGACAGGTGTACCTAATAAAGTGGCCGGTGAGTGTGTATATATATATGGAATGGCTTGAAAAAGGATTGGAAATCCGAAACGTTGCCACGCCGTCCAGGCATTAAAACCCACTTTTTCTACAAAATATATATATATATATATATATATATACACACACACACACATACACACACACACATATACATAACATACATACATACACACACACACATACATTGATTGTGTACACAGTTTCATTCATTCATTCCAGAACTGCGTGTTACTGCTACACAGAACGACTTACCTTGGGGCATGATTAATTAGAGGCTGAGGTTTGTACTTGGGAAAATTGTAGTTCCGAAACTCATCGTTAGAAGAAACTCCAGGCCAGGTTTCTTCAGTTGGAGTGCCTGAAAAAAAATAATAAAAAGAAAGTTAACCGAGCATGAACAGTACAATCATAAGTTGCCGACAAATTTCAGTATGTCTGTGGCAATTATCTAACAATCCTCAGAGTCTGTATGCTATACATGCAGACTGATGAAAGGGAATTACCTCCAAAATTCAGTTCTATAGATTAAGAACACAAAAACCTTAGAGAGAGGTGATGGAATGGCCGGTGGGTCTTTTGGAATCAAACTTTTAGGGCTCCATTCAGCCATTATTTCAGGTACAAGTGCCATTTGTAGTTTCACAGATAGAACACATACCCGTTAAAATATATGAGGTTGTTGATATGTCAATGTTTTATGCTGACAATGTCCACCACAAAAAAAATCAAGTAGACTTGCCAGGTTTTTATAACGGTCTCAGGTCAAAATTATGCATATAAGCTTATACACCGTGTGCAGAATTATTAGGCAACTTGTATTTTAGAGGATTATTTTTATTATTGATCAACAACTATGTTCTCAATCAACCCAAAAGACTCAAATATCAAAGCTTAATATTTTTGAAAGTTCGAGTGGGTTTTTTCTTTTTAGATTTGGCTATCTTAGGAGGATATCTGTTTGCGCAGGTAACTATTACTGTGCAGAATTATTAGGCAACTTAATAAAACCTAAATATATTCCATCTCACTTGTTTATTTTCACCAGGTAAACCAATATCACTGCCCAAAAATTTTGAAATAATAATTTCTGACATGCAAAAACAAAACCCCAAAAAATTAGTGACCAATATAGCCACCTTTCTTTATGATAATAATAATAATAATATTTTTTTATTTATATAGCGCCAACATATTCCGCAGCGCTTTACAACTTATAGAGGGGACTTGTACAGACAATAGACATTAAAGCATAACAGAAATCACAGTTCAAAACAGATACCAAGAGGAATGAGGGCCCTGCTCGCAAGCTTACAAACTATGAGGAAAAGGGGAGACACGAGAGGTGGATGGTAGCAATTGCTTTAGTTATTTGGACCAGCCATAGTGTAAGGCTCGGGTGTTCATGTAAAGCTGCATGAACCAGTTAACTGCCTAAGTATGTAACAGTACAGACACAGAGGGCTATTAACTGCATAAAGTGTATGAGAACATGATGCGAGGAACCTGATTATGTTTTTTTTTTTTTTTGAATGGGCCACACAGGGATGGTTAGGTTAATGCATTGTGACGGTAGGCCAATCTGAACAAATGAGTTTTTAGGGCACGCTTAAAACTGTGGGGATTGGGGATTAATCGTATTAACCTAGGTAATGCATTCCAAAGAATCGGCGCAGCACGTGTAAAGTCTTGGAGACGGGAGTGGGAGGTTCTGATTATTGAGGATGCTAACCTGAGGTCATTAGCGGAGCGGAGGGCACGGGTAGGGTGGTAGACTGAGACCAGAGAGGAGATGTAGGGTGGTGCTGAGCCATGGAGTACTTTGTGGATGAGCGTAGTAGTTTTGTACTGGATTCTGGAGTGGATGGGTAGCCATTGTAATGACTGGCACAAGGTAGAGGCATCGGTGTAACGGTTGGTGAGGAATATGATTCTGGCTGCAGCATTCAGGACAGATTGGAGCGGGGAGAGTTTGGTAAGAGGGAGGCCGATTAGTAGAGAGTTACAATAGTCCAGACGAGAATGAATAAGTGAGACAGTAAGAGTTTTTGCAGAGTTGAAAGAAAGAAAAGGGCAAATTCTAGAAATGTTTTTGAGATGCAGATAAGAAGAGCGAGCCAGTTATCGGATGTGGGGGGAGAATGAAAGCTCGGAATCAAGGATGACCCCAAGGCAGCGGGCATGTTGCTTTGAAGTAATGGTGGAACCACACACGGAGATGGCAATGTCAGGCAAAGGTAGGTTAGTAGAGGGAGAGAACACGAGGAGTTCAGTTTTTGACAGGTTCAGTTTCAGATAGAGGGAGGACGTGATGTTAGAGACAGCGGTAAGACAATCACTGGTGTTTTCTAAAAAGGTTGGCGTGATAACAGTAGAAGAGGTGCATAATTGGGTGTCGTCAGCATAGAGATGGTACTGGAAACCAAATCTACTGATTGTTTGTCCAATAGGGGCAGTATACAAAGAGAAGAGGAGGGGGCCTAGGACTGATCCTTGAGGAACCCCAACAGTAAGGGGAAGGTGAGAGGAGGAGGAACCAGCAAAAGATACAGTGAAGGATCGGTCAGAGAGATAGGAGGAGAACCAAGAGAGAACGGTGTCCTTGAGGCCGATGGAGCGGAGCATAGTGAGGAGGAGCTGATGATCCACAGTGTCGAATGCTGCGGAGAGATCCAAGAGAATTAGCATGTAGTAGTGACCATTAGATTTAGCTGTTAGTAGGTCATTAGAGACTTTAGTGAGGGCAGTTTCAGTAGAGTGTAAAGAGCGGAAGCCAGATTGAAGACACTCAACAGCCTTCCATCTATAGATTCTGTCAGTTGCTTGATCTGTTTACGACCAACATTGCGTGCAGCAGCCACCACAGCCTCCCAGACACTGTTCCGAGAGGTGGACTGTTTTCCCTCCCTGTAGATCTCACATTTTATGAGGGACCACAAGTTCTCTATGGGGTTCAGATCAGGTGAACAAGGGGGCCATGTCATTATTTTTTCTTCTTTGAGACCTTTACTGGCCTGCCACGCTGTGGAGTAGTTGGAGGCATGTGATGGAGCATTGTCCTGCATGAAAATCATGTTTTCTTTGAACGATACTGACTTCTTCCTATACCACTGCTTGAAGAATTTGTCTTCCAGAAACAGGCAGTAGGTCTGGGAGTTGAGCTTCACTCCATTCTCAACCCGAAAAGGTCCCACTAGTTCATCTTTGATGATACCAGCCCATACCAGTACCCCACCTCCACCTTGCTGGACTCTGAGTCGGAGTGGAGCCCTCTGACCTTTACTGATCCAGCCTCTGGCCCATCCATCTGGCCTATCAAGAGTCACTCTCATTTCATTAGTCCATATAACCTTTGAAAAGTCAGTCTTAAGATATTTCTTGGCCCAGTCTTGATGTTTTATCTTATGTTTCTTGTTCAAAGGTGGTCTTTTTCAGCCTTCCTTACCTTGGCCATGTCCCTGAGTATCAAACACCTTGTGCTTTTAGTTACTCCAGTAACGCTGCATCTCTGAAATATGGCAAAACTGGTGGCAAATGGCATCTTGGCAGCTTCACGCTTGATTTTCCTCAATTCATGGGCAGTTATTTTACGCCTTTTTTGACCAACATGCTTCTTGCAACCCTATTGGCTATTTGCCATGAAACGCTTGATTGTTCGGTGATCACGCTTCAAAAGTTTGGCAATTTCAAGACTGCTGCATCCCTCTGCAAGACATCTCACAATTGTGGACTTTTCAGAGCCCGTCAAATCTCTCTTCTGACCCATTTTGCCAAAGGAAAGGAAGTTGCCTAATAATTAAGCAAACCTTATATAGGGTTTTGATGTCATTAGACAACACCCCTCCTCATTACAGAGATGCACATCACCTGATTTACTTAATTGGTAGTTGGCTCTCAAGCCTGAACAGCTTGGAGTAGGACAGCATGTATAAAAAGTATCAAGTGATCAAAATACAACTTGCCTAATAATTCTGCACAGTGTAGGTTCATGAAAATCACGAGTAACATTGAAATGTATAAGATAACTTTTGTCATTTATTTTTTTCATATATGAAAATCACTGATCAGACACTGACGAAACTCCCTATACAAAACACTGACGACACCTGAACCTTTTTTTTTTTTTTTTTCATTTGTATATGTGAGAAATTGCTGTCTGCATGAGACCCAACGTGAAGGTGTTTTGCCAAGTGTGCAATAAATTGGAGGGCTAGTTTGTATAGACTGCTGCTGCCCGTGGATCCTTCTGATGAATGGTAGAGATCTGTTGTTGGGGATAGAACGATAAGTTCCTTTGGTGCTTCTGGCTTACATTGAAAGGGGCTGTCACATATGGAGACTAGTGATGAGCGAACATGCTCGGATAACGTCTTGGCCAAGCACGATCAAGTGTTGTCGGAGCATGCTCGTATGTTATGTTTGTCTCCGTGGCTACATGATTTCCGGCTGTTAGCCTAAACACATGTAGGGATTGCGTAACAAAAAGGCAGTCGCCTCATGAGTTGAGGCTTTCTAGCAATATATGAGCACACCCAGATGCTCGGATAACACCCGAGCGGGCTCAGCTAAGACGTTCTCAGATCACGTTCGCTCATCACTAATGGAGACATTTCACTGGCTTTCCGTGGTTGATTCTGTGTAAAAGGAAGAAAATCCACCTTTTCACATATAGGGAGCATCGTTGCTTTATTGAATCTATAAAAACTACGTTATAGAGCCGGACTTGATCCTGCATCGGGTATGTACATATGGAATACACTAAATGAAAATATCATCATTTTACATACAGCTCTGGCAGAAATTAAGAGACCACTGCAAAATGTTCAGTTTGTCTGATTTTTCTCTTTATAGGTATATTGTTGAGTAAAATGTAAATTGTTCATTTATTCTATAAACTTCTGACAACGTCTCAGAATTTCAAAGCAATAAATTTTGTATTTTTTTATGAAAAAGATAAATGGTCAAAATTTAAAAAAAAGAATCAGTGCTTTCAGACCTCAAATAATGCAAAGAAAACAAGTTCATAATCATTTAGAAACAACAATACTAATGTTTTCACTCAGGAAGAGTTCAGAAATCAATATTTTGTGGAATAACCATGATTTTTTAATCACAGCTTTCATGCGCGTCTTGGCATGCTTTCCACCAGTCTTTCACACTGCTTCTGGCGTAAAAATTTTAGCAGTTCTTTTTTGTTTGATGACTTGTGACTATCCATCATCCTCTTGATTACATTCCAGAGGTTTTCAATGGGGTTCAGGTCTGGAGACTGGGCTGCCCATGACAGGGATTTGATGTGGTGGTCTCGTAATTTTTGCCAGAGCTGTACACCATATAATACTGAGGCAACACCCCATATGACATTTCCATCATCATACCTGCTAATTCATGCTCACACAACCCAATATGCAATGATGCTCTAACTCTCCCCCTTGGTATCGGAGTTACCGTATATACTCGAGTATAAGCCGACCCCCCTAATTTTGCCACAAAAAACTGGGAAAACTTATTGACTCAAGTATAAGCCTAGGGTGGAAAATGCAGCAGCTACCGGTGAATTTCAAAAATAAAAATAGATGTTCCATACCGTTCATTATGGCCCCATAGCTGTGCCATATAGTGCTCTGCACCGTTCATTATTGCCCCATAGCTGTACCATAGAAAGCTGTGCCATATAGTGCTCTGCACTGTTCATTATTTCCCCATAGCTGTGCCATATAGTACTCTGCACCGTTCATTATTGCCCCATAGCTGTGCCATATAGTGCTCTACACCGTTCATTATTGCCCCATAGCTGTGCCATATAGTGCTCTGCACCATTCATTATTGCCCCATAGCTGTGCCATATAGTGCTCTACACCATTCATTATTGCCCCATAGCTGTGCCATATAGTGCTCTACACCGTTCATTATTGCCCCATAGCTGTGCCATATAGTGCTCTACACCGTTCATTATTGCCCCATAGCTGTGCCATATAGTGCTCTGCACCATTCATTATTGCCCCATAGCTGTGCCATATAGTGCTCTGCACCATTCATTATTGCCCCATAGCTGTGCAATATAGTGCTCTGCACCGTTCATTATTGCCCCATAGCTGTGCCATATAGTGCTCTGCACCGTTCATTATTGCCCCATAGCTGTACCATAGAAAGCTGTGCCATATAGTGCTCTGCACCGTTCATTATTGCCCCATAGCTGTGCCATATAGTGCTCTGCACCGTTCATTATTGCCCCATAGCTGTACCATAGAAAGATGTGCCATATAGTGCTCTGCACCGTTCATTATTGCCCCATAGCTGTGCCATATAGTGCTCTGCACCGTTCATTATTGCCCCATAGCTGTGCCATATAGTGCTCTGCACCGTTCATTATTGCCCCATAGCTGCGCCATATAGTGCTCTGCACCGTTCATTATTGCCCCATAGCTGTGCCATATAGTGCTCTGCACCGTTCATTATTGCCCCATAGATGTACCATAGAAAGCTGTGCCATTGCTGCTGCTGAAATAAAAAAAACAATGACATACTCACCTCTCTTGCTTGCAGCTCCTCAGCGTCCCGTCCCGGCGTCTCTCCGCACAGACTGATCAGGCAGAGGGGGGACGCACTATAAGCGTCATCGCGCCCTCTGACCTGCACAGTCAGTGCGGAGAGACGCCGGGAAGATGGAGCGGCGCCCGGCGTGTGGAACGCGGACAGGTGAATATGTAATACTTACCTGCTCCCGGCGTCCCGCTCCTTCCCCTGGACAGCTGGTCTTCGGTGCCGCAGCCTCTTCCTCTATCAGCGGTCACCGTTACCGCTCATTAGAGAAATGAATATGCGGCTCCACCCCTATGGGAGTGGAGTCCATATTAATTTCTCTAATGAGCGGTAACGGTGACCGCTGAACAGGGGAAGAGCTGCGGCACCCGGAGACCGTGGGACTGCAGGGACAGCGCCAGGAGCCCCGGAAGCAGGTAAGTATGCCTCAGCGCCCTCTCCCCCTCACCCGCCGACCCTGCCGCCGACCGTGACTCGAGTATAAGCCGAGAGGGGCACTTTCATCCCAAAAATTTGGGCTTAAAATCTCGGCTTATACTCGAGTATATACGGTACCTTTAATCCTGGTTGCTTGTACCACAGTCCCATTAGACTTGTAGATGAGACATTTGTCTCATCTCACCCTCTCCATTACACTGAGGTTCGGCTAACCAGGGGTGTTGTTCTTTATCCATTCCTGGTTCTCAATCAACAAAATGTAGTTACCTCGACTCCCATTGTTATACACACCTTTGATACAAGCAGTGCCAGGAATTACACTGGTGCACTATTGTAGTATGTCCTTGGGTTATTTAAATATTTTAATAAAGGTTGTTTTATGATCCTGTTCAGTGAAATCCTGTTTCATGTAAATCAGTAATATTTAGAATTCTACATACTGTAACTGATATTCAGTAACTTTTAAATCTAAATAAAAAAATGGCACAGCCCCACACTGGTGGTATAGAGAAGTCTACAATGGCATAACCTTCCTACAGCTAAAAATGGCCAAAGCAGACATTGTCTATTTCTGTAGAGAGGCTCTGACTGCATATGGCCTGCCATCATCTTTCAGCAATCACGGAAATATCCTCCTGGATAAAAAGTCCTATTTAGTGATGAGTGATCATGGAATGCAGACTTTGAAATAGAGACCACCACTATCCTTGCCAAAGAAGAAACTATAAAATGCAGTTAACTCCCAAGTGACAAAAGCACAGCTGAGGGGAGGAGAACGATAAATTCAGCCCAACAAGAAACAATCAATGCACTTTTTCATCAAGTAAGAATGGGGACATTTACCTAGAAGTCGGAAAATTAAGTGAAGCTCGTCTTCTACTGTGGAACCTGGAAAAAGTGGTCTTCCTGAAGCCATTTCAAAAAATATACATCCGACCCCCCTTGCAGAAAAAAAAACAAATACAATACATTTAGTTTTCAATGCATGCAAAGCCAAAATGTATACGTGTAAAGGCAAAATACTTTGTGATAAATGAATTTAAAACTGATTGTAATTCAGATTTTTCATGGCAATGAACAATTATTAAACATTCATAGTAATCTTATATCCATAGCAAGTAAGAAATAATAAATGTGCCAGAATTTTTTTTGTTAAGTTAAAGACAACGTTCCCCTCCCCCAACCTGTTATTATTCTGCCAAAGCAGACAATGATAACAGTATTAAAAAGGAGAAAAATCCTATAGTTTCACCTGTACAGCAACTATGCAGATTTAAGTAACAGACTGCAAACTGTGACGTCAGATTGAGCAGTCATACGGACTCCCTGCACACTCCTGCTTCTTCATACCCTGCCATATCCATGTTAGGGACAGATGGAAGGGACAGGAACAAAGGTTGTTTACAGACTGTGATCACAGATCTACACAGGGACAAAATGCACAACCTCCTTACCGCCAAGAACATCAGCAATGCATCAGGACTTTAAAGGTACCTTCACACGAAGCGACGCTGCAGCGATAGCGACAACGATGCCGATCGCTGCAGCGTCGCTGTTTGATCGCTGGGGAGCTGTCACACAGACCGCTCTCCAGCGACCAACGATGCCGAGGTCCCCGGGTAACCAGGGTAAACATCGGGTTACTAAGCGCAGGGCCACGCTTAGTAACCCGATGTTTACCCTGGTTACCAGCGTAAAATGTAAAAAAAACAAACAGTACATACTCACCTGCGCGTCCCCCAGCGTCTGCTTCCTGACACTGACTGAGCTCCGGCCCTAACAGCAGAGCGGTGACGTCACCGCTGTGCTTTCACTTTCGGGCCGGCGCTCAGTAAGTGTCAGGAAGCAGACGCTGGGGGACGCGCAGGTGAGTATGTACTGTTTGTTTTTTTTACTTTTACACTGGTAACCAGGGTAAACATCGGGTTACTAAGCGTGGCCCTGTGCTTGGTAACCCGATGTTTACCCTGGTTACCAGTGTAAAACATCGCTGGTATCGTTGCTTTTGCTTTCAAACACAACGATACACGGCGATCGGACGACCAAATAAAGTTCTGGACTTTATTCAGCGACCAGCGACATCACAGCAGGATCCTGATCGCTGCTGCGTGTCAAACAAAACGATATCGCTAGCGAGGACGCTGCAACGTCACGGATCGCTAGCGATATCGTTACAAAGTCGTTTCGTGTGAAGGTACCTTTAATGTGCACGCACAGTGGGTATGGGACTTCTAGAAATCCCATCCACTATGCTGTAACATCTGGACGCTGTGATCTTTTTAATCATAGACCTGAGACAGGGACAAGGGGGCATCCTCTACGTCTGGAGGAAAGAAGGTTTAAGCATAATAACAGACGCGGATTCTTTACTGTAAGAGCAGTGAGACTATGGAACTCTCTGCCGTATGATGTTGTAATGAGTGATTCATTACTTAAATTTAAGAGGGGACTGGATGCCTTTCTGGAAAAGTATAATGTTACAGGGTATATACACTAGATTCCTTGTTAGGGTGTTGATCCAGGGAACTAGTCTGATTGCCGTATCTGGAGTCGGGAAGGAATTTTTTTCCCCAATGTGGAGCTTACTCTTACCACATTTTTTTTTGCCTTCCTCTGGATCAACATGTTAGGGCATGTTAGGTTAGGCTATGGGTTGGACTAGATGGACTTAAAGTCTTCCTTCAACCTTAATAACTATGTAACTATGCAGCGCTTACTTATTGTGTGCACATACCCTAAGAAAGAATCATTTGCGATCTCCTGATGTAAGGTCTGTATACTCCCTACCCAGGGGCTGTGGTGTGATCAGACCATGTTCCTGAATGGTCAGACACAGCCATTACACAGTACACAGCAGGGGCACATGAATAAGATTATCTCAGCACAGGAACATTTGTTTTAAACACATCCAAATGTGGAAATTATTATTATTCCAAGATCTATTGATTAAAATTAACTTTATTCGTGGGAAAACCCCTTTGAGTTATACATCAACTCATGTTTGACACAAACTTAAAATCGACATCTCAATATCTTCTATGTGTTCTTGCTTTCCGGAGAAATCAACATTTAACCAACATGCAAATAAGGCACTAAGTGCTCTTAATGTAGTAGAGCACCATAGACTGGCTCCCGAAGATCCTTCACCACCTAGCACCAGCCTCTTTAGCTTGACTGATAGCTTACTGGATGTGACACTAGGCAACAAAATGAGCTATCAATCAAGATAACGAAACTGGTGACCTTTGGGAGAAAAGGTTAGGAAAGTGTTCCTACATGCCTAGAACGCTTAATAAGCATATGAATTAAAATGCAGATTTCTTGGAAATGCAGACAGAAGATGTAACAATGTCCATGTATTTGGCTTTTAACGACCTGCCTGCCCATACATGTTTTATGGGGAAAGGGGGAGTGTTCAATCTTACTGTCAAATTCTCATTAAGATACTTTCCATGCGGAGAGGCAAATGCTTACCACCATTTAGGGCACTGAGATTTTTACACTCTTCAGTTTAGAGGACTGGAAGCATTTTAACATATTCAAAAAGTCACCTGTGTGAACTTTGCACACATAATTTTTTAGGTGATGTATATTTTTGCTTGAAAACAAATGCTTCGCTTGAAACAAATTTTTAGCAGCAAAAATACACTTGTAATGCCTATTATACAAAGTTTTATACCCCGAGGGAAATTTCATTGGAACAGCTGCATTTTCCTAATGTGCCATGAGTCCCTCTCTTTTTCTTAGATAAATTATAGAGATGTTGGGGGTGTAATTAATATATATTTAAAAGTATATATTTTACATAAAGTTTTTATTTCTGAATGTTTACAACTGTCCAGAAATTCTAGCCAGTGAAAGGATTCATTTATGTCAATACATATGGATGGCCAATACTTACCACATGTCAATTTGTGTTGAATATTCAGAAGACCCAAGGAGCACGTCAGGAGGCCTGTACCATAACGTAACCACCTCATTTGAGTAGGTTTTTGTTGGGACAGACTTTGCTCTCGCCAAACCTTTATTTTAAAGGGAAAAAACTAAAGTTAATAAAAAGGCAGGAAACACTATACCTACCAATAATCATGAAGAATCATTCCAGAGTATTCTACTTCTGAGTTACGGTGGTCTCACACATACTAATGGCAGGTAAATGGCGGAGCCTCAGCTAACATAGGATTCAATGAAATGGGAATATCCCTTAAAGGTTGTGTTATCTATTTTGAGTCAAGGTATACTCCTTGCCTTTCTGGCTCTTAAAACACAGATTGTAGTTGTAAAAAAGTTTCATCCCCACCAATGATTTCCATTGCAAACTGAGGGACCTTGTCTATTTTCAACCATGTTGGGATATACCCCAAAAATGTCAGAACGTTTCTAAATCTAAATCAGTATAACTTCTAAGTTGAGAAACCATGTTTCTTTACAACATAATATATGTAAAAAAGATCGAATGCCACTTTAAATTTTTCAACCTTTATTATTGCCAGGGGAAAAACTGATTTGCACTATATTCGACATTATGCAGTAAACTGGCTGCCCTTTTCCAACGACGTTCACTTCTCTAAGAGCAGAGGACAACCTAGAGTAGCACACGCTTCATTTCAGCAAATCATTTTCAACAACTGTCATTAGGGTTATGTAACCAAAGCTTTTTGTCCACAACTTAAAATGATCCATGTTAGAGTCAATCATCTGCAATAATGTGTGTGATCACAGTCCATTTGAGAGTCATTGTTTAGACAGTAACGACCCCCCAGCATCAATGTATGTTAAAATGAAGCTTACTGAACCGTAAGCTAGACCAAAGAATACATTTAAATGAGCATCTTAAGCATCATCCCTCACAGATGCTCAGATAATGACTGGACTTAAGGAAAAGGACACAGAAAAACGAATCTCTGAACTGACTCCAGGGGAAAGTAAAGGCCAGGCAGTGCAATCTAATTGGAAAAGAAATCCAATATTAGAAATCCTTTCTGGAGCTAGAAAAAATAATTATCTCCACATCAGAAAACTGTACCTGATGTATGGTCGCTTCCACCTGTCCGCATATTACTACTTGAATCACCAAACATACTAAGTGGAAAAGTGACAGCAAAAGTTCCACACTAGTGGCTTTCCCGGTCATTTTATTTTAGTCATGTGCTAAGCAGACGTGTGGCTGCAGGATTTTCCATCTTCCACTGATATCCCACCACTGCTCTCTCTATGGTTTCTTTCTGCTTGGGGTATCACTGGTTACGTCAGCTTTATTCTTAGGCACGATGTGCAGAAGAGAAAATCATCTTTTACGTATGCCCTGGAAAGCATTCCAGTGCAAGTCCTGCACAGATAAAAACAGTGTCTCTTAAGGGCATCAAGCCTATTAATGAGGCGGACGTCAGTAGGGAGGCCTCAACCACGGAGTCACAGGAGGAGCAGACCTGCAACAATGGCTGGACAGAGCTAGCGTCACCTGTGATGCCAACACCATGGCTGTGACGCTACCACTATTTAGTATAGGTTTTGTGGGAGGCTTAGAAGTAAAAAGCACAAGGCATTGAGGAGAAAAACAGAACAAAAGGAATAATGTAGTTCAGGGACATTATAAGAGATTAACACCAACCTCATGACTCTTCAGAAATCAAAACGAGGGTCAGAAAACAATATATATTAACATACAGACAGATGACTGATGGGGAAATGGGACTACTTGAATGGGCATATAGCAGTGTCCTGTGGTTGTTTCAATGGCCAAAGCGGGTAACCAAGAGCAATGCAACCAACTTACCGAAATCTGCTAACTTCAGCTCCCCCTTTTCATTGATGAGGAGATTCTGTGGCTTTAAGTCCCGATGAAGAACTTTTCTTTTGTGACAATACGCTAAACCTCTTAAAATCTGATACAAGAAAATCTATTGGGAAACAAAAAAATGTATTGGCTTTTAAATCCTGAATTGCAGAGCCTCATGAGTAACCGCCCTCCCCTCCAAAAATCAGTAACAGCCATAAAAATAGGAAACGGTGATATATTTCAGAGAATTTGGCTTTTTCCACCTCTTGGACTTATTTTTCAAGAGTAAAGCTATAAAATCAGTCTTCAGTAAAGACATATTTTTCTATTATTGAGATAGGAAATGATTGCTTAAAGGGCAGGGAAAGTTCCAAAATTTGTCAAGCAGCATGAATTATTAAAGGTCTCGTACAACTAGAACATGGGTGAAATCTACCAGAGAAAGAAACTTTGTTTAGACAGCAAGATCGCTGTGCAGCGGCTACATTGCCGCATAATGCAGGTGAATGGAGTTGCATTGTGATCCAGAGGATACCGTGACGAGTCTTAAAAGTTGAAATCCGTTGGATTTTTTTGTGACTTTTTTGTCACAGGACCAAGGTGACGCAATGTGACCCTATTCACCTGCATTACACAGCGAAGGAGCAGTTGCACAGAGCCATCTTTGCCCGCATGACCTGTGTTGTGGCCAAAGTCGCCGTCTAGCCAATGCCTAAAGCTTACTTTCATCATATTCAATCCAGATTAACAATTCAGGAGTTTCATGTACCTTTACATTGTGTATGCTCATAATGTTCCCACAGTCATCCATATATTGCTTCAAATCTTTGTCCTAGCAAGCAAACATAAAAAACATCGGTCACTGTAATCATATGATTCATAATTATGGGGTAAGGCAACATTACCCCCTTTACATAAACATATTGAAAAATAATAACCTGATATATAAACCATCATACAGTCATATTAAAAAAAAAAAAAAAAAAAAAGTTATGTATACACACAAATGGAAGTGCATACGCAATAAATGGGCATATACTGGGACTACAGAACAGAAGGACTGGTGTATCTACTATATAATTGTCTAAGGGTCACTTCCGTCTGTCTGTCCTTCTGTCTTTCTTTCTGTCACGGATATTCATTGGTCGCGGCCTCTGTCGGTCATGGAATCCAAGTCGCTGATTGGTCTCGCCAGCTGCCTGTCATGGCTGCCGTGACCAATCAGCGACGGCCACAGTCCGATTAGTCCCTCCCTACTCCCCTGCAGTCAGTGCCCGCTCCATACTCCCTGCAGTCGCCGCTCACACAGGGTTAATGCCAGCGGTAACAGACCGCGTTATGCCGCGGGTAACTCACTCCGTTACCGCCGCTATTAACCCTGTGTGACCAAGTTTTTACTATTGATGCTCCCTATGCAGCGTCATTAGTAAAAAAAAATCTAATGTTAAAAAAAATTAAAAATCATTATATACTCACCTTCCACCGGCAGGTTTCGGTGGCAAGGATGGTTTGCGCGAAGGACCTGCCATGACGTCACGGTCATGTGACCGCGACGTCATCACAGGCCCTGCGCGCCTGCGCGAGAAGGCCGTGCCATGACGTCACGGTCATGTGACCGTTACGAAATGGCAGGTCCTTCTCGCGCAGGCGCGAAGAAGCTGCGGTACCATGGGACAGGCAGTGACAGAGTCAGGAGCAGGTGAGTATTTCATATTCACCTGTCCGCGTTCCATCCCCCGGGCGCTGCTCCGTCTTCCCGTCCTCTTGCAGTGATTGTGCAGGTCAGAGGGCGCGATGACGTATATTAGTGTGCGCGCTGCCCTCTGCCTGAACAGTCAGTGCGGAGAGACGGAACGCTGAGGAGCAGCGACGAGAGGCGAATATGTGATTTTTTTTTTTTTAATTGCAGCAGCAGCAGCATTACATGTGGCACAATGCGGTATGGACCGTCTATGGGGCCATAAAGATCTGCATGGAGCATTATATGGGGCTTCTATGGGGCCATAACTGCATGGAGCATTATATGGGGCCATAACTGCATGGAGCATTATATGGGGCCATAACTGCATGGAGCATTATATGGGACATTATATGGGGCCATAACTGCATGGAGCATTATATGGGGCATTATATGGGGCCATAACTGCATGGAGCAATATACTACGTGACTGGCCAATATACTACGTGACTGGCCAATATACTACGTGACTGGCCAATATACTACGTGACTGGCCAATATACTACGTGACTGGCCAATATACTACGTGACTGGCCAATATACTACGTGACTGGCCAATATACTACGTGACTGGCCAATATACTACGTGACTGGCCAATATACTACGTGACTGGCCAATATACTACGTGACTGGCCAATATACTACGTGACTGGCCAATATACTACGTGACTGGCCAATATACTACGTGACTGGCCAATATACTACGTGACTGGCCAATATACTACGTGACTGGCCAATATACTACGTGACTGGCCAATATACTACGTGACTGGCCAATATACTACGTGACTGGCCAATATACTACGTGGACCTGCATATTCTAGAATACCCGATGCGTTAGAATCGGGCCACCATCTAGTTCTGGTTATAAGTAAGCTGAGCAGTGGTACTCAACGTCAGGCAGCAGTTGCAAAAGCAAACACGATTTTAGGGAGTACAAAAAAAGAAAATCCTCTGATCCAAATGTATGATTACCCCTCTATAAATCACTTGAAAGGCCACATATTGGGATTCAGTTTTGGGCTCCACTTTTTTTTTTTTTTTTTTTAAATCAAAAAACTATTTTATTGCGGTACAAACATAATATAGGAAGTACTAGATCACATGAGTACACTAGTATTTACAAAAAGTAAAACACACAGTAGCAAACCGCTCAAGAAAAAAGCATTTACTTCCCATCTTGAATATAAATGAAAACAACCCCCTAGCCTAACATGCCTTTTCCAAACCCAACAACCCCCCACCTGTGTTTGGAATAATAAGGACCAATTTTTCAGTTACTAAAATATAGAGAAGTTGTCTCTCCAGCGGTACAAGACTTATCCAAGAACAAACCGATTAAAGACTACACCCCTAGCAAGGGCTTCACATACTACTGTTGGGCATTAATACAGTCTCTCCACTGCTTTCCAAATTGGGCTATGATTCCCCTCTTAACGTAAACCTTTTTCTACATTAGAATACTGGTACTGAGACACTTCTACTTTAGTTGGAGTGTTGGACAGTCAATGTTTCGCAACAGACTGTCTTGTACGGTAAATTATTTTTTCTATGGCTAGTTATGGTGGGGGGAGAGGCTCCAGTATCTCCCACACACCCTAAGACACAAGATTTTAGAGGGAGTTCGTTGAATGTTATATGCCTCAGTTACCATCCTACCTACGCTGTCCCATAATTCCTCAAGTCTGGGACATGACCAGAGTATACAGACAAATCTGACCTCTCTCCTCTATATCTTGGACATTGGTCATCCAATCTGAGGTTCATTTTTTGGCATAATTTTTGGAGTTATATATGCTCTATGAATAAGAAATAATTTGGATCTTCACTGGACCATATTCATAGACACCTTTCTAGAGGATTCCAAAATGCTTTCCCATTCTTCCACAGAAATGTGCCCCAAATCCCTTTCCATCGAGACCTAATCAATACCATATGATCCCCTAAAATATTGGCTAGCAAAGATTTGTACATTAAAGGGAACCTGTCACCCCCCCCCAGGTTTGTATCTAAAAGAGCCACCTTGTGCAGCACCAATGCTGCATTCTGACAAGGTGGCTCTTTCAGTTCTTGGTGCTGTAACTGCAGAAATAATCGATTTTGCAATTTGTCCAAAATACCTTGAAACAGTCCCGGGGGCAGGTCTTTCTCCCCCTAATGCAGACGCAGCACCGCCGTCACTCATTTCCTCTTGGCGCCGCCTCCTCAGCGTTGTTTTCAACTGTCCCGGCGCCTGCGCTGTTATCTTATGCCTTGGGCATGCGCAGTTAGCGCTGCCCGTCTTCTGACATCATTTGATGTCTTACTGACTGCGCCTGTGCTGCCACGCTGCCTGAGATCCCGCCCCGCAGTGTGAATAAATCAGAAGACACTGCGGGGCGGGATGTCGGGCAGCGTGGCCGCACAGCGCACTCAGCTAGACATCAAATGATGTCAGAAGACGGGCAGCGCTAACTGCGCATGCCCAAGGCATAAGATAACAGCACAGGCGCCGGGACAGCTGAAAACAACGCTGAGGAGGCGGCGCCAAGAGGAAATGAGTGACGGCGGTGCTGCGTCTGCATTAGGGGGGGAAAGACCTGCCCCCAGGACTGTTTCAAGGTATTTTGGACAAATTGCAAAATCGATTATTTCTGCAGTTACAGCACCAAGAACGGAAAGAGCCACCTTGTCAGAATGCAGCATTAGTGCTGCACAAGACGGCTCTTTTAGTTACAAACGCCTGGGGGGGGGGGGTGACAGGTTCCCTTTAAATCAAGCCTTTAGCCTGTATAACAGAGAGCCTGTTAATCCTAATTAGGACCTTGAATGTATAGGTACATCCAAGGTCGCCTCCCGCTTTTGCTGTGGGCTCCAGCGATGAGCCTGCATCTTTTCCAGCACACGTTAGCTGTCCTTAACAGCCACACGTGGAATCGCAATCCACCTGCGACTCTTAACATATTAAATGTCGCTGTAAGTCTCTGACGTCAACTTTTAACATGATCGTGCCGGAAGAGCGTCCAAACCCCACCCATCGGGGCCTGTGTCACATGATCACAGGATGCTGATGAGTTGGCATGAAAACCCGAGGTCTGCAGGTGACCCGTGGTTGTCATTTCCAGATAGCTATGAGCGCAGACCAACGGCGGGCGCTCATAGCAGATGATCATTTTAGCTATACACAGCAGGGCTTCTACTCTCCCATGGAGACTATTGAAGCAAGTGAAAAATTAAAAAAAAAGTTTTAAAAAATATATATATAAAAATATAAAAGTTTAAATCACCCCCATTCAAAATAAAACAGAAGACATCATATTCACTGTCCCTGCATTTCCTGTGCTGAGCGGTCACGTGGTACCTCTCATTAAGGTAATGAATATGCACGTGTCTCCACTCCTATACAGGGTGATACAGGACAGGGTGATCCACGCACACAACAGGACAGGGGAGCCACACAACAGGACAGGAAGGGGGAGCCACGTACAAAGACAGGGGGAGCCACATACCAGGACAGGAAGGGGGAGCCACATACCAGGACAGGACAGTGCAACATACCAGGACAGGGGGAGCCACATACCAGGACAGGACAGGGGGAGCCACATACCAGGGCAGGACGGGGGAGCCACATACCAGGACAGGACAGTGCCACATACCAGGACAGGGGGGCCACATACCAGGGCAGGACGGGGGAGCCACATACCAGGACAGGACAGTGCCACATACCAGGACAGGGGGAGCCACATACCAGGACAGGACAGGGGGAGCCACATACCAGGACAGGGATGAAGGGACAATGCATACCCGGCTTATACTCGAGTCAATAAGCTTACCCAGTTTTCCGTGGCAAAATCAGCTGCCTAGGCTTATACTCGAATCGGCTTATACTCGAGTATATACAGTACTTTTTTGTTCACCGCAACATTGCATTAAAATGCAATAATGGACGATCAAAAGATCGTATACACACCAAAAGGGTAACCAAAACCTAATGTTATCAAATTCTGTGTCACATTGGTGGGTTCAAAATGCTCACTATGACCCCTGGATAAAGTCTTTCAGGGGTGTGGTTTACAATATGGGGTCAATTGTGGGGGTTTCCACTGTTTTGGCACATCAGGGTCTCCAAATGTGACATGGCATCTGCTAATAATTCCAGCAAATGTTACATTCAAGAAGTTAAATGGCACTCCTTCTATTACAAGCCCTGCCATGTGCCAAAACAGTTGTTTTCCCCCAGAAATAATCTGCATGCTCAGGGTTAATTGCACAACTAATTTTGGGGTCCATTTTCTCCTGTTACCATTGTGAAAATAAAAGTTTTGGGTCTATTTCCTCTGAAAAAAAAAACTGAAATGTTAATGTTTTCCTTCCACATTGCTTCAGTTCCTGTGAAGCACCTGAAGAGTTAATACACTTCTTGAATGTGGTTTTAAGCACCTTGAGGGGTGCAGTTTTCAGAATGGTGTCACTTTTGGGTATTTCTTGTCATATAGGCCCCTCAAAGTGACTTCAAATGTGAGGTGGTCTGTAAAAAAAACTGTTTTGTTCATTTAGTTTGAAAAAATGAAAAATCGCTGGTCAACTTTTAACCCTTCTAACAAAAAAAATGATGCTTCAAAAATTGTGCTGATGTAAAATAGACATGTGGGAAATGTTATTTACTAACTATTGTGTGTGTCATACCTCTGATTTAAGGGCATAAGAATTAAAAGTTAGAAAATTGCAAAATGTTCTTTTTTTGCCGTATTTCCATTTTTTTCACAAACAAACAAGTCATATCAAAGAAATGTTACCACTATCATGAAGTACAATATGTCATGAAAAAACAATCTCAGAATCAGTGGGATCTGTTGAATCATTTCAGAGTTATAACCTCATAAAGTGACAGTGGTCAGAATTGTAAAAATTGACTTGGTCATTAAGGTTAAAATTGTCTCGGTCATTAAGGGGCTAAGATGACTGTCACCAGGTTTTACTACCCAATCTAACACCACAATGTGGAGACGAAGACCCCGATTTCAATAATGTGGCACTATCTGGCCAGCTTACTGCAGTTTTAATAAAATCACTGTTTTGTCAGCAGGAGGAAATACAAGTCTGTTTTGACATTTTTTTTAATGATGATATACTATACATTGACATTTTAGAACGTTACTACGGAGTGTAATGCATATTCTCTAAACGTGTCACCGTCTAATAATTATTTCTTTCCAAAACTTAAAAACAGCCCGAAAAGATGACAATTTATGTTAAATGAGATAGTAATTGATGATGTGGTGTTGTGGCTTCCAGAATCGGCATTAATTTTTTTTTTCAGGATTAACAGGACTTTCTAACGCATTGGATGCAGAGAGTTGAAAAAAACAGTATTACTTTGAAAACATGTAGTGTTTTTCCTGTAGGTTAGATCAACTATAGTTCAATACTCCCACAGAAATGGTTAGGGATTGCTAATACATGACATGGGATGTGTATATACATTTGTGTGTACACACACCCTGTTGTGGATTTCAAACCCTAGTCATGTGTGAACCACGCTATACACTTTTTCCACTGGGGGTTGTAATATGAAGACGTGCCTGTATACCCATATACTTGTACACCGATATAAAGCATTCTCCCTAATACTATGAATTGGAAAAGTTGGTCAATAGGCTGCAGTGGGGGAATACACAACTATTGTTGCTAGTTGTAATCAATAAGCTGTTAGGTTAGCCATAATACATCCTGGTTACACATAAACACCCTGTAATCAGCGCCCCGAAACTACTGGATCCCACCAGCTCTCTTTACAGGGCCCTACAGCACGAATAAGTGCCGATCAACCAGTATACCATGCTCGCCTGATATTTTAATTTCTTAATACAAATCTTCGTTTTCAACAAGATTTACAGTTTGCATGAAGACCGGAGGAAATGCTTTCCATATACTTACCAGATATTCAAAGACCAGTGTTAATGATTTGTCCGTGTGAACAATATCATGTAAGGTGACAATGTTTGCGTGCTTTAGGTCCTTCAATAATGAGACTACAAAGAAGGGAAAAATATATTAGTGGCCTTTTAGTGCGTTGTCACATATTAAGCTGCTTTACATGTCGTCATTTATCAAGTCACCGACAATGGATTAATGCCGACATTATTACAATTAGTGTACATGCACCACTATTCTACGGTGTACAAATATTTAATCTCAGAAATAGCAGTTGTAAGCTCTTCGTAAAATACACTTATATAACATATGTTATTTGGCTGTATATACAGTAGCTTCTAGAAGTATTCACCCCCCACCCCTGGGCATTTTTCGTGTTTTGCTACCGCACAACCTGGAATTTGACATTTATTTTTTTTTGAGGGTATACATCAGTTCATGTAAAGAACATGGCTACAACTGTGAACATTTGGTTTTCATTTTTATTGTGAGGCAAACAACAAATAGGACAAAATAACTGAAAACGTCATTGTGCAAACCTTTTCCACCCCACCCTAAAGTCAGTACTTTGTAGAGCCTTCTTTTTCGGTAATTACAGCTGCAAATTGCTTTGGATAAGTCTCTATGAGCTTTCTAAATCTTGCCACTGGGATTTTTGTCCATTACTCAAGGCAAAACTTCTCCAGCGCCTTCCTCTCCTGAACAGCAATCTTCAAGTCTGACCACAGGGTCTCCATTAGATAAAGGTCTGGTCTTTGACCAGGCCATTTAAAAACATTTACACGTTTCCCTGTAAACCACTCGAGTGTTTGTTTAAGGCCGGGATCCCACGGCCGAGTCTCGCAGGTGAAATCCCTCCTCTGGCGCCGGCACTCCAAAGCGGAGCGTGCAGTCGCACAGCAATACATGGAGCTGCACGCTCCGCTCCAGAGTACCGGCGCCAGAGCTGGGTTTTCACCTGCGAGACTCCGCCGTATCTCGCGTATGTGGGATCTCGGCCTAAGAGTATGCTTTGGGTCATTGTCTTGTTGGAAGGTGAACCTCCGTCCCAGTCTCAAATCACTGACAGACTGAAAAAGGTTTTGCTCAAGGATATCCCTGTATTTCACACTATCCATTTTCCCTTCGACTCAAACCATTTTCCCTGTCCCTGCTGCCGAAAAACATCTTCACAGCATGATAGTGCCACTAGCATGCTCCACTGTGGGGTTGGTGTTCTTGCAGTGATAAGCGGTCTTGGTTTGGTGCCAGTCATAGCGTCTACTTTTGTGGCTAAAAAGTTAAATTTTTATCTCATCTGACCACAGCACCTTCCTTCATACATTTTATTATTACTTATTTATATAGCACCATTAATTCCATGGTGCTGCACATGAGAAAGGGTTACATACAGAGTTATAGATATCATTTACAGTAAACGAATTTACAATGACAGACTGGTACAGAGAGGAGTCTCCCAGGTGTCTTGGCAAACTCAAAACAAGCCTTACAATTTTTGTGTGTAAGTAAAAGCGTTTTTCTGCCCACTCTTTGCAAAAGGCCAACTCTATGGAGTGCATGTCTTACTGTGGTCGTATGGACAGATACTCCTTGCCAGGGGCTGAGAGTTTTGGTAGGAGGCACACATGGTACCATGGTCTTTGAATTTGACGATAATGGATTTGATGGTGTTCCGGAGGAACATCAGAGATTGGGATACATGTTGTTTTTTTTTGATAGCCCAACCATGACATTTTGCTGCTCAAAAACTTTGTCCCTGACTTGTTTGGAGATCTCCTGGGTCTTCATAGTGTTATTTGGTTATTGGTGCTTCTCACTTAATGGTGTTGCAGCCTCTGTGGCCTTTCAGAAAAGGCGTAAATATCCTGACAGACCATGTGGCACTTAGATTGCACACAGGCAGACTTCTTTTCATTAAGCATGTGACTAATGAAGGAAATTGCTTGCACCAGAAATATTTAGAGGCTTCATAGCAAAAGGGGTGAACACATATGCACATGACAATTTTTCATTATTTCATCAGATAAATATACTTTATGTGCATATCTTTCTCATGCCACTTCAATAACGCAGACTATTTAGTGATGATGCATCACACACATCAGATAAAAATATTCCTTCAGGCCTTGGGATCCATATTCATGAAAAAAAAAAAAAAAAAGAATAAAAATAAAAAATATGGGTATACTTACTGTCCCGACGGCCCCCGGCTCTCGGCAGTGCAAGCGGCGCCCTCCGTTCCCAAGGATGCATTGCGCGAAGGGCCAGAGATGACGTCGCGGTCACACGACTGCGACATCATTTCAGTCCTTCGTGCAATGCATCCTTGGGAACGGAGGCCGCCGCTTGCACCGCTGAGAGCCGTCGGACAGTAAGTATACCCATATTTTTTATTTTTATTCTTTTTTTTTACGTGAATATGGATCCAGGGCCTGAAGGAGAGTCTCCTCTCCTCCAGACCCTGGGAACCATCCAGGACCGCTCCCTGCACACTCCGTACTCGGCATATAAGATGACCCTCGATTTTTGAGACGATTTTCAGGGGTTAAAAAGTTATCTTATACGCCAGAAAATACGGTAATTCCTATGCAGAAAACTCAGTGTTTTATACTGTCAATTGAGTTCCTTCAATGTATTAACACGCAACATTGGAAAGAAAAAGTCACAGCCAGCAACATGCAAAGCTTTACCTTCTCTAATGGCTGTGCATGGAGCTCCTTCTTCGTGTTCCAGTCGGATTTCTTTCAGGGCTACAAGATTCTCCGTTAACTTACTCCTTCCTTTAAATACTGTGGCATAAGTACCCTGAAAACAAATATATATCCTAAGAATTCACATAGATAATATGCTACTGGCCACAGTGACTGCTTGTCCTAAGTACAAGGCACTGATAAACCTTGCATTTCTATGGATCTTCTAGCCAACAAGCTGATGACATTACTTATGGGAAACAAGTGAATGGCCAAGGATAATGAAACTGGTCAAGAATAATTATGAGCGCTCAGATGAGGTGTTACCCGAGCATGCTCGTGTGCTTCCAGAGTGTCATCGGAGTGCTCGAATAATATGTTTGTGTCCCCTCGGCTATTAGACAACCGCAACATGTGCAGGGATTGCCTGTTAGGCACTCCATGCATGTGTTGTTACTGTCTAACAGCGGCAAGACATGCAGCCACAGGGAATCAAACATATTTTTCGAGCATGCAGATGACACTTAGCACACGAGCATGCTCAGATAACACCTTATCCAAGCACGTTCGCACATCACTAGTGGTGATGAGCGAATATACTCGTTACTTGAGATTTCTCGAGTATGCTCGGGGGTCCTCCGAGTATTTTTTTTCTGTTCGGAGATTTCGTTTTTCTTGCCGCAGCAGAATGATTTACATCTGATAGCCAGCATAAGTACATGTGGGGGTTGCCTAGCAACCAGGCAACCCCCACATGCACTTATGTTGGCTAAGAGCTGTAAATCATTCAGCTGCGGCAAGAAAAACGAAATCTCCGAACAGAAAAAAAATACTCGGAGGACCCCCGAGCATGCTCGAGAAATCTCAAGTAACGAGTATATTCGCTAATCACTAGTCAAGAAAGGAAAAAAAGAATCTATATATCTATAAATTATATATACGCAAGACTCCACTCCTTTGTAAACTAAACAGTGAAAACTTCTGAACTTCTTATGCACTTGTCCCAGGTTGCCACCATAATCTCTGCTTTCATTTAGCAATCCAGGCTATTGATAAATACAGGTTAACTTTTACAACCTGAGGCGGATTGTCTATACACCCTACTTCTCATACCAGAGTTTGTAACCATATCTTCAGATTAGGCATTTATAATTTGATAGTGGAATGCATTGGCGGAAAGAATCTTTCTCCTGCCATGACAGTTTATTGCCATGTACCAGTGTAAAATGAAATGCCTCAGCCTTAGGTCGGGTCAGGTGGCCGTATATCATATATACTCAGACCTAGGGCTGAGGCATTTTAATCTATACTGGTACATGAGGTAAGGTTCTAGTCACCTGACAGCTGTAGTCAATCACAGGCCTCCATGGTCAGGTGACCAAAGAACGGAATGTCATTACTGCACTGGATGCAAGTGTTTAAGGAAGGCGAGTATACCAGATTGTAAATACTTGGCATGCTCCATTTTATTCCAATGGAGTGGAACCCTTCTTGAGTGTCCAATCTTCCTCACCGGAGTGCTATATACCTATGATACATATATATGGAGATACCAGATTGTGATTATTTGAAACCATCCTTGCCCCCTGTAAATTTTAAAAGGAGTGGCCCAGGCTTAGGACGAAAGTCTGCAGCCACTGTGACCGCAGACTGCCGAATTGTGCAACGTGCGCATATTTGGATATGTGGGGTCACAAGCCAATTAGACACGTTTGGCTTCTCTTGATAGAAGTGAATCATCATTATCCAATTCATTATCCATAAGAGAAAATAAATAATTTATAACAATGTAGTAGCTGGTTTATAAGCTTGGTATATCACATCTAGATTATATCATTATGAGATATTTACGAACCTCTCCGAGCTTCTCCAATTTGACGTACGTTTCCATCTTCCCAAAGCCAATTTCAGACTGTGATCACAATGTATAAAGAAAAAAATGTTATACTAGGATGGTACTGTAATTACAAATCGTTCAGGAAACAAAGGAGTATTAACAATTAATGTAAATTTTGTTTTTGTGTTTGTTAAAGGGAACCTGTCACACTAAGCCGTTAGGAACTAGAAGAGCCACCTTGTGCAGCAGTAATGCTGCATTCTGACAAGGTGGCTCTTTTAGTTATTGGTGCAGTCAAAGCAGAAATAATCCGTTTTATAATTTCGCAAAAATACCTGTCATTAGTCCTGGAGGCAGGTCTTAACCCCCCCTGCTGCACACGCCACACTGCCGTCACTCAAGGCTTCTTCGGCGCCGGGCGCCACCCCCTCCGCGCTGTTTTCAAATCAAATCCGGGGCCTGCGCTGTTCTGTTCTGCCTGGGGCAGGCGCAGTGAACGCTGCCCGTCTGACCTCAGATGCAGTCTTGCAGACTGCGCCTGTGTGAGGTTGCAAGGTTCGTTCCCGGCGATTGCAAGGATGATCGATCAGCTGAAGATACACACGCTGTAAGACGGGGGACCTGGGTGAGTGGCTGACACGCAGTGCGCATGCCCAGGAATCCCAGCCCCGCACTGTGCATAATGCATAACACACTGCGGGGCTGGGATTCACAAGCTGGGTGGCCGCACAGGCCCAGTCTGCGAGACTGCATCTGAGGTCAGACGGGCAGTGCTCACTGCGCCTGCCCCAGGCAGAACAAAACAGCGCAGGCGCCGGATTTGATTTGAAAACAGCGCGGAGGGGGCGGCGCCCGGCGCCGAAGAAGTCTTGAGTGTGGCGTGTGCAGCAGGGGGGTTAAGACCTGCCTCCAGGACTAAAGACAGGTATTTTTGCGAAATTATAAGACGCTTTATTTCTGCTTTGACTGCACCAATAACTAAAAGAGCCACCTTGTCAGAATGCAGCATTACTGCTGCACAAGGTGGCTCTTTTAGTTTCTAACGGCTGGAGGGGGTGACAGGTTCCCTTTAATTTAACAAATTAAAAATTAAAGCCAAAAGAAAAAACAAACAAATTGAGTATGTACCTATAGTAAGTAAATAAATAGTACATGTAAATAACATCGGGTACTTAGTTAACGCTATTTCGGTAAAAACTCCATAAAAGCTATACCACCAGGATGAGGTGTACCAAACTGGGACAGTCCTGGCCTGTCTCTAGTATTAAAACCTTACCTTGTCAACCAACTTCAATGTGCATAAGCCGCTCTGTGAAATGGGCACAGTGTGAACATGTTCTTATGCATTGGACATACACTAACTTATTATCTGACTCATTTCTTGGGTTTTTCTGCAATACCTTGTACTTTGTACAAACAGGAGCATGGTCCCATTTTCTGAGCTAGGCATTTATTTATATAGCTCCCCATGGACAGGTGGCTGAACAGTCGGGGCCCAGTGCTGCTCTGCCGGCACAATGTTAGCTTTCAGAAGGTCAAAGGAGCTAGTGGATAATCTCCGCGCTGCGGACAAGATTGAGACATATATTCCAGTGTAGTAAAAGTAAGATGATAGTTTATTTCAACACATTTCGAAGTACAACGTTACTTCTTCTTCAGGAAAAACCATATCACTATGGTAGCTTTGAATACTAGAGACAGGCTAGGGACCATCCCGACTGGGTACACCTTGTTGTGATGGGATGGCTTTATGCTTTTTTTACTATACTCAAAAGGCTTTAGCGTGAAGCACTGGACCCTTTTTCTGTGAAAAGGGCCAAGCGTACATCATTAGATATTTGCAATTTAAGTAGACAGTGCTGTGAGGCATTGCCACATTACCAGTGAAGCTCTTCGTGATCGTCTGCTCATTGGTTGATCAAACTGTGGGCTATTAATCTGCAGTTTCTCTAAATATCCGTCAGGTATCCTGATGTCCGCAGGAAGTGAGAGACGCTTATTTAAGTCCTAACAGAAAAGGAGAAAAAAGTCATAAGCTATAAAATGTACACACGGATATGGGTCAGTCTAGTGTTGTCTAGATCTCTATACGCTCTAAAGATGCTAAATCTGTAACACATATATTATACTCGAATTTGAAAATCTATTAAATTGGCATTTTCTTAAACATGCAGTTTGTAGAATATAACACATCATCATACTCTCTTGCCGTACAAGATCATAATGAGAAAAAGGCACAATATGGCAGAAGTCGCTGTACCCAGGAAGGCAGAAAACAATTTAACCTGGTTATAATGGGATATACCAAATATATCTACAAACACTCAAGGACACAAAATTATACACATCAAGCAGGTTTTACCAACAAGGAGCTCGTTCATGGAGGTTACACAGTTTGGAAGGTTTATTCACTTTGTTGTGATCATGTTCTCTTACCATAATTCAAATTATGGAGTATGACTACAATATGTGACCACTTATGTGCACAGGAATTAAAGGACTATACTGCTACAGAGATCTTAACCTATTTTACGTCCCACTATGTGCTGCCACTAAGACTTCATAGATGTTTGCTATAAGTATATTTTTTTCTGTAATATGAATGCAATGTTTCTAATACACTCCTTAATAATGACATTGTAACACCAAGAATGAAAAGTTGTAAAATTATATAAATCACAGGATTGACAGACATGTTAATGATCTATAAATGTGTAAGAAATAGAAAATTTTCCAAACATCTTAATTTATTCAGGAAATACATGCACTTTCACGCCTTGGCATGCTATCAATTTGATTATTAATGGTTGTCTGAGGAAAGATCTTCCAAGTGGAATGCACCTGGGTATGAAAATCATCATGATCTACTGCTGGCAGATCCATCTGCAAATGCCATCCAATGAGATCCCAGATGTGATCAAAGAGAGAAGTTCGGTGATGCTGGAGGGCATGGTACCACACATATTGCTTAAAGTGGCATGAGCATTTTGTCATCTGGCATTATGTTGAAAAATGGCCTTACCACTGGTTCCACGGCAAGATTAATGTAATGTCCAAATGTAAGTTGTGACAACAGCATTTATTCTTAATTCTGGGGGCTGGATTGTTCAGCAGGTCACAGGACATGAGCAATTGTTCATATGAACTTGGTCGTTGACTCTTGTATGTTAATCTGTGGAATGCCTGCTAATTAGGTATTGTATCAACTCCCTGCGGTTTACTAGTCTACACTCCATGAAGGACAAAAATTCAGGTTAATTGAACAATCGAACAAAGAGGGATTACTTCCTCCACCTTACCCCAATCCTGTGGGAGAAAGCCCTGAATGAGGGTTGTCGAATATAAAAGGGGTGCTTCCTGTATCTACAGAGAGACTCTACAGGATCAGCCCAAGGGACCATGGCTACAGCAGATAAAATACAGATCTGCTCCACTGCCCATCACTGAACTCAGAAAGACGTCTAGAGAACCCCGGTTGGTACTGCACTATATATTGCTGCTGGCTGGAGCTGGATGCATGCGCTACGGTCATGGTATCTGTCATCTGGAGGAGAACAGGCTGTGATTGCAGACTATACTGGAGGGATATACAAAAGCTGTGCGCCGACGAAATGTTGGGAGACCGTGGGTATTGCCTGGTATGGGGCAATGGAAATTACTGGTTCTGGGATGGGATCTCGTGGACTAGGGCATTGCAGTATGGCCATCTACCCGGAGTTGCTGTAAGACAGTGGACGTAAGGAATAAAAATAGTTTCATTGTTAACCTGCCTAGGTGATAATTACAACCCACAACCTCAGATCTTCACAATTGTACCTGGAATGAAACCACCCCACAGCAAAATCCTGTGAGTGGGACGATGGGACATGCTTTGTGAAGACCTATTCATAGTGTTGTCAATGTGATCTTAATTTCACTACATCCAAGACAAAAGAGTCTCATTACGGAAGGGAATAGACCTCCATGGCTGTCTTGCTCTACAGCATTATAGCCTTTGACAGAGATGGCGTGAAGTCAATGGTACACCTGTAGCTTGACATTTGGCTCATTGTCAAATGTCATGATTATGCCCTCCTGTGTGATGTCCAGACCGCATAAGACCGCATGTTGCTTCTGCTACTGGTCAGTCTGTGTGGTCTAAAAGTGCTACCTTGGTCTGCAGTGTCTCTGGACTTGTCTCCCATCAAGCACATCTGGGAAATCATTGGTCTAAAAGTGTCAAACAAGTGTGGCCTAAAGCTTGCCAGAATTCTGGTACATTTAGCCAAGAAACATTCAACCACTGTTCTGTTTCTTGTCAAAGTCTGCTATAAGGGATATCACATTGATAAACAAAAAAGAAGTTTCCAGTTTTTCGTTCACTTAGCATAGGATAAATCCCGGGGGCAGAACTATAAAACCTGGAGCGTTCCCTAAAGGTTGCAGTCAGCTGGAGATGACACAAATGTTTCCTATGCACTGGTGTTCATCGCTACATTTACTACCAGTCTAAGGGTATGTGCACACGTTGTGGATTTCCTGCGGATCCGCAGCGTTTTTAGCTGTGCAGAAACGCTGCAGACCCTCAAGTGATTTACAGTACAATGTAAATCAATGGTGTAAAAAAAAAAAAATGCTGTGCTAATGGTGCGGAAAACTCCGTGCGGAAACGCTGCGGATTAAAAGTAGCATGTCACTTCTTTTTGTTTATCTGCAGCGTTTTTGTACCCATTCCATTATAGAAATCCGCAGGTGTAAAAAAATGCAGTAAATCCGCAAAAAATAAGCACAAAATCTGCACAAAAAACGCGTCAAATCTGCACCTGCGTTTTCTGCCAAGAGGTGCTGAATTCGCACCAGAAATTCCTAAGCCTAATCCGCAACGTGTGCACATAGCCTCAGGCTTCCAACCATTTAGCTAGTAACACTATTACAACAGTTTGTCTTCTCCATCCAAAAAAACGCTATTTGAAATGGATGAATGTCTGACCGAATAGATTGCTTGCTTTTGTGATTTCAATCAATAACGTACACAATAAACCAAAAAAATCCATGCACCGAATTTTTCGGTGTTCTCAAAGAACATGGCACATATCATCCAGTGGGACTTTTAGTCAACAACATATAAAAGCAGTATGCATTCTGCTGAAAAATACGGTAAGTCAAGTGCATGAAAGAAAAAGCAATTTATAAAACGATGTGATTAAGTGCAAACTCCCATATCAAGTACTTAATAAAACAGGGCAGGAAATTACCATACTCTGGGCAGCATAAATGAGACACCGGCTGGGTTATTATAGACATGGACGTTTCATGAACGTTGCGGGACTTTGGAGAAAACATACATTCAAATGACAAGCGTGGATTATGCTTTTTGGATGACTAGTCCCTGGGTACTTTTATCCCAATACTGCTCCCCATGACTGACAAGTGTATGTGTGTACAGTATATGGAAAGACCTGCAATTCTATGGGTGCAGTCAGATGGTATAAATCAGACTAAGATCAGAATGCAGTGCACTGATTGGCCAGCGGCCGACTCGAGCGTGACAGCTGCATAGAAATACATGAAGAAGCTCCAATCTCGATCCGATTTATATGGCCGTTGGACTGCACCCTAACACTGAGGGGTGAGGAGAAGCAGCCAGGACCAGCCTCTAAGACCGCAGAATAAAACATATGGCTGCATGGTTCGGGCAGCATGAATCTCATGATTGGCTGCCTTTTAAGGGGGTCTTTTCAAGTTAAAAGTTTCAGTATTAAATTTGTGTTCACATAAAAAGACTCAAGTTTGTTTTAAAGAAAAAAAAAAAACTCACCCAGTAGCATCTACGAGAGCCATCTTCTTACACGTTCCATAAATGTGCAGATAAGAGATAATTTCTAAGGTCAGTTTTCATGTTTGGCTGCTCAACATCAGGGAACCCATGGCTCGATCAGGGTTGGGAACGTCAGTTTAATAATTCATGTACTGCCCAACAGGCTAAGTAGTACTGATGTACACTCAAGAACAGATCCGTACACGATCATTTCATATCAGCAGGCTCAAATGTATCTGTGCTGCGGGCAGACTCTGCTGCCAGCTTCAAGGATGAATGACTCCCTGATGACCATGACAGATATGATCACTGTTCTAATGGCAGAGACCGCATAGACTGAACTGAATGCAGTTCACTTAAGGAAAGGACGTAACATATTATGCATCAAAAGAATAGCAGCAACAACTAGAGAGTTCAAGCCACACACAGAAATTACCCAGCTGCAAAATCTCTTTTTAAAGCAGCTCTATAACCAGATTTCACAATACAAATTGCAGACATTACTAGAAAGATTTCTGAGTCCCGATGAGGAGGTTGTATTTACTTTGAACATCGATGTCAGAACAGCTGTATAAACTTTTATGAAAATGTACCTGAGCCTCCACCCATATAGTTGATTAGCCACTCCTGAGTGTCCTCCTCCCTGCTGTAATCTCACACTCCTCACTACAAGCTACAGTATCAGTCAGGCTGAGTGAGTGGAGACTAAACACATGTGGGACTCAAACTCTCTCACTCTTAGGCCGGCGTCACACTCAGCGTATGTAAATACGGTCCGTTTTTTACAGCCGTAATACGCAGAAATGTTCCCAAAATAGTGATCCGTATGTCATCCGTAGGCAGAGTGTGGCAGCGTATTTTGCGCATGTCATCCGTATGGCATCCGTACTGCGAAATTTTCTCGCAGGCTTGCAAAACCAACATCTAATGGATTTTTGGCCTCAAATGTTCGTTAAAACATATATATATATATATACTAGCTGTACTACCCGGCTTCGCCCGGGTTAATGACTGCTGTTAGCAAAATAGAATGTGTTAACAAAAATTTATTCTGCACACAAAAACCACAAAACAAATAGATAGAAATGTAATTATTAAAAGGCAAAAACTAAGCTAATAGAAGCATTTCACAACATATATTAGCTTTGTTATACTGAGAATGTCTTTGTTGCCTATATTAACCAATCAGAGCTCAGGTTAATTAACTGTAGCAAAATAGAAGCTGAGCTGTGATTGGTTGCTATTGGCAGCCTGATAAATCCCCAGCCAACAGGAAGCCCTCCCCCCTGGCAGTATATATTAGCTCACACATACACATAATAGACAGGTCATGTGACTGACAGCTGCCGTATTTCCTATATGGTACATTTGTTGCTCTTGTAGTTTGCTTATTAATCAGATTTTTATTTTTGAAGGACAATACCAGACTTGTGTGTGTTTTAGGGCGAGTTTTATGTGTCAAGTTGTGTGTGTTGAGTTGCGTGTGGCGACATGCATGTAGCGACTTTTGTGAGATGAGTTTTGTGTGGCGACATGCGTGTAGCAACATTTTGTGTGTTGAGTTGCATGTGACAGGTTAGTGTAGCAAGTTGTGTGCAGCAAGATTTGTGCATGGCGAGTTTTGCGCGTGGCGAGTTTTATGTGTGGTGCATTTTGAGTATGTGCAAGTTTTGTGTGAGGCAACTTTTGCATGTGGTGCAACTTTTGTACATGTGGCAATTTTTCTGTGTGTGCAAGTTTTGCATGAGGTGAGTTTTCCATGAGGTGAGTTTTGCACGTGTGGCGAGTTTTGCGTGAGCCTAGTTTTGCATATGGCGAGTTTTGCATGTAGCGAGTTTTGAGTGGTGACTTTTGTGTTTCGACTTTTATGTGGCGAGGTTGGTGTGTGTGTGTGGTGAAATGTGTGCTGAGGGTGGTATATGTGTTCAAGCACGTGGTAGTGTGTGGCGCATTTTGTGTTTGTGTTCATATCCCCGTGTGTGGTGAGTATCCCATGTCGGGGCCCCACCTTAGCAACTGTACGGTATATACTCTTTGTCGCCATCGCTCTCATTCTTTAAGTCCTCATTGTTCACATCTGGCAGCTGTCAATTTTCCTCCAACACTTTTCCCTTCACTTTTTCCCCATTATGTAGATAGGAGCAAAATTGTTTGGTGAATTGGAACGCGCGGGGTTAAAATTTCACCTCACAACATAGCCTATGACGCTCTCGGGGTCCAGACGTGTGACTGTGCAAAATTTTGTGGCTGTAGCTGCGACGGTACAGATGCCAATCCCGGACATACACACATACATACATACACACATTCAGCTTTATATATTAGATATACCTGTATGTAATCTCCTGTATATAGTATATACCTGTGTGTCATCTCACCTATATATAGTATATATCTGTGTGTCATCTCCTGTATATAGTATATACCTGTATGTCATCTCCTCCTATACATAGCATATACCTGTGTCATCTCCTCCTGTATATACTATATACCTGTAGGTAATCTGCTCCTGTATATAGTATATACCTGTGTGTCATCTCCTCCTGTATATAGTATATACCTGTATGTCATCTCCTCCTGTATGTAGTATGTACCTGTATGTCATCTCCTCCTCTATATAGTATATACCTGTGTGTCATCTCTCCTGTATATAGTATATATCTGTGTGTCATCTCCTCCTGTATATAGTATATACCTGTGTGTCATCTCCCCTGTAAATAGTATATACCTGTGTGTCATCTCCTGTATATAGTATATAGCTGTATGCCATCTCCTCCTGTATTAGCCCTCGTTCACACGTTATTTGGTCAGTATTTTTACCTCAGTATTTGTAAGCTAAAATGGCAGCCTGATAAATCCCCAGCCAACAGTAAGCCCACCCCCTGGCAGTATATATTAGCTCACACATACACATAATAGACTGGTCATGTGACTGACAGCTGCCGGATTCCTATATGGTACATTTGTTGCTCTTGTAGTTTGTCTGCTTATTAATCAGATTTTTATTTTTGAAGGATACCAGACTTGTGTGTGTTTTAGGGCGAGTTTCGTGTGTCAAGTTGTGTGTGTTGAGTTGCGTGTGGCGACATGCATGTAGGGACTTTTGTGAGATGAGTTTTGTGTGGCGACATGGGTGTAGCAACTTTTTGTGTGTCGAGTTGCATGTGACAGGTTAGTGTAGCAAGTTGTGTGCAGCAAGTTTTGCGCATGGCGAGTTTTGCGCGTGGCGAGTTTTATGTGTGGTGCCTTTTGAGTATGTGCAAGTTTTGTGTGAGGCAACTTTTGCATGTGTTGCAACTTTTGTGCATGTGGCAATTTTTCTGCGTGTGGCAATTTTTCTGCGTGTGCAAGTTTTGCGTGTGGCGAGTTTTGCACGTGTGGCGAGTTTTGCATGTGGAGAGTTTTGCGCGTGGCGAGTTTTGAGCGGCGACTTTTGTGTTTCTACTTTTATGTGGCGAGGTTGGTGTATGTGTGGTGAAATGTGCACTGAGGGTGGTATATGTGTTCGAGCACGTGGTAGTGTGTGGCGCATTTTGTGTGTGTGTTCATATCCCCGTGGTGGTGTGATTATCCCATGTTGGGGCCCCACCTTAGCAACTGTACAGTATATACTCTTTGGTGCCATCGCTGTCATTCTTTAAGTCCCCCTTGTTCACATCTGGCAGCTGTTAATTTGCCTCCAACACTTTTCCTTTCATTTTTTCCCCATTATGTAGATAGGGGCAAAATTGTTTGGTGACTTGGAAAGCGCGGGGTTAAAATTTCACCTCACAATATAGCTTTGACGCTCTCAGGGTCCAGACGTGTGACTGTGCAAAATTTTGTGCCTGTAGCTGCGACGCCTCCAACACTTTTCCTTTCACTTTTTCCCCATTATGTAGATAGGGGCAAAATTGTTTGGTGAATTGGAAAGCGCGGGGTTAAAATTTCACCTCACAACATAGCCTATGACGCTCTCGGGGTCCAGACGTGTGACTGTGCAAAATTTTGTGGCTGTAGCTGCTACGGTTCAGATGCCAATCCCGGACATACATACATACATACACACACACACACACATTCAGCTTTATATATTAGATATATATATATATTTACTTCAGCGCGATATAGCAGAAAAGCCAGTAATTCAATTGCCGGCTTTTTTATAGAACACTGCTGCGTATTTCTCGCAAGTCACACTGCTGGCCGTGTGTAATCCGTATTTTTCTCTCCCCCATAGACTTTCATTGGCGATTTTTTTGCGCAATACGGTGACAAACGCAGCATGCTGCGATTTTGTACGGCCGTACAAGACCGTATAATACGGATCAGTAAAATACGGCTGATAGGAGCTGGGACACAGCGAATCATTGGGCCGTGTGTTATGCGTATTTTACGGGTGTATTTTCTGCGCTCATACGTCCGTAAAACTCGCCAGTGTGACGCCGGCCTTAAGTTGGACTCCTAAAAAGTGGATTATAATACACTGTACAGTAATTGCAACATGAATTTTCAAAGTAAGCACATTGGCCTCATCAGGTGTAAGATATATTCAGTAATTTAAATAGGCTGTATTGTGAAATATGGTGACATATCCACTTTAAACCTTCTCCACAAAATAGGGATTTTTGTGTACTCACCGTAAAATCCTTTTCTCCGAGCCACTCATTGGGCGACACAGAACCATGGGTGTTATGCTGCTGTCGCTAGGAGGCTGACACTAAGATGAGGCAAAAAAGTTAGCTCCTCCCCTACAGTGTACACCCTCATGCTGGCTTCCAGAGACCCAGTTCAGTGTAAAAGCAGAAGGAGATCATTAACAAACATATAACATAATATTAGAGTATAACATGTCAGAGTAGGCCAAAAACCATAAAAAAGAAAAACGGGCCATAAGGCTAACAGGGTGGGTGCTGTGTCCCCCAATGAGTGGCTTGGAGAAAAGGATTTCACGGTGACTACACAAAAATCCCTATTTCTCCTTCGCCACATTGGGGGACACAGAACCATGGGACGTCCCAAAGCAGTCCCTGGGTGGAGAACAATATAACTAAATAACTCCGTGTACCAACTGACTATAAGTGCGCAACAAGCTGCTTGCAGAATACGTCTGCCAAGGGCTGCATCCGCAGAAGATTGAGTGTGGACATTGTAGTGCTTTGAGAAAGGCCTTGCAGACCTGCTCTGCGGACGCCTGGCGCCGAATGGCCCAGGAAGCACCCACCGACCGATTTGTGTGTGCCCTAATCCCCGCCGGGATAGGTCTGCCCCTGACCCTTTAAGATTCTTGAATAGCAGATCGGATCCATCTGGCTATCGTTGCTTTAGAAGCAGCTAAACCCTTTCTGTGACCCTCAGGGAGCACAAAGAGGGAGTCCGATTTGCGGAAGGGGGCAGTCCTAGAAATGTACCTCCTGAGAGCCCTTACCACGTCCAAGGTGTGAAGGGCCTTTTCAACCCTATGTCTTGGCTGTAGGCAGAAGGAGGAAAGAACAATATCTTCATTAAGGTGGAAGGATGAAACCACCCTGGGAAGAAAAGACGGAGATGGACGTAGGACCACTTTGTCCTGGTGGAAGGAAAGGAAGGGGCCCGGCAGGACAGGGCGGCCAACTCTGAGACTCGCCTGATAGAGGTTACTGCCACAAGGAAGGTGACCTTCCAGGAGAGAATAGTCAGCGAGACATCTTGCAGAGGTTCAAAAAGGGACTCCTGACGAACACTCAGGACCAAATTGAGATCCCAGGTCTCTAACGGCATTTTATAGGGGGGTACTACGTGAGAGACCCCCTGAACAAAAGTCCTGACTTGCAAGTTAGCAGCAATCTTACGTTGGAACAACACGGATAAGGCCAAGATCTGACCCTTGAGGGAACTGAGCGCCAGACCGGAATCCAAGCCGGGCTAGAGAAATTCCAGAATGGAGGGAATTGAAAAAAATGAGAGGAGGACGTCAACGGAGCCTGCACCATGAGAAGAAGGCTTTCCAAGTGCGGTGATAGATGCAAGAGGAAGACGTCTTGCAAGCGCTTATCATGGTGGCAATGACTTGCTGGGAGAAACCAGCTTGAGTTAGGATCCAGGTTTCAACAGCCAAGCCGTTAAACATAGGGCCCCTGAGCTCTGGTGGTAGATTGGCCCTTGGCAAAGCAGATCTGGGCGATCTGGTAGCCGCCAGGGAACGTCGGAGATGAGTTGAACGAGCTCCGCGTACCACGCGCAACGTGGCCAATCTGGGGTGACTAGGATCAAAAGAACCCCCCTCCATCTTGATTTTCCGGATAACCTTCGGTAGTAAGGGAAGCAGAGGAAACGCGTACGGGAAGTGGAACTGATGCCATGGGGATATCAGTGTATCCACCCCGATGGCCTGGGGATCCCGAGAACGTGCTATGAAATTGGGAACTTTTGCGTTCAGTCTGGACGCCATCAGATCCACGTCCGGAGTCCCCCAGCGAAGGCAAATCTGCTGGAAGACCTCCGGATGGAGTTCCCACTCCCCCGAGGCGAGACCCTGACGGCTGAGAAAATCCGCCGCCCAGTTCTCGACACCTGGAATGTGCACTGCAGAAATGGTGGAGTGGTTGTTCTCGGCCCAACGGAGAATGTGAGAGACCTTCCGCATCGCCGCCCTGCTGCGGGTCTCCCCCTGATGGTTTATGTACGCCACCGCTGTGACGTCTGATTGAATGCGAATATGGTGACCCGCAAGGAGGAAATGAAAATGTCTCAGGGCAAACCAGATCGCTCAAATCTCTAAGATGTATATCAGAAGTCTCGACTCCCAAATCGTCCAACGCCCCTGAGCAGTGTGGTGGCGAAATACTGCTCCCCAACTGAGGAGACTGGCGTCGGTAGTCACTATCAGCCAGTGAATTGGGAGACAAGACCTCCCCTGGCTGAGAGATGATTCCCAAGTCCACCATTTGAGCGCTTGCCTGATCCGCGGGACAGAGGACATGGCTGATCGAGGGATAACGGACTCCTGTCCCAATTGTCTAGCAGAGCCTGTTGTAAGGGGCGGAGATGCAGTTGTGCAAAGGGAACCGCTTCCATTGCAGCCACCATTTTCCCCAGGATCCTCATGGCAAACCGAATGGAATGAGGAAAGGGACGACAAAGCATCCGGGTTCCCTGCTGGAGCGCTTGGGCCTTGGACCGAGGAAGCAGGACAAGCCCCTTGGACGTGTCCAGGATCATGCCTAGGAAGGAGATCCGTTGGGCTGGAATGGGGAAGGACTTGTCCAAGTTTATCAGCCAGCCCAGGCGTGAAAGGGTATCCAAGGTAATGCGGACGCATGCATCGCAGGCATGATAGATGACCTCCTGATCAAAGGTCTGCCCTAAGTATGGCAACACGACCACTCCTCAGGAGTGAAGAATGGCCATGACCACCGTCATGACCTTTGTGAATACCCTGGGCGCGGTGGCAAGGCCGAAGGGTAAGGCCTTGAATTGAAAATGGTCTTCCTGGATGGCAAAAAGCAGGAACCTTTGATGTGGTGGGAAGACTGAGATATGGCGATAAGCATCTTTGATGTCTATTGATGCTAGAAACTCTCCTCTCTCCATTGAGGAGATGACCGACCGGAGGGATTCCATCCTGAAGTGCCGGACTTTTACATACTTGTTTAGGAGCTTTATATCCAAAATAGGGCGCACAGTCGCGTCCTTTTTTGGAACGACAAAGAGGTTTGAATAAAAACCTCTGAATCGCTCGTGTTCTGGAACCGGAACAATGACCCCGTTTCGGCAGAGAGATTCGATGGCGCAGGGAAGTGCGCGAGACTGAGCTCCTGAACTTGGGAGTGGAATGCAAAACCACCCGATGCATGCGCAGTTCCTCGCACATCGTCACTTCCGTTATCGGAGTCACGGAAGTGTGCGGGGAGAATGAGGGAGAAGTCTTTGATGCGCTCCATGCTGGAACGCACGCTGTTGCAGCCTCTGAAGCTGAAACTAGTGCACGATGAGTGTATGACAATCGCCATTTTTTGTGGCTATGGGCAATCTATTTTATGCTTGTCATCAGGACTATTGACATGGGACATTTGTTATTGTGTGTATACCCTGGATTCTTGGATGGGTAAAGTTGGGGGTGGAGTTTCACAAAGCCCACGTTATAAAGCATAGTGGGTTTACATTGCCACCATGCAATATCTATACATCTAAACTCCTGAGAAGCCGTCAGGCGAAACGCGTAGAGATTCCTATACATCTATGTTGAGGTAAGTACCCCTCTCTGATCTATCCCGAATATCAATTGCATTTATGACTTATATGCTTGTCTAACAAATAGAGCAAATATACTGCTCCAAGTGTGGTGGACAAATCTTATAGACCTGAAGATCAGCAGGTTTCTCTAGGGCTAGCCATCGTGGAGCGGGGGCGCCATAACCGCTGACAAGTAGGGTGCCAACCTCCGCTGATAGGTAGGGAGCAGTGGAGGGGTACTTTGAATTTAAATTTATCTTTATCAAACTAAGCACTTTATTCCCTATTCCTGGTCTGTGACACAGACAAGAGATATATACATGTATATTGTGTGTGCTTTTCCTAATCTACACTATGGGGTACTATCTTTCCTGGTTGTGAAAGTATAACGGCTGGCACTTACTGATAGGGCACAACAGGAGAACAGTGTGAGCCGCCGTGGAACCTCCGCAAGCAGGCACACAGACCAGGATACACATATATATATATATATATATATATTTAGTATGTGCAGGGGGCACTTTATGTGTGGTGGTGTATTTGCATTTGTTGTCTGTCCCGTTTTTAACCCTAGAACGCATACCCATATACCCATAGAAATCTACACATTCACGCACCTGGGGCCTTTTAGGCCTGTTTACAATTATCATGGAATAACTCAAATAAAAATACTTTTCAAAGTTTATTGCAAAGTAAGGATGCATTCCCACTAGCGCAGGGGTCCGCCAGGACGGGATTCCGTAATGGATCTGACCTCCTGGTGACCCCAGCTAAGGCTGGCGGACGCATACCTGGGGCCTCGCAGGCCTGCCAGGTTACTTGTTTTCTATTTTCTGTAAAATAACTTTAGTTAGAATTTTGAAACTCTAGGTATTCCTCAGGTATATAGTTGTTAGTAATTTCCAGTTGTTCATATATTTTTATGTTATAGGCATTTCGGTATAACAACCATTTTTTGGGACTACCCCATATTCACGCACCTGGGGCCTTTTAGGCCTGTGTGCAAATAACACGGAATAACTCAAATAAAAATACTTTTCAAAATTTATTTTACAATTGCAAGGTAAGGATGCATTCCAACTAGCGCTGGGGTCTGCCAGGAGGGGATCCGTAATGGATCTGACCTCCTGTTGACCCCAGCTAAGGCTGGCGGAATCTCGCCATTCCGGCAGCCTTAGCTGGAGTTACCAGGAGGTCAGATCTATTATGGATCCCCTTCTGGCGAACCCCAGCGCTACTGGGAACACAGCCTAAGATGTGTATATTTCAAAACATAATTATGTGCATAAAACAACAAAAAAGTAAGTAAACGGGCACGCCAAATATAGGCATTCTATATGCAATTTTTTAATGAAAACGTTTTTTGGTTGTAGCAAACTTGGTGCAGGAATATTTATTTGTAACTTTACATATTCCCCCGACAATTCTCGCATATTTTTTTCTCGGCTGAATGTTCCTTGCATACATTTTGTCCGCAAGTAGAACAGAAACGCTCCGATTTTCTTTCCTTCTTTGCTGGACAAATATAGCAGCGCTTTCTTTTTTTTTCTCTTTGCTCTGGATGTTCCAGAAAGCGTATTCCACATCGGATCATTGCCTCCGTAATTTGCCTTGATAAGCATATCATGCTGCTTCTCTCCATCATAGTAGGCATCAAACGTTCATAACAAAGTTCTGTCAAAAATAGACGTCTCTTGTCTTTCCTGTTGGCATGGAATTTTGGATTAGTTTGACAATAAACAATGTAGCTATTGAGCGCTGACACATCAAGGATATTGGAAAAAAGGGCAACGGGACAACGTTTAGTCTGCCTTTTGCACGAATACTCTCCAATCATTTCGTCCATCTTGTCGACACCTCCTTTTGTCTTATTACAATGCAGTATGATTTCAGGTTTTTTTTTCCTGTCATTGGTGTCAATACTTCCATCATGATGCATTGTACTCAGTAATATCACGGATTTTTCTTTCTTGGCTTTATAAGACACCATTGTTGCTTGATTGCAGAAACCGAATACACTCTCGTAGATTGTTCGTTATGGATTGTGCTTCATGATTGGGGGAGTTTCGCAGCGGTTTGGCCTCATAGTACCAACAAGTGTAAGTTGCTTTTGAAGCAAAAAGTTGGCCATTTCAAAATTAGTAAAGTAATTATCCATTGTAATATTTTTTTTCTTTTTTTTTCTTATTTTTATGTTGTCATGCAGAATCCACACTCTTCCCAGCAATAGCAGAGTCATAAAAGTTCTTCCCCAGCAACAATACAGACAAAAAGACTGAGTATCACATGTAAACCTAGTACAGGCCTAAAAGGCCCCAGGTGCGTGAATATGGGGTAGTCCCAAAAAAAGGTTGTTATACCGAAATGTCTGTAACATAAAAATATATGAATAACTGAAAATTACTAACAACTATATACCTGAGGATTACCTAGATTTTCAAAATTCTAACTAAAGTACTTTTACAGAAAATAGAAAACAAGTAACCTGGCAGGCCTGCGAGGCCCCAGGTATGCGTTCTAGGGTTAAAGTACGGTATTTAATAAACGTTAAATTTTATCTTACTGGTTAGGGGTTATGTTTATGTTAGTACACACAATATATTTTGAAAAATATAGCAAAATGCAACTAATCTTGAAAGACTGGCAGGAAATTTCACAAGCTTAAAAGGGAACCCATCAGAAGGCTTTTCCAATAAAAAGTAAAGCTTTCACCTTTAACTGGTCTATTCCAGTAATTCATCAACCTGTGGTCCTTAGCAAGTCACAGCAAAGTGCACCTGCGCAGCCTAGTGCATCAACGGGGCAGGGTTCTGTGGATGACATTGGCTGTATCATCCATATCAATAGAGGCAGGATGACTGTGATTCTGCCTATAGAGGGGGCGAAGACTTGAGACCACCAATGCACATTGGACTGGACCATGATGATTAGCATACAGTTTGGGAGACTTCTACAAGGTAATATTTGTGATATTGCAGGGGGAGATCGCCTGCAGTAATAGACCAGTTAAAGTTGGTGACTTTTTTATATTGGAAAAATCTAATGAAGGCTCCCTTTAAAGGGAATCTATCACCACAAAATTCGAGTATGACTTGCGGCCAGCGGCATCAGGGGCTTATCTACAGCATTCTGTAATGCTGTAGATAAGCCCCCGATGTTACCTGACAGAGAAGAAAAAGAGGTTAGATTATACTCACCAAGAGGCGGTCCGGTCCGATGGGCGTCACGGTCTGGTCCAGCGCCTCCTATCTGCTTACGATGACGTCCTCTTCTTGTCTTCCTGCCGCGGCTCCGATGCAGGCGTACTTTGTCTGCCCTGTTGAGGGGAGAGCAAAGTACTGCAGTGCGCAGGGCCTCTCTGACCTTTCCCGGCACCTGGGCACTGCAGTACTTTGCTCTGCCCTCAACAGGGCAGATAAAGTACGCCTGCGCCGGAGCTGCGGCGAAGACAAGAAGAGGACGTCATCACAAGAAGATAGGAGGTGCTGGACCCGGACCGCGACGCCCATCGGACCGGAATGAACCAGGACCGCCCCTAGGTGAGTATAATATAACCTCTTTTTCTTCTCGGTTAGGTAACATCGGGGGCTTATCTACAACATTACAGAATGCTGTAGGGTCTCTGCTCCTGTATTATGGGGTTCTCACAGATGTCATATAAACAAGAGAAAGTCCTGTGCTATACAAGAGGCATGTCAGATCCCTGCAGTTGGGTCATAGTGCTGCTTCTTTCTCAGGATTAGTAGGAGTTTCCACAGGCTGGACCTTCGTAAACATTATAGTGAAATGCCATCACTTATGGAGATGAGAATAAACAGACTGTATTTACAAGCTTCAGCTTTTGATCCAAAAAATTGTGTGGGTCTCACTCATCTGAATATAACTAGCAGAAATGTATGTACAAACAGGCAAAAACATACCCATGGAGATCGACAGAACAGATTTTTAATTGCAAAATTTTCTACTAAAAATCTGCTCCGTGTGAAGGGATCCTCCCAATGTATATGAACTGCTTAACAAGATCATCTTCAGGTCAAATGAAAACAAAGCGCCACAGTCATGTGATCATGCAATCCGCCGAAATATATCATCTTTCTTATCTCACTATTCATATTTGGAGGGGAGATCAGTGTCAAAGGAAACAAAAAGCTCAATTTAACAACAGAATAAATGGAGAGCACTTGTTCCAAAGGTGTTTAAAGTTCTCTGGCGCTCCAGTAGAGGGCAGCATGTTCAAAGCATCATGCCCAACACTACTAGGTTCAGATCCAAGTGGAAGTGTGTGAAAGTAAACACAGGAGAGGTTGTAACTTCACCATAAGCTTAACTTACATCTTAAGTCGGATTAGAGAAGCAGTAACAACTTTCTTTCCAAAGACATGGAAAGATTTCTTAAACGAAAAGTCCAAAAAATAAAGACCACGAGAAAACTGCTGCTGCATTGTCATATTACTACCATATTGAGATTTACCGAGGTTTCCAAAATCTAAAATCAGAGAAAGTAAAGCATCTCCCAATGAAGACACAATTACAGAGACGATAGATTAAGCATGAAAACATTTCACAACCACACATCTGATGGTTGACAGGAGCAGTCCTGTTCACCACATCTAAGCTCGTGCACACGGCCGCATTTTCAGTTTCACTGCCATCCGACAAAATCTCAGATTCTACTCGGACCAATGTCAGATTTTTTTCCGCAGATGACGCCGGAGTTTGATCAGATATTTGGATCGCCCTCAGCAATGCAAGTGGCGGATTTCCATGGACTGACAGAATGGAGAAGATCGAGCCATCTTGTTCCTCCGTCTGATCCGAGACATCACACTATGCTCACATTTTTATCAAACTCCGATCGGTTTGATCAGCATGAGATTTGTCTAATCGACCCGATTCTCTCGGATGAGCGAATGCCAGGTCGTCTGCACATAGCCTTATGGTGAATCATCACAAAAATAAATCGTGGCGACCAGCTGCAGGACACGAGAGCATGGAAGGAGTGGAAGTGTGCACTTCCTGCTGTCTCAAATAGGGCTGTGGCATCCGGGGCCATTAGCCTGAACATTAACACGGAGAGGTGTCACACATCTGACAAATTACTAGAATTAAGGGAATCTGCTTGTTGGAGATGACTGGGTGCCCTAATTTTGGCATCCAAACAAGTACTCATGGCATCTGTGCACAGCATCACTGACTGATGGAGACTGCAAACAACTCCAAGCTCGGAGACACCCAGCCACTATGAAAACACAGGAGCGCAGGAACTGTGAGGTGTCAGGCATCATAGCTGCAGGTCCTTATGTGGCAATGGGAAACACTGCATGTCATCTCCAGGTCATTGTCCTGATGCAGCTGGCTATAGAGTGATACAAGCAGTGCAGGCCGGCGCTGCTATCGGCACAGTGCTCCTCAAGGCCAGCATTGGGCAGAACTTAATCAGCCCTTATTTTCCTTCTAGCCAGAACACACTACATGCACCAAGATAATATCCCACACGGCTGAAAATATTTCTAGAAACAAACACCCCCCCCCCCCCCCATATTACGGTAATTAGCATCTCAGGGCCAGAGATCAGACCTTAACTCCTCGCTCTGCTTAAGGCCCCGTCTCACATAGCGAGATCGCTAGCGAGATCGCTGCTGAGTCACAAGTTTTGTGACGCAACAGCGACCTCAGTAGCGATCTCGCTATGTGTGACACGTACCAGCGACCAGGCCCCTGCTGCGAGATCGCTGGTCGTGTCGGAATGGCCTGGACCTTTTTTTGGTCGTTGAGGTCCCGCTGACATCGCTGAATCGGTGTGTGTGACACCGATCCAGCGATGTCTTCACTGGTAACCAGGGTAAACATCAGGTTACTAAGCGCAGGGCCGCGCTTAGTAACCCGATGTTTACCCTGGTTACCAGCGTAAATGTAAAAAAAAAAAAAAAACAGTACATACTCACCATCTGATGTCCGTCAGGTCCCTTGCCGTCTGCTTCCTTCTCTGACTGAGTGCCGCCGTACAGTGAGAGCAGAGCGCAGCGGTGACGTCGCCGCTGCGCTCTGCTCTCACTGTACGGCGGCACTCAGTCAGAGCAGGAAGCAGACGGCAAGGGACCTGACGGACATCAGATGGTGAGTATGTACTGTTTGGTTTTTTTGGTAACCAGGGTAAACATCGGGTTACTAAGCGCGGCCCTGCGCTTAGTAACCCGATGTTTACCCTGGTTACCCGGGTGCTGCAGGGGGACTTCGGCATCGTTGAAGACAGTTTCAACGATGCCGAAGTCGTTCCCCTGATCGTTGGTCGCTGGAGAGAGCTGTCTGTGTGACAGCTCCCCAGCGACCACACAACGACTTACCAACGATCACGGCCAGGTCGTATCGCTGGTCGTGATCGTTGGTAAATCGCTATGTGAGACGGGGCCTTTAGACAACAGTGTCATGTGTACAAAGTATTCTCCTCTGCAATGGCTATCCTTATGTATAGTGACAGCAGGTTGTGACAGGACTCTGAGCGCTGGTGGTGTCATGGCCTACCTTCACATACTGCCAATTCTGCAATGCAGGGACCAGCGGAGGAAAAAGGCCCTTTTCTCATGATTATTTAACTTTTTGCTTAGAAATTTATTTTAAGATGGCATTTTTCATAAAATCACCCATTTTTGTAATCAAATTTGTGTTAAATGTATTTTTTTCCGTCTTTTTTACTGTGATATATAACAAACTTAGAAACCTTGCAATGTTCACACTGGCCCGTAGGCATATTTAGATTACGGTAACTTGCTGCTCTTACAGGTAGGAACTTGTACAGTCGTGGCCAACAAGAAGGACATGTTGAAACAAAATTCAGTTAGCACACACCATGTACACAGGTTGAAAACATAGCCACAATATTCACACTGTTCTCCCTGTATTGTAAAAGGACAAGGCGTGGAGTACTCCTATACATATTGAAAACTTCTTTTTTAAATTCCAATAAGCTTGCTATTTTTATCTGTTGCTTGGTGGTTTGTGTTTACTTCATCATTTGGTGGCAGCTTAAGCTTTCAACAAGGACATGTTGGGATTTCGCCCTGAATTTTTAGTGGGTTTCCACCAGGTACTCTGGTTTTCGCACACATTCCAAAGATATACAGAAAGGGTATTTAGCTTATGAGTCCCAGTGGGGACAAAGATGTCTGTAAAGCGCTATGGAAGAGGATGGTGCAATATGAGAAAGCATAAGGCAATGTGCTGCGGATCCGCAGCAGTTTCCCATGAGTTTACATTACAATGTAAACCTATGGGAAACAGAAAACGCTGTGCACATGCTGCGGAAAAAAACATGTGGAAACGCAGCAGTTTACATTCCGCAGCATGTCACTTCTTTCTGCGGATTCCACAGCGGCTTTACACCTGCTCCAACAGAAAAATGCAGTTGTAAAACCACAGTGAAATCTGCAGAAAAACCACAGTAAATCCACGATAAATCTGCAGCAAAAACGCAGGGGATCATTATACGTGTGCACATAGCCTAATAAATACATTCAGGAGCCTTTGTCATCAGTTGCACACAGAGGTGTCACCAGTCACTGTAATCCTCCCTGTGATAAGGAGCCTGCTGAAAACTCTTCCTGAATGGATAGAAATTTAGTTTTTTGTAATATAGCGTTTGGCAGTCAGTCACAGGGGTGGCGCTAATACTGTTTCAGTCAACGCTCTGTGTATAGAGAGCAGCGGCTATTACAATGACCCCCCTCCATCCAGACAGTGACTGACAGCAGGTTCAGCATTAGAGCCAGATGTCAGTCTATACACAGAGCGTTGACCGAAACTGCACTGACGCCAATGACTATGTTCACACGTTGCATTTTTGATGCATTTGTTTCCCCAAGGCAAAACCTGGCACCAAGAAACTTGCTGCAAACTAGGAAATTTTGCTTAGTTTTTGCTGTGTTTTTTTTTTTCATGGTACATATGTCTCTTGTGCATACTGATAAAGTTTAGTGCAAAAAAAAATAAATCTGATTCTACAAAACCTGATACCAGTTTTTGCAGCATTTTTTGACCTACCCAGGTGAAAAACGCTGAAAAAACACTAAAAGTAGTGACATGCTTCATTCTGTAAAACCCAAGGTTTTATGCAAAATACTGAGAGCAAAAAACCAAGTTGTGTGCATGAGATTTCTGAAATCTCATACACTTTGCAGGCACTATAAAACACAGCTAAAGTTTGCATTAAAAAAAAAAAAAGGATCAAATACGCAAAGTGTGAACATAGCCTATGACTGGTAGCCGAACGCTGCTGGGAAAAAATAAAGCTTATTTCCTTCAGGCACAGGGGCTTTCAGTGACAGTGCAGCGCAATGTCAGAGTGCTATTAACCTTCAGGTTGACCCCATATCCGAAGGCTAATAGCATTATTTTAAATGACAGGTTGCCTTTAAGTAATCGGCATCATAGGGCCCTTGAAACGAACAGCTGTAGTGTGTTGACGAATGATCGCAGTTGCCGCTGAATGCAGATTGGTACTTTGGCTGTGGTGAGGAGCCCACTTCCCATTATAGCAAAAGAAAATGAGTTTATGTACAGGAGCCATAGATCACAGTCAATGTCTAGATAGGATTAAACCGAGCCATTAGACAACAAACAGTACCGTCTGCCATTTGTGGACCATATTAGATTACCTCCATTGAGATTCGTCTGTGGATTCTGTTCCTGAGGCAAACACCTGTGGGGGACTGGACTTCATCTGAGGAGGTCCCAGATGCTTGGTCACTTTCACCATCTGATCCCATTTTTAGATTTTCGTGTACAATGTCTGAAGAAAAAAAAAAAAAAGATTTAAAATGAGAGCAAACACCAGCACAACTGTTATACCCTATGGAGTTAGCCATACAATATGGTTGCGTTATAACACATGGAACCAAGGCATCTGTTGGGAAGTAACAATTTAAAAATGGCTAAAGATAGAATACAGTACATCGGAGGGATCCGACTTATGGGAGCAAAAAACAAAAAATAAACAGTACAAGGTAAAAGGTGTTGGAAAGAAAACCAAGGCAGTAGAACATGAAAGCGTGCAGATCACATGTGAAGGGTCTGGGCTGTAGACATCTAGTAAGAGACTGCTATGGAAGCCAGTTTGCTCTTTAATATGACCTACATGCCTAGTGTTTACCATGGGATTAGTCTCACCACACAAGTATGGGATCAAGTAGATTAGGGTATGTGCACACGTTGCGGATTTCTTGCAGAAATTTCCTGAAGAAAACCGGAAATTTTCTGCAAGAAATCCGCATTTATTTTTTTTTGCGGTTTTTTTCCGTTTTTTTCGCGTTTTTTTAGCATTCTGCAAGCGTAATTAGCTTGCAGAATGCTAAAGTTTTCCAAGCGATCTGTAGCATCGCTTGGAAAACTGACTGACAAGTTGGTCACACTTGTCAAACATACTGTTTGACAAGTGTGACCAACTTTTTACTATAGATGCAGCTTATGCAGCATCTATAGTAAAAGATAGAATGTTTAAAAATAATAAAAAAAATAAAAAAATGCTTATACTCACCCAGACATCTCATCAGCGGCGTCCGTTCATCTTCCTATAGCTGGTCTGTGCGCACAGGACCTTCCGTGACGTCACGGTCACGTGAGCGGTCACATGACCGCTCACGACCAATCACAGGACAGTGACGTCATCGGCAAGGTCCTTCGCCGCACATCAGCTACAGGAACCGAAGCGGCAGCGTGCAGTGGAGGCGGGAAGACATCGAGGGTGAGTATATCACTATTTTTTATTTTAATTCTTATTTTTTGACCACTTATATGGTGCCCAGTGCGTGGAGGAGAGTCTCCTCTCCTCCACCCTGGGTACCAACCGCACATAATCTGCTTACTTCCCGCATGGTGTGCACAGCCCCGTGCGGGAAGTAAGCAGATCAATGGACCCCTAGGTGTGCGGAATCCCCTGCAATTTCGCATTTTAATGAACATGTTGCTTTTTTTTCCGCGATGCGATTTTTTCGCGGAAAAAAAGGCTACATTTGCACAAAAAATGCGGAATACACTTAAAATAATGGGAGGCATATGTAAGCGTTTTTTTCGCGTTTTTATCACGTTTTTATAGCGAAAAAACGCGAAAAAAACGCGAAAAATACTTAACGTGTGCACATGGCCTAAATGGAAGTAATTATCAAATAGCGTCTAAATATTAAGTTAATGGCACGTCAGATCAACATCATATACATATACTCAACTAACAATTAAGCCGAGTGAAGAGAACCATACAGTAAAAATGATCAATTTTTAAAATAAACATTAAAATAACCACGTGCCCAGCAGGGGAGGCACCTCTTTATCCATAATATACAACTGCCATTATCAGTAAAAATGACAAATGAACATGTTTTAATATACCAAATGATCAATCTATATATCAAATAGTTAATGTCTCAAATGTATAACTATTCTACTATTCCATTTGGAATAGTTTTCATAGTTCTATAGAAACCTAAAATTGGTTATATATTTGAGATATTAACTATTTGATTTATTCAAAATTGAAGGCATACTGAACCAGCATGGCTACCACAGCATCTTGCAGCGGCATGCTATTCCATCCGGTTTGCGTTTAGTTGGACCATCATTTATTTTTCAACAGGACAATGACCCCAAACACACCTCCAGGCTGTGTAAGGACTATTTGACCAAGAAGGAGAGTGATGGGGTGCTACGCCAGGTGACCTGGCCTCGACAGTCACCAGACCTGAACCCAATCGAGATGGTTTGGGGTGAGCTGGACCACAGAGTGAAGGCAAAAGGGCCAACAAGTGCTAAGCATCTCTGGGAACTCCTTCAAGATTGTTGGAAGACCATTCCCATTGACCGCCTCTTGAAGCTCATCAAGAGAATGCCAAGAGTGTGCAAAGCAGTCATCAAACCAAAAGGTGGCTACTTTGAAGAACCTAGAATATAAGACAATTTCAGTTGTTTCACACTTTTTTGTTAAGTATATAATTCCACATGTGTTAATTCATAGTTTTGATGCCTTCAGTGTGAATGTACAATTTTCATAGTCATGAAAATGCAGAAAAATCTTTAAATGAGAAGGTGTGTCCAAACTTTTGGTCTGTACTGTATATATATTGATTGATCATTGGGTATATGTTAAAAAGTTATTATTTTTTTTTTGTTTTTCATTTTTCCCGATAATAGCAGTTGTATACTAATGAGCTTGTTGAAGTCATGGAGGTAGAGGTGCTTAGGAAGACAGTATGTGTATGTTCACATGTTGCGTTTTTGCTCTGGGTTTCTTTGGCTGCTTTTTTATGCAAATTATAAGCTGTGTTTTACAGTACGAGCAAAGTCTATGAGATTTCAGAAATCTCATGCACATGCACACACCTTTATTTTCCTGATTGATTTAGAATACTGCTGCATTTTTGAAAACAGCATGGCACTTCTTTCAGCCATAGAAAACAATGGATACGTGCAAACACACAGCAAGAAACCCATGTATCAGTTGTGGCTGCGTTTTATTTGGTGCAAAAACCTTAAGGAAGTTAAATCATGACTTTTTTGTGGGCCACTCAACTTTAACAACAAGCGCAAGAGACAACAAAAACGTAGAAATACTTGCTTTATGTAAGCATCAGCCATACTGCCAAAAAAGCAGGTTTTGACTGTGTAAACCCCCCCCCCGGAAAATGCAATGTGTGAATATATCCAAGTGGAAGCCACGCTGTTATGACACTCATCCTGCCTTCACTGATGTCCCATTAGCAGGGATACATCACAGGTCATATTTAATCCTCTTCAGACAGTCTGTTCGCACCTGGCACATGATCTATGCATTGGATAAATTGGTTGAAGCTGCGATCATCCGGTCGCCTGTGCTGCATATACAGTTGTGGCCAAAAGTATTGACACCCCTGCAATTCTGTCAGATAATACTCAGTTTCTTCCTGAAAATAATTGCAGTGACAGATTCTTTGGTATTATTATCATCATTTAATTTGTCTAAAATGAAAAAACACAAGAGAGAATGAAGCAAAAAGCAAAACATTGATCATTTCACACAAAACTCCAAAAATGGGCCAGACAAAAGTATTGGCACCCTCAGCCTAATACTTGGTTGCACAACCTTTAGCCAAAATAACTGCGACCAACCGCTTCTGGTAACCATCAATGAGTTTCTTACAATGCTCTGCTGGAATTTTAGACCAGTCTTCTTTGGCAAACTGCTCCAGGTCCCTGATATTTGAAGGGTGCCTTCTCCAAACTGCCATTTTTAGATCTCTCCACAGGTGTTCTATGGGATTCAGGTCTGGACTCATTGCTGGCCACCTTAGAAGTCTCCAGTGCTTTCTCTCAAACCATTTTCTAGTGCTTTTTGAAGTGTGTTTTGGGTCATTGTCCTGCTGGAAGACCCATGACCTCTGAGGGAGACCCAGCTTTCTGGGCCCTACATTATGTTGCAAAATTTGTTGGTAGTCTTCAGACTTCATAATGCCATGCACACGGTCAAGCAGTCCAGTGCCAGAGGCAGCAAAGCAACCCTAAAACACCAGGGAACCTCCGCCCATGTTTGACTGTAGGGACAGTGTTCTTTTCTTTGAATGCCTCTTTTTTTTCTCCTGTAAACTCTATGTTGATGCCTTTCCCCAAAAAGCTCTACTTTTGTCTCATCTGACCAGAGAACAATCTTCCAAAACGTTTTGGGCTTTTTTAGGTAAATTTTGGCAAACTCCAGCCTGGCTTTTTTATGTCTTGTGGTAAGAAGTGGGGTCTTCCTGGGTCTCCTACCATACAGTCCCTTTTCATTCAGATGCCGACGGATAGTACGGGTTGACACTGTTGTACCCTCGGACTGCAGGGCAGCTTGAACTTGTTTGGATGTTAGTCGAGGTTTTTTATCCAACATCCACACAATCTTGTGTTGAAATCTCTTGTCAATTTTTCTTTTCCGTCCACATCTAGGGAGGTTAGCCACACAGTGCCATGGGCTTTAAACTTCTTGATGACACTGCGCACGGTAGACACATGAACATTCAGGTCTTTGGAGATGGACTTGTAGCCTTGAGATTGCTCATGCTTCCTCACAATTTGGTTTCTCAAGTCCTCAGACAGTTCTTTGGTCTTCTTTCTTTTCTCCATGCTCAATGTGGTACACACAAGGACGGACACTGGACAGAGGTTGAGTCAACTTTAATCCATGTCAACTGGCTGCAAGTGTGATTTAGTTATTGCCAACACCTGTTACGTGCCACAGGTAAGTTACAGGTGCTGTTAATTACACAAATTAGAGAAGCATCACATGATTTTTTGAACAGTGCCAATACTTTTCTCCAGTCCCTTTTTTATGTTTGGTGTGGAATTATATTCAATTTGGCTTTAGGACAATTCTTTTTGTGTTTTTTCATTTAAGACAAATTAAATGAAGATAATAAAGAAAAGGAAAGGAAGAAACTGAGTATTACCTGACAGAATTGCAGGGGTGTCAATACTTTTGGCCACAACTGTAGTTGGGTATCAGCACTTCTGTGTGTAGCAAAAATCACACAATGCAATGATCAATGATGTTCATGTGTGCTAACATGGCAATAAGGAAAGAGGTTTTTTTCAGGAGAAAACCTTATTAAATGCAAAGCTTCTAGTCTTCCCTAAACAAAAAAAAGAATATGTATTGGGGGCTACTCTGCGCTGTGTTCTTAGAGAAACATTCACTTTGTACAACAGGCGATAGAAGACTATCATTCATCTCGCTGTATAAATGATTCTTCTGTCAGTAATGGCATTCCAATTTTTTGCAATTACAGCACTGAGGCGTCCCATTGAGCACTTGTTTTATATAATGATTGCTGTTGTATGCACCAAAGATTCTGCTTGTGTTAGCAAAAGCCTTTTCATAAATTTGCTAAATTAGTTTGGAGAGAAGGAGAAAACACAAGACAAGTGCCGATTGTTTTACAAAAATAATGAAGTAATGATATGGTCGTCAAAGCTTTAAAACAAGCCACAGCCAATCCCTTCTAAATCAAAGAGCAAAAACATACAGGGCAAAGTACAGACCCCAAAACCAATGAATTAGGAGCTAATTTCTGATGTGCAGGTACACCTTAAGGGTATGTTCCCATGATGTGCTTGTCCAGCTGGTAGAGCTGTCAAGTTTTCTAGGAGAACAGCTTTAGGAAAATGCTAGCAGTTTTTACTTGAAATGGATTTGCTGGCACGTTTGCCACCATTGTTACCAATGCAAAGCAGACGGCCAGGGACCTGACGGACATCAGAAGGTGAGTATGTACTGTTTTTTTTTTTTTACATTTACAATGGTAACCAGGGTAAACATCAGGTTACCAAGCGCGGCCCTGCGCTTAGTAACCCGATGTTTACCCTGGTTACCCGGGGACTTCGGCATCGTTGGTCGCTGGAGAGCTGTCTGTGTGACAGCTCTCCAGCGACGCTGCAGCTATCGGCATCGTTGTCGATATCGCTGCAGCGTCGCTTAATGTGACGGTACCTTAAGATTCTCATAGTGTATCTGACAGACACTGTTCTTTCCTCTGAAAGGACAGAATTTGGTTTCTGATTTCTTCCTTATTTTTTTAACCCCTTCATGACCCCAGCTTTTTTCGTTTTTGTTTTTCGCCCCCCTTCTTCCCAGAGCCGTAACTTTTTTATTTTTCAATCAATATGGCCATGTGAGGGCTTATTTTCTGTGGGACGAGTTGTACATTTGAACGACATCATTGGTTTTAGCATGTCGTGTACTCGAAAACGGGAAAAAAATTCCAAGTGAGGTGAAATTGCAAAAAAAGTGCAATCTCACACTTGTTTTTTGTTCGCCTTTTTTGCTAGGTTCACTAAATGTTAAAATTGACCTTCATAGTTCATAGACACCAAAAATGTCTAGGTTATTTTTTTTATCCAAGTCGTGAAAAAAAAGATCCAAAGTTTGCTTAAAAAAAATAAATAAAAAAAATTTGCGCAATTTCTAATACCCGTAGCGTCTCCATTTTTCGTGATCTGGGGTTGGGTGAAGGCTTATTTTTTGCGTGCCGAGCTGACGTTTTTAATGATACCATATTGGTGCAGATACGTTCTTTTGATCGCCCGTTATTGCATTTTAATGCAATGTCGCGACGACCAAATAAAACGTAATTCTGGCATTTTGACTTTTTTTTTTTTTTTTTTTTTTAAATCGCTACGCCATTTAGCGATCAGGTTAATTCTTTTTTTTTGTTGATAGATCGGGCAATTCTGAAAGCGGCGATACCAAATATGTGTAGGTTTGATTTTTTTATTGTTTTATTTTGAATGGGGCGAAAGGGGGGCGATTTAAACTTTTATTTTTCTTTATATTTTTAAAAACATTTATTTTTTTAAATTTTGGCATGCTTCAATAGCCTCCATGGGAGGCTAGAAGCTGCCACAACTTGATCAGCTCTGCTACATAGAGCCGATGCTCAGATCGCCTCTATGTAGCAGAATTACTGCATTGATATGAGCGCCGACCACAGGGTGGCGCTCATGGCAATCCGGCATCAACAACCATAGAGGTCTCAAGGAGACCTCTGGTTGTTATGCTGACGCGCTGATGACCCCCGATTACCGGGGGTCACCGATGCGCACATTTCCGGCCAGATGGCCAGAAGCACTTGTTAAATGCCGATGTCAGAGTTTGACATAACTAGTTAATAGGTGCGGGTGGATCGTGATTCCACCTGCGCTTATTGCAGGCACGTCAGCTGTTCAAAACAGCTGACATGTCCCAGCTTTGATGCGGGCTCACCGCCGGAGCCCTCATCAAAGCGGGGGTTCTGCCCTCGGACATACTATTCTGTCCGAGGGCAGAAAGAGGTTAAGGGGTAGCGAGGATATCCCGAGATGTGAATTGAGGAGGATACCTAAAATATTTTCTGCATGTCTGGACGTAGATCGGATTTTTCTCAGTTGATGCACCACCTTAGGTTTTTTTTTTTTTTTTTACATGCAGATAGTCTGGGCAAGATGCTGGTTGAGATGATTTGCAGAGTCCGCTACCAAGAGGAGATCATTCAGGTATGGGATGACGATTATCCCTTTGCTTCTCAGGAAAGCTGCCACCTCTGTCATTATCTTTGTGAAAATACGAAGTGCTGAGAGGCTAAATGGTAGACACTGGAATTAGAAGTGGTGGATTGCGCCCATATATTCCAATACCTCAGGAATTGTTGGCAGGAAACATAAATGGCTATAAGATAATATGCATCTCTTCGATCTAATGTGCACATTACTGAATTCCTCCCTATTAATGAAATAGTTGATTTTATCGTCTCCATCCTGAACTTCCTGTAACTGACCCACTGATTTAGTGGTTTTAGTTTTAGGGTCTGCAAAGGGAGTGATACCTCTTGGGCCTATCCTAAGGAAAACCTTTTTTGTCATCATAAGCCCTCTCTAGAACTCAGGACGGGCCCGAAGACATGTACACCTGAAAATGGGATATAACAGAGTTTAGAGTGGATATCCCATGACCACATTTTCAGCCAGATACAGTGCCTTGCGAAAGTATTCGGCTCCCTGGAACTTTTCAACCTTTTCCCACATATCATGCTTCAAACAAAGATACCAAGTGTACATTTTTGGTGAAGAAACAACGACAAGTAGAACATAATTGTGAAGTTGAACGAAATTTATTGGTTATTTTAAATTTTTGTTGAAATTAAAAAATTGAAAAGTGGGGCGTGTAATATTATTCCTTTACTTTCAGTGCAGCAAACTCACTCCAGAAGTTCATTGTGGATCTCTGAATGATCCAATGTTGTCCTAAATGCCTAATGATGATAAATATAATCCACCTGTGTGTAATCAAGTCTCCGTATAAATGCACCTGCTCTGTGGGTATTACCCCCTTCCCAGGCTACAAATATCAGCCCGCAGCCGCCCCAGAAATGGCGCATCTGTAAGATGCGCCAATTCCAGCACTTAGCCCCTCTCTTCCCACTCTGCTGTAGCGGTGGGATATGGGGTAATAAGGGGTTAATGTCAGCTTGCTATTGTAAGGTGACATTAAGCCGGTTTAATAATGGAGAGGCGTCAATAAGACGCCTGTCCATTATTAATCCTAGAGTAGTGAAAGTTAAACACAAATAGACAGCCAGAAAAAGTATTTTAATATTCTTAATTTAACCATACTTACCATACTCGATCACCTGCAAAAAAATTAAAAATAAACCGTATACTCCCTGCCCGACGCAGTCCAATTAATAACGAGTGGCCCACGACGATCTCCCCTATAGAACAGTGACATCGGGTGTCACTGCTCTATAGGGCCTCCCAGTGATGAACTGACAGGAGACAATGGCTCCTGCAGATCATCACTGAGGTTACCTTAGTTCAGGGTCTCACTTTATGGCATTGCTGCGTGGGAACTTTCTCACACAGCAGTGCCACAAGTGAGACTAGGGACTATTTTTTACCTTCCGTCATTGTATTCCTGGAGCCCCTGGAGAGCGGTCACATCAGCTGATGCTGCTGCTCTCCACGGGAGATAGTCGTGGGACACTCGTTTTAATTGGATTTCTGCTGACACAGGGAGTATATTGTTGGTTTATTATTTTAATATTTTTTACAGGTGACACTGGCTTTGGGGATCAAAGTGACAAGGTGATGGTGAGTATGTACTCTGTTCTATGTACTGTATGTCTTTATGTATGTACTGTATGTATGTACTGTATGTGGCATGTTGAATGTTGTATGCTGCGTGTTGTATGCTGTGCGTTGCGTGCTGTGTGTTGCATGTTGTGTGCTGTGTGTTGCATGTTGTGTGCTGTGCATTGTATGTTGTGTGCTGTGTGTTGCGTGTTGTATGTTGTGTGTTGCATTGCATGTTGCGTTGCATGTTGTATGTCACGTGTTGCATGTTGTATGTACTGTACATTTTAATGTTTTTGTGTTTTTTTCACATTCAACACATTAGCCGGATGATGGGACTACTACTGTCCCATCATTGGCTAATGTGTCACTCACTGTCACTGTAGCAGGCATAGCCCGATGGGACTTGTAGTCCCATCGGACGATGCCTGCACACACACACACCAAAGACCCCCGCACACACCCGGACAGCCTGGCACACACCCGGACAGTCCGGCACACACCCGGACAGTCCCACACACGAACAGCCCGCAGACCCCGCCCACGCACATACAAGCAGTCACCGCCCACACACTTCCCTCCTCCCGAACTGCAGCGTTTCTCGGACCCACATTCGCAGCAAATCCGCAGATCTTTTTTACATCTGCGGTTTTGCCCGACTCAATGCAAGTCTAAGGGTGCAGAAATGCTGCAGTTCCGCACAAAAGTAGTGACATGCTGCGAAAAAAAAAAAGCTGCGTTTCGGTGCGGCTTTTTCCGCAGCATGTGCACAACAAGTCTGCGGTTCCCATAGACTTACATTGGTTGTGCGCTACGCTGCAAATTTGATGCAATTCCGTGCGGCAAAAAACGCTGCGGATCTGCAATCAAATCCTCAACGTGTGCACACAGCCTTAGGTGTTCCTCGACTGGAAACCCTTCCTCTGTGTCCCCAGTCCCTCGAACATCTCATCCTGTACGAAGTGTGCCACTTTTTCAATCCTCCTGGTACTCCGCACTGCCTGCAACAAATTGATTCTGGGGAGGATCTTCTCAGCTTTCTAGGTCTTGATCGAAAAATAAGAATACGCTTCTTCCATCTCCCACCTAGCTCTCTTATGATGGGGCGTACTCTGTCTGAGGTGGTATGAGCACAGAGACTCTGCTCTGGACCTCTTCTCGGATCATAGACCGCATGTAGACTGTAGAAAAAAAAGTTCTGTTCCTCTTTAAAGATCTTCATTATGCAGTCCGCACCGTTGTTTCTTATAGGCTAAAGCAATTTAGCGTTATATGCCAGACACCTCCTTGGTTTCTTGCGGGAGGAGGAACCAGATCACAAACTGGTTCCTCTGTCCTAAACTTAAGAGACAGGAGATCTAATATTTTAAAAGAACTCCAAGGCTCTAATGGGGAATTAGGGCCAATGGGGTTAACTTAAACTGCCCGGTGATTGTTCAGAAGGTGCCTCTGAGGCATGCACCTTTTCTGGGCGGCTGCGGGCTGCAAATTTTAGGCTGGGGGGGGCCAATATCCATGGCTCCTTGCTAGCTGGAGAATACCAGCCCCCAGCTGTCTACTTTAGCTTCACTGTATGTAAAAAATGAAGGTGACCCCAAGCCGTTTTTTTAAATGATTTATGTAATTAAAAAATACGACATGGGGACCCCTCTATTCTTGATAACTAGCATTGCTAAAGCGGACAGCTGAGGGTTGCAGCCTGCGGTTCTCAGTTTTGCCTGGCTGGTTATCAAAAATACAGGGAAACCCCACTTCAATTTTTTTTATATATATATATTTACGCTTTCACCACATATACCAGAAACACAGACGTGTGAAAGAGCCCTGAGAGAGCAGGATTAACCTCCACGATCAAACTGTTCATAATCCATACATCTGTAACCACCCTTTTATAGGGTCTTTCCTTATCCCAGGTGTGTAGGAAACCATCATCCGAACTTCCCTGCGTTCCCTCAAAACAGAAGTGCGTTCCACCCTAGCCACACGCTTCATCATAGGGGCTGGAAATGCATGCCGCGCTGGAAAGTGTGGTCCGGAAGAGTGGGCAGAGAATGCAGCAAGGTGCCGAGAGGCCTCCTCGGAGGAAAGCGGAGGTCGTCAGGAGCCACTTTCTGCTCTACTTACCTGGCAGAGGGACCCCTACTGAGAGAGGTATCAGCCTGAAGTGTATCACAGCAGTGATGGAGAGAGATGGATCAACCCCTCACCCCCAGGATCTCACAGGTTAAAAAAAAAAAACACTTCTCTGGGATGAACTCTCCTCTCATAGGTCTGCTAGGGACAGGTAAAACAAAGGGTGAGGTGGAGGGCTTTTAACCCATCCTGTTTCCTGTCCCTAGAGGATGAGAAGTACTCCCTTGTGCCATGCTGTCATGAGGGATGTCCTGGAAAAAAAAGCAATTACCACAGCTCTAACAGAAAAATAAAAACAATACAGATCTCAAAATATGGCGACAATTTTTTATTTTTTAAAAGAAACTTCAGGATTTTTTCCCTGCCGCCATTTAAACAAAACAATTAGTGATAATCATGCCAACATGAAGAATCATATTTCACGGTACTTTTTAACAAAACAAAACAAAGGTGGTTTTAAAAAGAAAACCCCCAGGACAGCAGAATAGCGTTTATTCCCTGAAAATCTGTATATCGAGGGGACTAAAAAACTAGAATTTGCCATGGCTCGGCCAGCAGCTACTTATTGTACAGAATACATACATGGTGTATTAGAATACACTTTTCTTTCACCTCAAGTTAGAGTTTGTAGAGACTAATTAGCTTCTTTTTATGACAATTCAATATGGTTGTTAATCCCCTTCTACTAGGCAGGATTTTTTTTGCAGATATATAACCCAGGCACTAAGCTCCACCCAGGTTGAAAAAGGATGTATTTTGTCTAAAAATAATGCATCATTAAACCAAACTAGAAACTACTAACTTCTCTCTAAATTCTAAAAGTCCTGCAGAGGTGTCATTGGCGTTATCTTATGTGGCTGCTGGAGTTGTGCTCTGTCTAAGCCAATAAGGCAAAAAGCTGTGCTGCAGTAATGGACATCATCACTGTCACATATGGCCAAGAAAGTACTGATAAAAAGACAAACGGGAGAAATCCTACAAGGACCAATATTTGAATTTTATGTGCTCCTCTAGATAGAACGATTTTCCTACACTTGAACCTTCTGTCCTACAATAAATACATTCTTACAGCCAAATCTAATTCATGCCCATTTCAGAAGAATACATTTGTCAGACTTAAGGGGTTGTCCTTGATTTCTGTATAATTTGTGTGTGTACCTAGGATCCAGAACGCTGACAGTTTGTAATACACTCCCTATATACCCGTCATGTCCTAGATACCACACTAAAGGTACCTTCACACTAAACGACTTTGCAACGAGAACGACAACGATCCGTGACGTTGCAGCATCCTGGATAGCGATATCGTTGTGTTTGACACGCAGCAGCGATCTGGATCCCGCTGTGATATCGCTGGTCGGAGCTAGAAGTCCAGAACTTTATTTGGTCGTCAGATCGGCGTGTATCGTCGTGTTTGACAGCAAAAGCAACGATGCCAGCAATGTTTTACAATGGTAACCAGGGTAAATATCGGGTTACTAAGCGCAGGGCCGCTTACTCACATACTCACCTTCTGATGTCTGTCACGTCCCCCGGTGTCCGCGCTGCTGCTCAGAGCTTCCTGCACTGAATGTGTCAGTGCCGGCCGTAAAGCAAAGCACAGCGGTGACGTCACCGCTGTGCTTTAGGGCCGGCGCTCACACAGTGCAGGGAAGCTGAAGGCGAGGGATGCGACAGACACGGCAATGTAAGTACAGTGGGGCAAAAAAGTATTTAGTCAGTCAGCAATAGTGCAAGTTCCACCACTTAAAAAGATGAGAGGCGTCTGTAATTTACATCATAGGTAGACCTCAACTATGGGAGACAAACTGAGAAATAAAAATCCAGAAAATCACATTGTCTGTTTTTTTTATCATTTTATTTGCATATTATGGTGGAAAATAAGTATTTGGTCAGAAACAAACAATCAAGATTTCTGGCTCTCACAGACCTGTAACAACTTCTTCTCCTCTTTCCTCCACTCATTACCTGTAGTAATGGCACCTGTTTAAACTTGTTATCAGTATAAAAAGACACCTGTGCACACCCTCAAACAGTCTGACTCCAAACTCCACTATGGTGAAGACCAAAGAGCTGTCAAAGGACACCAGAAACAAAATTGTAGCCCTGCACCAGGCTGGGAAGACTGAATCTGCAATAGCCAACCAGCTTGGAGTGAAGAAATCAACAGTGGGAGCAATAATTAGAAAATGGAAGACATTCAAGACCACTGAAAATCTCCCTCGATCTGGGGCTCCACGCAAAATCCCACCCCGTGGGGTCAGAATGATCACAAGAACGGTGAGCAAAAATCCCAGAACCACGCGGGGGGACCTAGTGAATGAACAGCAGAGAGCTGGGACCAATGTAACAAGGCCTACCATAAGTAACACACTACGCCACCATGGACTCAGATCCTGCAGTGCCAGACGTGTCCCACTGCTTAAGCCAGTACATGTCCGGGCCCGCCTGAAGTTTGCTTGAGAGCATTTGGATGATCCAGAGGAGTTTTGGGAGAATGTCCTATGGTCTGATGAAACCAAACTGGAACTGTTTGGTAGAAACACAACTTGTCGTGTTTGGAGGAAAAAGAATACTGAGTTGCATCCATCAAACACCATACCTACTGTAAAGCATGGTGGTGGAAACATCATGCTTTGGGGCAGTTTCTCTGCAAAGGGGCCAGGACGACTGATCCGGGTACATGAAAGAATGAATGGGGCCATGTATCGTGAGATTTTGAGTGCAAACCTCCTTCCATCAGCAAGGGCATTGAAGATGAAACGTGGCTGGGTCTTTCAACATGACAATGATCCAAAGCACACCGCCAGGGCAACGAAGGAGTGGCTTCGTAAGAAGCATTTCAAGGTCCTGGAGTGGCCTAGCCAGTCTCCAGATCTCAACCCTATAGAAAACCTTTGGAGGGAGTTGAAAGTCCGTGTTGCCAAGCGAAAAGCCAAAAACATCACTGCTCTAGAGGAGATCTGCATGGAGGAATGGGCCAACATACCAACAACAGTGTGTGGCAACCTTGTGAAGACTTACAGAAAACGTTTGACCTCTGTCATTGCCAACAAAGGATATATTACAAAGTATTGAGATGAAATTTTGTTTCTGACCAAATACTTATTTTCCACCATAATATGCAAATAAAATGATAAAAAAACAGACAATGTGATTTTCTGGATTTTTTTTTCTCAGTTTGTCTCCCATAGTTGAAGTCTACCTATGATGTAAATTACAGACGCCTCTCATCTTTTTAAGTGGTGGAACTTGCACTATTGCTGAATGACTAAATACTTTTTTGCCCCACTGTATGTAGTGTTTTTTTTTTTTTTACATTTACACTGGTAACCAGGGTAAACATCGGGTTACTAAGCGCGGCCCTGCGCTTAGTAACCCGATGTTTACCCTGGTTACCCGGGGACCTCGGCATCGTTGGTCGCTGGAGAGCTGTCTGTGCGACAGCTCTCCAGCGACCACACAGCGACGCTGCAGCGATCGGCATCGTTGTCGATATCGCTGCAGCGTCGCTTAATTTGACGGTACCTTTAGTCTGGAGCAGCTGCTCACTCACCCACTAGTTTCCTGTCCGGCAGAGACTAGTCGGTGATGTCACAACAGCCTCTGCCAGTCTCTCCTGCTCCAGCCTCCCCATGCAGCACTGCAGATTGGCAGCACTAGAGGAGCAGGGTCACAGGAGGTGTTCGGTAGTCCGGCGATGATCTGACTCCCATCCCCTTGCAGAGATCTCAATCTGCACATGCACCGCTCACGGCGGCCATTTTCCCAGAGGCCACCGCATTGCAGCAATGAAAGTGTGGGGGCTCCCAGTTTTCACAAAATGTCAGCGGAGTCCCCACACCACCGAATCTGCCGCACCAGCCTGGGATGGGAATCAGATTATCATCCTGCAGCGTCAGACCAGCAAATACCCCCTCTTCCCAGCTAAAGGACGGCAGAATTGTCCTACTCCTGCTGCCGCCACACTCCTGGTAAGATTCCCCCAAAATTTTTGGGGAAAAAAGTGTATCTTATAGTCCGAAAAATATGGTAGAGATATAATGTTTTGTTCGCCTGTTATTGCAATGTTGTGGTGACCAAAAAAATGTAATTCTGCCATTTTAATATTTTTTCTCCTTACGCAGTTTACCGATCGGATTCCTTATTTTTATATTTTGATAGATCGGGCATTTCTGAGCTCAGCAATACCAAATGTGTGCATTTTTTGTTTAATTTTGAATGGGGCAAAATGGGGGGTTGATTTGAACTTTTATTTTTTACACTTATTGCTTGCTTCAATAGTCTCCTTAGCAGACTTGAAGCTGTCATGCCAACTGGTCGGCACCCCGCGATCATGTGGCACCAATGGGCAGTGTTAGTGACCCACTTCTGGTGTGTGCATGTTAAATGCCGCTGTCAGACATGGACAACGGAACTTAACAGCAGGTGGATCACGATTCCACTAGCGGCAGTTAGGGGCACATGTCAGCTGATCAAATCACCTGTCATGTGGCTGAAAAGATGCGGGCTCAGCGCTGAAGCCAGCTTCACAGTTTGGGAGGTGACCTATGGCGTATTGATATAGAGAACTCATGAATATACTTGACGACCTGGCAGCAGGATTATTAATCTTCTAGTGATACTTTCCTGCTGGTAAAACAGTGAGTTTTATCAAAACTACAGCAAACAGTAAATGACATGTGGCTGGAATCATGCTGTTCTCAGATTAGGTGATAAAAACCTGGTGACAGATTCCCTTTAACAAAGTCAGCTGAACATATTTTAGAATACTACTGAGTCATAACTAATTTTATATTCTAGTTTGTATTTTTCATTTTCCATAAATAAAAGAGGTTTCTATTACGGTACGCGCACACGGTCAGTAAACGCTGCGGGTTGGACGCTGCATACATCTGCAGCGTCCAGATGTTACAGCATAGTGGAGGGATTTCAAGAAATCCCATGCCCACTATGTGTGCACAGATGCCCCCTGCTCACCTGCGGAGACAGACATGCGGCGCATCTTTCCAGACTGCAGCATGTCTATTTGTCTTTCCGAGATGTGAGTCTCTGCATGATTCATCTCACCCATACAATGTATTTGGTGTGGTGAATCCGCACGGTTCAGTGATCACATGCAGAATCACCTGCGTTCATTAGCTGGCAGCGCTTTGGACACAGTGGACATGTGCTGCATCCAAAGCGCTGCCGATTACTGAACGTCTGCACATACCCTTAAGGAGGATGTAAAACGTCTGAACTTGTAATTTCAAATATGCTATAAAATATGAACCTCACTTCTGAATTTACTATCTTATTAATTACAGAGTTATCAAAGCTAACCTGTCACCAGGTTTAACCGATATAAGATACGGCCATCACCTTTCAGGGCTGATATACAGCATTCTATAATGCTGTATATAAGCCCCCAACCCGACCTGTAAGAGAAGAAAAATCAATTATATTCACCAGCAGGGTGGTCCAGTCCAAGGGGTGTCACTGCTCTTGGTCCAGTGCTACCCTTCTTGCTTCACATGGATGAAGCGTCCCTACTAGTGATGAGAGAGTATACTCGTTGCTCAGGGTTTTCCCTAGCATGCTCGGGTGTTCTCCGAGTATTTCGGCGTGCTCGGAGATTTAGTTTGAGTCGCCGCAGCTACATGATTTGTGGCTGCTAGACAGCCTGAAAACATGTGGGGATTCCCTAACAAACATGAAACCCCCACATGTAATCAGGCTTTCTAGCAGCCACAAATCATGTAGCTGCGGCGACTCAAACAATCTCCGAGCACGCCCTAAATACTTGGAGAACACCAGAGCATGCTTAGAAAACCCGAGTACACTCGCTCATCACTAGTCCCTGCATCATCCACACAGTCTCCGCGGCATTGCGCTCCTGCGCAGTCTTACTCTTCCCTGACCAGGGCAGAGCAAGGTACTCCAGTGTGCAAGCGTCGGAGCTCTGTAACCTTTTCCAGTGCCTGCGCACCCCAGTACTTTGCTCTGCCCTCAACAGGGCAGAGGTACGCCTGCGCAGGAGCACGATTACGGGGAGACTTTGTGGATGATGTAGGGACGGCAACGCAAGAAAACAGGTACAGGACCAAGACCAGCAACATCCCTCGGACCGGACCACCTCCTAGAGGAGTATAAAAAAAAGGTATTGCTGGGAGTTGGTGGTTATATGATAGAATATATGCGATATGCATACTCCTGGCCACACCACAAGACAAGGCATCTGTGGTTTATGTCAATGCAAGTGAATTGAGCAAGGCGGTGCACATCTAGGTCTGAACGTAGAAGTATGCAAATCTCATACTTGGAAGTCACAACCGCCCGGTCTCACCGCCAGCATTGGAAAATCCTGATAGCATGCAATGTGCCCTCTGTGAGGAGTCACAACTCTGCAGTCACAGAGTGAGTGCAGACACTAGTGCCAAACATGGACAGCCCCTTAAAACCTGCTTTCCACTGTGGTGTGGCTGACATGCTGAGCAGCATGGTTTACACATCACAGCAGTTAAAAACACCTGTCATTGGTAAAGGAAGCAAAATTATTCAAAAACATTGTTATCATATGTATTTCTATCACACTGCTCAGCAAAGGGACAAAGCAGCAAAAAATGTAATTGCCCGTCATTCCCATCATGAACCACATCACACATGGCCTACAGCTTCATAACCAAGACAGAGCTAAAATAGCAAAACAATTGACAGTGTACGGCAACATTTAGTTCTATTAATCTGCTGGTAAATTCGGCTGCCTTTTGTCTGCTGTGCTTTCTGAACATTTAGAAAGAGTAGGAATGTAACATAGCAGCCAGATTTATCTGCCAATTGCATTTTCTGCTACTAAGGAAGAATGAAGCCTTCCAAATATCAGAGGGGGATTACGGGCTGTGACTCGTGCTCCTACAGACACATACACGCCAGGAGATCAGCAGTCGGTCCAGAAATCACAGTCTGCCCTGACACCATGTTTCCTGAAGGTCTGAATTCAGCCCAATAAATACTGGTATTTATACCGTAAGTACTTGATTCTTGTCTTTCTATGGACTTAAAAGGTCAGCAAAAAGGATAACTAGTCATTCTCTGATAGCCCATGATTGTACTACTTGGGACACATCAATGGACTGTATAATGGCTTTGGTGGCCAGATGCAAGACATAAAACTCATTACATACACAGTGTTTTAGCTTGGAGTTGGATGGATGGCTTGCTTTTCTTCTCTATGCATCTTAAAAACCATCACAAAAATGCATGTACAAATTAACACCAAATAAAAAATGGCACCAAAAAACACTTAAATCCTTGCATTTCCTCAGCTGCAATTGTATCTGTTCCTTAAAGTGAACCTGTCAGCAGGATTGTGCACAGTAACCTACAGAGTGTCAGGTCGGCGCCGTTATACTGATTACAATGATACCTGGCTGAATAAATCTGTCTTGTGGTTGTTGTTTAATCTTTATTTTCAGTTTTCGGGTTAATGAGATTTTCGTGCTCCGGGCGGCCTGTGGGGGGTCTTCATGTGATGCTCTACTTACATATTCATCAATATGGATGGGCTTATGGCAGGTCACTGATCCCTCACTGACCTGCCTCCTATTATACATACTGAATATTATAGGTCTTGAAAAGAAAAAAAAAAAAAAAAATCACATTCAGCAGGTAGGCGGTGCCTCCGCTGCAGCATGAACGCATGTATAATATGCATTTATTTTAACTGCTGATATAAATTTTTTCAGGAAAAAAACAAACAAACAAAAAAACATTCTGTCTCAAAATGAAGCTGGCCTTGCCTTTGCTATAGTAGTATTATCACCAATCCAATAGATGCTACTGTGCAGGCACCATCTTACTACAAGGAAAAAAATGGTCTCCACCAAGATGGTGCCGGTGCACCTGCACAGTAGCATCTATTGGATCGCTGATAAATACTACTGCGCAGGTGCAGCCGACGCCATTGTGAGACAGATTATTTTAATTTAAAATAAATTAAATGCATATTATACATGTGGTCATGCAGCCGCCTGCCTGCTGAATGATTTTTTTCCCCCCCCCCAAGACATATAATATTCAGTATGTAAAATAGGGGGCAGGTTACTGAGGGATCAGTGACCGGTCATAAGCCATACAGATGAATATGTAAGTAGAGCTTCACATGAAGACCCCCCCCTCACTCCCACCTCAGAGCACGAGCATATCATTAACCAAAAACAGAAAATAAAGATTAAGAAATAACCACAAGACGGATATCATCACCCAAGGTATCCTTGTAATCAGTATAACGGCGCCAACCTGACACTGTCTGTAGGTTACTGTGCACAATCCTGCTGACAGGTTCCCTCTAAAGCGAATCCTGTATTTATATTTCATATGCTTACCATTTTTGGCCATTCTGATTTTATTGTACCCCCTCACTTTTCTCGCAGGTTTAGAACTTGCAGACATAAAAGTCAATATCAAATTAAAAAAAAAAAAAAAAAAGGTGGGCGTTTTACACAGTGTGAAACATCAGAAAAAGGAAATTGTGCAAATATAGGCAGTTTGAAACTATAAAATAATTTGCTCTTTATGAATGTCCTTTTAGAATAGTGTGACTAAAATCATAGTAACGTTAACCGATAGAATTAAAAGGGGAGGTCTGGGAAAGAAGAATACATTGCAAGTGGCTTGAAGCTGAAACAAAATAAACCAAGGGAAACTCCAGGGATCCTCACATTGTATTACCCACCCGGACTAGCACAGGGACACAGGAAGAGACATCACTTACACCACTGAGGCCTGGGTTTGGGTTCAGGGGTCAGATGACATCAGCAGCACGTCATTTGAGGTTTTTCTTTAATCATAGCTCAAAACCCAGTAGTACAAGGCATAACTATCAAGCACCCTTAGACACACGCTGAGACGGGTATGTGTAAAAAAAAAAAAAAAAATACTCATATGAAATGAGTTTTGATTAAAGAAAAACGTATCAATTATATACAGAATTGCAAATTTATGAATGATTATGAGACCACCGGTGAGGATCACAATCCGCATTGAAGTTTTTTTTTGTTTTTTTTAAAGTACACCCCTTTAGAGGTGTGGGGATACAATGCTTTATAATTTAGATGCAACAAGAAGAAATAATGATGGACATTAGGTGCCCCACTCAATTGAAAAAAAGATATTGTAGAGAAACCAAAGCCACACCAACAAAACTAAATTGCTGTCAAATATACTAAAAAAACAAAACATGTTTGGGCTAATTAAGTAAGAAATGCGGCAAACATTAAGCGCTGGCATTATGAATGCAAAGGCAGGGAAATCAGAAGGTAAACGAGGAGATGGCTCACACCACAATATCCTATAAACACTCCACACAGTCTGGCATTCATAAGCCTACAATGAAACATTCAGTGACTTGTTTCCGATGATGCCAACCAGCTCCTCACATAAACATCGGCAATTCAGGAGATGTTATTCCCCAAGTACATCTCTGGTAAGTGTCAGCGGGCCTAAAACATCTGCTCTAGATGGAGCAGTGAGAACTCTACCGGAATGGGGATAATAATGCCTGTCCGTTATACGGTAACGTGGCCAGGTGTCTTCGTAGTCCTCCTGTCTACCCACTAACACAGGTAAAGTTATGACTTTTTCTAGAAGCATAACCAGGTTATGATTAAGAACCATGGAGGTTCGAAAAGTGTCATCCATTTGATGTTTTAGTCTTTTTCACTATGTTTTTAATATTTTTTTCATTAAATGTGAAGTTTTAGATTTATTTTTCTTATGGGATTGGTGGATCTTTTTCCCTGCTAAGCAGACAATGCCAACCATTTCTGGTGTGTCGAGGATAGGATCGTTCAGGACCAAAATGGAATCCGAGGGAGACATTCTATTTAACAAGCTTGGAAACCCCTTTAAGCTTGACTTTCCAGAGTTGTAAACCTTGGCTTACTACAGTACATTTAATTGAAACTTAAATAAAACATAGTAGGAGCACAAGAACAGTGTGTCACAGCCCTAACACCCAAGGATGACCCTTGGGAACCAATGCACTAGGAGATATTTACTAGTAGTTAGCCAGTGTGGAACCTCTAGTAATCCGTTCTGTGGCCCCAAAAATGCATTCTGCCCGGTAATGGTTAAAACAGAGGCTACTCATTTGGATGTTTCTGCACCTCGTACTGTGATCAGTAGTAGTTATTTCTGAAATTTATGGCAGCACTTAGATGGGAAAATTATTTCAATAAATGCATTAAACATAAATAAATAAAATAAAACACCAAAGCCTCAAGAAGGAATCTGCTTTTCATGTGTTCTTGGAGAGCAAGAAGCTGGCAGTCACATCATAAGCCACCTACGTGTTGGCAAGTACTACAAGAGCAGACAAATGCGTGTACTTCATTCGAGTCTCTTCAATCACTGATAAACCAGACTGATGGGGTTAGTTCTTGAAATATCATTAGAACATGGATGATAGTAATGAGTTAACTGTGGTAAAGAGAGGGGCAATGTATGTTAACAGGTAACTAGTGGCACAGCTACAACTAAAGAGGCCCCTCTAAAAGACCACCCCCTTTATACAGTGGGTACCTAAAGTATTCAGACCCCTTTAAATTTTTCTCTCTGTTTCATTGCAGCCATTTGGTAAATTCACAAAAGTTCATTTTTTCTCAATGTACACTCTGCACCCCATCTTGACTGAAAAAACAGAAATGTAGACATTCTTGCATATTTGTAAAAAAAAAAAAACCTGAAATATCACATGGTCATAAGTATTCAGACCCTTTGCTCAGACACTCATATTACATAGTTACATAGTTATTAAGGTTGAAGGAATACTTTAAGTCCATCTAGTTCAACCCATAGCCTAACCTAACTTGCCCTAACAGGTTGATCCAGAGGAAGGCAAAAAAACCGCATGTGGCAAAGAGTAAGCTCCACATTTAAGTCACATGCTGTCCATTTCCTTGTGATCCTCCTTGAGATGGTTCTACTCCTTAGCTGTGTTTAATTAAACTGATAGGACTTGACTTGGAATGGCACACACCTGTCTATATA